>NC_086254.1:23385299-23740299 GCF_021018805.1 Prinia subflava
ACGAAACCAGCAGCAGATTCTCATAGCAAATGCAATCCAGCATTTGAGAGAGAGTTCCTGGAGATCCAGGCTTTAAAACAAATTGAATTTTAACAGCAGTGTCCCAAAGCTGCCCCTTCATCTCCTTCTGGCTTTTACCAGGGATCTCCCTGCACTGAAAGTCTAAACCCTACCACATGCACAGCACAGGCCTCAGGAAGCAAGCTAAAAATAAGATTTAAGGTGCAAACTTACACCCCACAGAAAAGGCAGCACAAGAAATTTTGTCAAACACCAAAACTTTCTTGGATAAATAAACCTTGATTGACCTACCAGAGGAACCCAGTACGTGTAAAGTGCACCAAGCCTCATCTCAACCACGAACTGAGAGCACGCCAAGAGCAAGAAATAAAGGTTGAAGAAGTATTTGAACTGGTTAAACAACACCTAAAAAAAAAAAAAGCAGACACAAAAAGGAGGGAGGATGTTATGCATGTTGAACTAACCACCAGAAACATTTCTGCATGCTCTCCCAGTGACTAAATGCTGACTTGAGGTGGTTTGAGAGCAGCCCTGGACACTCAGGACAGTTCTGTGTCTGGTTTGCTGCTGCCCTGAGGCAGTCCTGGCGTGACCTCCACCAAACACAGCCCCATCATTTTCTCCAGCTCCACATTCTGCACTTATCTACGGCAAAACCACTGAAAAACGGGGAAAGCTTCAGGGTGGGACCATGGAAAGCAACTCTGCTCGTGCTCACCCCAGGGAGGAAGGTGAAGAAGTTGTACTTCTGGTTGTTGATGACATTGCGAGGGTACCTCTGCTCCCTCTTCTCCGGGTGGCCGAGCCAGACTGAGCGAGGCCTCGGGTCCCTCCTCCCACAGCATCTCAAGCACTCGCAGCACCTGCAGAAGGACCACCAATTAATTAATTAATGAGTTTATTCCCATCACACTCCTCTGGGTCACACAGCAGCAGCTCCAGGCTGGCAGTGCCCCTGGAACTCTCTGCTCACACCGATGTCACCGCAGATCCTGCCCTGCCCCACCTCACACATCCTCACTCCCGAGGCCGGGTCCTTCAGGGAAGGTGCCAAGATGTACCAGGCACCCCTCCTGCACCTCCCTGCTCAAAATCACCCCCCAGGCCCCCAGAGGGCATTGTCCTGTTGTCACTGCTGCCTTCTGAAATCCAATTCCTCCCAATGCCCTTGTGCTGTTAAGGACAGACCTACTGAATTTCACTGACATTGGGAGAGCCAGCATCAGCCAGGCTGATCACCACAGGCTTCAGAGCTCTTACAAAACACCCCTCCAGAATGGACCACAAAGATTTGTTCTTGAATCGAGCATTCTGCCCCAAAAGTTCAGCCCAATGCACAGCTGACAAAGCAGTGACTGCTGAAGGAAGTCCCTGCCTTGCCAGAGGATAGATGCACTGCACTGAGCAGAGTTCATGTATATGTATAAAAACCACACTGAAAGGCAGTTGGTTACCAAGAGCAGACAAAAAGCAAAATTGGTGTTAAACACTCAAATTCAGCAGCTCTACTACAGAAGTGTATTTTATGAGCTGGATACCTTTTAATTGCAGTTTGCTTTTGTGTTTGCAGGTGAAGACCTACAACAAATAGCCACTTACATCACAAATATACTTGAACAGAAGGTAACAGAAATGGTGGTATTTGGATTCCAACAGAATATAGATATGCTCCACAGGAAAAAAAAAAAATATATATATATATAAAAAGTGGTTTTCCTTCTTTCACAAAGGAGAAAAGGCTCCAAAACCAAGTCTTACCCAAGGGAGCAAGTCTGGTGTCCACACCCCCTATTTCATCACAGTGTGCTTTCCAGTTTGGAAAAATCAGCCAGCCCTTGCCATCAGACATCTGAAACCATTTACCTTTGTTTATTTTTTAGGCTGGGCCTCTTACAGGGATTGTACTCCACAGCAGAAATACCCCACACCTATACCATAATATTTACAATAATAGGGTGACCCCTTGTCGCATTTCCACCACAAACACACTTGTTGCTGTAATTTACCAATGCTGGGCCATGACGGGGTTTGAGAAATAACCTAAAAATCATGCAGCTCCAAGAATAAGCAAGAAAAGGCATGGGAGAATCTGCTGAGTAAAAATAACAGGTTTGTGAAATCCCTGCCTGGCTGGAGTCAGTTTTTGCAGCCTCCTGAATTACAGGGAAAGCAAACTGAAAACCTAATTGGACAAACAAAGGGAAAACTTCCTGCCTAGCAAGTTCTGAAGGCAAATATCAGGATATAAAGGAGTGCTGATGCCCAAGTGAAGAACACCCAGCACTTCTGCTGGGAGTCTCCTACACAGCCTTACAGCACGAGGTTTCTGTAAAGTATTTAATTAAATGAATAATAAAACATTTTCCATCATGAAATCTAAAGACTGCAGGCAGGAAAGGGAAAGATTGTCTAGAAAAACAGCTGAGAGTTTACAGTGCTGCTGAGAAACGCTGATAAAATTAATGTGCACTTTCCAAGAATAGGAATCACAAAGCTACAGAAATGTAAACAGTTTTCTATAAAAGTTTCGGAGCACATTCCTAAAAACTCCTCCATTTTGCAACTGAAGAAGAATCTGGCAACAACCCCTGAAGCACAGAAAACCAGCAGGTGAGGGTAAATAATGGACTTTAAAAATTATCACCTTAGAGAAAGACCATGAAAAATATATGAAGACAGCTTATACAGCACTGTGCAATTCACATTTTAAATCATAGCCTGGCAAAAATAACAACAGGAAACAAACTCACAAAGAGAGTCACAGCCACCAAAGAGAATCTCTGTGGATGCAAACCTTACCTGAAACTCAGCCCTGCCAGTGGTGCTGCCCTTCATCTGCAGAGGGACCCAAATGGAAGGAGGAACTGAGGAACAGCTCTGCTCTGCACCTCACCTGGGACTGTATTTGCTTACAAAAACTCGTTCCCAGTGCTGATGTAAGGCACTAACACAGCAGACTGACTGCCATCTGCCAGGTGAACAGCCACGAGCAAGAAGCAGGTTGCATTTTTAAATGCAGTGTGTTTGACAGGGAAGTATTTGAAGATCAAATGAAAAATAATTCCATGTAAAACAAGCCCAATAGGAAAGGAGTGCCACGTTTGTGCAGTACTGAGGTAGCGTTTGTCCAATTAGGGCTGAAGTTCATTGACAGATTTAGTCACTTCTAAACCAAGCCCATTTCTCAGATTTTGTTCCTCATGGGCTGTGCCTGGCACCTTTAATACACAAACCAACCCCCCACGTGACATTGTCCCAAAAGCAGGGACACATTTTCCATGTAAAGAGAACCAGAGCCAAGCACGACCACCTCGCCCTTTTTATGCACCTGCACATGAGACACTGCACTGAAACATTCTGGAACGTTCCCGTGCAGCTGGGATGGCTCTGGAAGGAGCCAGGAGAGCTGCAATTCCTGCAGCCTGTGGGAAGGGAGCCCAGCCCCAGCCCTGCCAAGGCACACCCACACTGGCACAGCGAGGGCAGGAGCTGCCGTCCCTCTCTGCTGGCTCTGGAATGGAGTTTGCCATTTCAAACAGAACCACAGCACACAGGAGCACAATGGCACGGCCTCATCCAGTGCTCCTGGAAAGCTCCTCCTTCCCTGCCTCCTTCCCTCTCCTTCCCCTGCAGCTCTGCATGCAGGCCTCTCCCCCGGCAGCAGCAGCAGCAGCAGCAGCAGCAGCAGCAGCAGCAGCAGCACTGCAGTTTGCTGCTTTACCAGGAGCCCTGCAGGACTGAGGACTGGCACCACGAGCTGTTTAGGGGAAACCTGTGCCATGTGCTGAGCGGGGCACCCGGGGCTCCCCAGGAACCTGCAGCTCCTCCCCAGCAGATGTGGGGCTCAGGCTCAGCCCCAAGGCAGGGCTGCTGCAGCCCCTGCCACCCGTCCCTCCTGGCTGGCACGGAGCTTCGGAGGGCTGCAAAGCCTTGGATTCGAGGCACACAGCACGGGAATTGAGGGCTCAGCCTTTGATGGCAGCGAGCAGAGCCACGCTGAGGCTGTGCCCAGAACAGATCCCTGCTTCTCCCACCCGGCTCACCACGCACGGGGCTTCTCCCCGGCACACCTGAGCTGTGTGAGCCATCGCTCATCCCGCAGGGCTACTGAGCCAGCTCCTCCCTGCCTTCCCCCAAAGCACCCAGAGCCCCAGGGAAAGGAAAGCCTTGCAGGATGGCACCTGCCCTACGGGTGAACGAGGCATTTCTCACTTTATTTTAACAGAAACAAAGATTTCTACAGAGTCATTCATGACCAGAAATCTGCTCCCCAGTCCCGAAGACCACACCAACAAAAACCTGTCTGAAAACTCACCCCCACTGGTGGGGGAACCCCCACAGCAGAAACCAGTTGGGGCTGTGGTAAAGTGAAGCCCATCAAGACTTGCTTATCCTGGGTTTTATATTGCTTTCATATGCATCGAGGGACATAAACTGGATGGCTTTTGTTTGGGTTTTTCCTCAGAGGGAACAGAAGAAAGGAGGCCTTGCTTATGGTTTAGGATTCCCAGGACTCTATTCTGGCTGTGACACCAGGGACCCCTCGACGTGCTGGATGATTTCTTCCATGGTTTATAGCACTGGTTTGGATTGGCTTGACTTCAGTGCTTTGCTATCCATCACTTGATCAAACACCGAGAGATCACATCACTAAAACAAGGGTTCCTCATCTATGACAAACCCCACCCCCAAACAATTACTGCACCACACAGAAACCCCAAATCCAATTTATTTCAGCTGCCATTGAGTACAAACCCTAGGCAAGCTTCCTTATGGATTTTTTTTGCTGCCACTGGAAAGCCTCTCTGTGGCTGCTAATCAGACAGAATCCACAGGCAATGAACCATGGCTTGGGTTAGCTGAGGGCAGCACTAACCACACTGAACACCCAAAAGGCTCTTGCTGGAGAGATTAGAGAACTCCAGGAGAAGAAACCATTGGAGCAGCTGTGAGAAACCTCCCAGGCCTTCACCTCTCCCTGCTCCCTTCAATCACAGCACGAGTGCACGGCTGTGGTGGCTGCAGCCTGTGGCACCTGCTCAGCGGTGCATGTGACACGGGCAGGAGTGGCAGGGGACCACACACACCCCCTGCCCCAGCCGTGCCCGAACAGCGCTGACAGGAGAGGATAAATCTGATGCTGAACAAACTAAGTACGACAATGTCAGTCACGGGACTCTGAACCCAAACCACCAGGGATAAACAAATAAACAAGGCAAACGTGTGTATTTCCCCTTGTCCTAACCCTGAGGATTTCCTTCAATATTTTGGTTTATTTTGCTAACATCACTCGCTGTATTTAAAAACCCCAATTTCTCCAGGGACAAACGAAATGCTGTGATAATTGAGAGCCAGGTGACTTGGACACCACGTACACCCTGCTGTGTGCAAACCAACCTGTCTGCACAGCGGTGCAATTTCATCATGGAGCAGTACAGGAAAACCATTTTTCTCACTCAACTTCCCGCACGGGAATACCGATACGAACACATCCCTCCGTCTCCTTTAGGGACGCACCGCACACCGGGGCCATGGCAACGCGGCCCGCACGGATATTGTATATATAGATATTGTATATATAGATATTGTATTGCTGCGCTGCTACAGTAAACGGAGCCAGGCCTTTGTTACACGCACCATCCGTGCTGCTGCGCTCCTCCCCTGCCACGGCCGGGGACGGATCCTCCAGTCCGGTCCTTGCGCCACAGCGGGCACGGATGATGACAAGCAGGAGCCGGGCCGGGCGGGTGCGGCCCCGGCGACACGGCGGCGGTGACACGGCTCCGGTGACACGGCGGCGGTGACACGGCCCCCGCCCGGCCCGGCCCCTCCGTGTCCGCGGCTCGGGCGCTGAAGGCCGGGCCGGGCCGAGCCGCTCCCCGCCGGGGCTGTCCCCGCTCCCGCAGCCCGCCCGGATCCTGCCCTGCGCCGGGCGTGCCTCGGCAATGGCGTCAGGAGCAACCTGTCAGCGCCCGCCTGCCTGCCTCCCCCTCATCATCCTCATCCTCATCCTCCTCATCCTTCTCCTCCTCCCCGTGCCCGGGCTCGGGCCGCGGCCGCGGCCGCCCCCGCCCCGCGCATCCCCGCGCGGCCCCGCCGCCGCCCCGGGGGTCGCGCCGCCCCCGCCGCCGCCCTCACCCGCCGCGGTGCTTGCTGTCCATGCGCTTCTTCTGCCGCACCGGCTGCAGCGGGATGTTGTCGGTCATGGCCGCGGCTGCGGGGCGGAGCGGAGCGGGGGATGCGCTGCCGGCAGCGCCCAGCCCGGCCGCCGCCGTCTGGCGGCACCGCCGAGGGGCCGGCCCGGCGCCGCCGCTGCCAGCACGCAGGTGCCGCGCCCGCCCCGCCCGCCCTCCCCGCCTCCGGCCGCACCGGGCACCGGGCACTGAACTGGGCACCGCAGCACCGGGCACCGCGCCGGGCACCGCAGCACCGGGCACCGCGCCGGGCACCGCAGCACCGGGCTGATGCTCCGCCGGCCCGGCCCCGAGCCCGGCACCCGGCGGCTTCGGGATCGAGTGGGGTCGGGTCCGCTCCGCCTCGGACCGGGCAGGGCTGCCCTGCCCCGTCCTGATCTGCCACGCCCTGGTCAGCCCCGCCCTGCCACGCCCAGCCCTGCCCAGCCCCGCCCTGATCAGCCCCGCCCTGTCCTGCCCCACCCTGCCCTGCCCCGCCCCGCCCTCGGCCGTGCCCTGCCCTTCAGCCCTTCCTTTCCCCCGCCCCGTGCCGGTTTTCCCGTTCTCTCCCCGGCTCAGCTCCCTGCAGCCGAGCCCTCCTGTCCTGTCCCTGCGCCTCCTCCCTGCACCGCCCGCACCCTTCCTGCAGCGCTGGGGTTCGTGTGCTGCCCCTGCTCGCCCCCTCCTCGCCCCGTGACCTCCAGCCACTCCTCTCAGCGCTCGTTTCTGGATCCAAATTCAGATGTCCTCTGCAAATTTCGGCACAAATTGCTCCAGTGCTTCTGTTTCTGATTTCAAGCATCTCGTTACACTGTGGATTACACCAGCACGAAACCTGCAACCGTAGTTTAATGTTTTTCCTTGCAGTTGAAGCAGAGTCATCCTGACATTTTGCAATGAGGACATTTCAGCAAGACAATGAAGAGTTACAGCAGTTTCAGGCACCAGAACTGAGACACTTTACACAGATATTTCCAATGCCATCCTAAGCATCCATTGGGCTGCCTTATTACAAAAACTGTAGGATTGATTTTTAGGCTGTATTTCAATTAAGTAA
The DNA here is from genome assembly GCF_021018805.1 of Prinia subflava. Classification (NCBI taxonomy): domain Eukaryota; kingdom Metazoa; phylum Chordata; class Aves; order Passeriformes; family Cisticolidae; genus Prinia; species Prinia subflava. The sequence goes on from NC_086254.1 coordinate 23,392,551, forward strand.
TAACATGTTTTAATTTCTTATTTCCCAACCTGATGTTCTTACCCCCTCATGGACACAACTGAAGTAGAAACAGAAATCCCTTCTCTCACAAACACTTCAGCTCACAAAATATATCTGCTGTATTTTTTCTCATATGCTACATCTGATTTTTTTTTTAGAGGAAGGGAGGTGATGCTAGAATTAACTGCAAATTATAATTTAATAAGAGGAGCAACTGAAGAACCTAAACAGGACCTTGAACTTGACCAAAAGTAGTGACACCATTGCCACAAACCCACTGCCCTAATGCTGTACAGGCTGAAATGCCAGTCTGAGCCTCCAGCCTTGACTAAAATAAAACTCAGCAAATGCCATTTTTTATTTGCTTTGATGTGAAAGTGGCAGTGGGTTTGAAAACATCCAACATTCTTTTAAGCACCTCATTTTGGCCCCTGATACCTTTGTGATGAGACAGAACTCCATGACATCCCTCATTTACATGGAGCAGCCGAATTTCCTCCACGTCATTCCTGCCCCAGCCCAACGTGCAGGAGCAGGGGAGGAGGAAGCACCGACTGCCCCAAGGTGCCTCAGCCCCAGAAATCCCAGAGGAGGAGCAAAGCGCTGCCCTGCAGACTCATCCAGCACCTGAGGGGCCAAACAAACCCTCAAAGCCTTCCTTATGGACGTTCTGATTGTCTGCCTTGTGTTGAGACACTTGGTTTTCAGTTAGAAAAATCACTCTGGAGGATCTAGGGGCTGCAGCCATGGACTAAACCCACTCCTTGACGTATTTCTGGTACAACATTTGCTTTGCTGGAAAGAACTGACTTGTGATCTCAGCACTCACAGCAGGTACGAGCTCTCCTGCTTTGCAAGCCTTTGATTTTCATTCTCCTGTTGAGAAGGAATGCCCAAGGGAAAACCTCCAGCCTCAGTCTGAGAAGTTAGAATTGTTAAATCAAGTGAAATAAAAACGATTTGGTTTTTTTTTTTTTCTCTGATGCCACTGGCTTGCTTTGATGCTTATTTTTGCAAGCACAGAACTTGAGGCTCACAAAGGAGCCCTGCAAGCTCCAGAAATTCCTGTGTCCATCAGCTCTGCCACAGAGGTTTTGGAAGCCTCTCCTGCCTTCCCTCTTGCCTTTCTCCCCCCCTTCTCCCCTGCAGCTCTGTGGCACTGTCCCCTCCTTGTCCCCATTTGCCTCCTGCTCTCTGCCCATTCCACCAATTTCCCACCCACACGTGAGGCCCTCCAGGGCCCCACGGATCCTCCCGTGCACCCAGGGCTCTCAGCTCCACTGATCAAAGAACAGGTAAATAAACTGCATTTTGGGGTCTGCCCGTGCTCCTGCAAGGAGCAAGTCCTGGTGCCAGTTCCCCACTCAAACAATGGTTCTGACAATGCGTTTGCAAATTGTACTCATTACCTATTCAGCACAATATGCCATAAATTTTCTTCCACTGTAGTTTTGCTACTAAATAAATAATTAGGCTTTGTATGCATAGGGCCATGTTTTTCCTGATGAACACAGAGGAAAGTCATAATAATTATATCTTGTTTGCCTTCTTATAAACAGAAAGATTAATTCCATTTTGGAACTACTTTTGGATTTGTTTATTTTTTTCCCTAACTGTAAATATTAAAATATAGAGAATTCTGACATCTGAGGAGTTGGCTCAGACCAAGGGTGTATGACTGGTTGAACAAAATGTTTATAATTCCACGGGCAGCCCGAGCTGTGCCATTATTCTTTGTACCTGTTATTATCTGATTCCATAAGTGCATGTTTTACAAACACCAGGGTGCACGCTCTTTGTCTGGAAGCACAGCCCGGTGCATGTGGTATTTGCAGCTTTGTGTCAGGGCTGGGGCTGCAGCTGCCCCGTTTGTAAGGAAGGCAGGAGGGGTTTGGTTGCCAAGGGCAAACGTGCAGCACCCGGCTCCTACACTGGGATAATTCCCAGTGACAGGCAGAGAGGTGGGACTGGTGCTGTGGAACATCCCCCTTCCTTAGCAGTGCTGAAACAGGCCTGGGCTGTGGCATCCAACCCTCAAAATCAGAGCAAACCTGCCAAGGCTGGGCTCAGCTCCACTGAGAGCCAGGGAAACACAGCACAGTACAAACCTCATCACAGAGAGAGGGAAAACACAGCCCTGAGCTGGGACAGCACAAACCCTCATCACTGAGAGCCAGGGAAACACAGCCCAGCACAAACCTCAGCACTGAGAACCAGGGAAACACAGCCTGAGCTGGGACAGCACAGCACAAACCTCAGCACTGAGAGAGGGAAACACAGCACAGCACAAACCTCAGCACTGAGAGAGGGAAACACACCACAGCACAAACCTCAGCACTGAGAACCAGGGAAACACAGCCCTGAGCTGGGACAGCACAGCACAAACCTCAGCACTGAGAGAGGGAAACACAGCCCAGCACAAACCCTCAGTACTGAGAGAGGGAAACACAGCCCAGCACAAACCCTCAGTACTGAGAGAGGGAAACACAGCCCAGCACAAACCTCTGCACTGAGAGAGGGAAACACAGCCCAGCACAAACCTCTGCACTGAGAGAGGGAAACACAGCCCTGAGCTGGGACAGCACAGCACAAACCTCAGCACTGAGAGAGAAAAACACACCACAGCACCAACCTCAGCACTGAGAGAGGAAAACACAGCCCAGCACAAACCATCAGTACTGAGAGAGGAAAACACAGCCCTGAGCTGGGACAGCACAGCACAAACCTCAGCACTGAGAGAGGGAAACACAGCCCAGCACAAACCCTCAGTACTGAGAGAGGGAAACACAGCCCTGAGCTGGAACAACACCAACCCTCAGCAGGGTGGGATCGTGTCACAAGTGCCCTCAGCCCCCACGGGATGCATTCGTCTTGGAAATTTATCTCTGAGAGGGCTGAGCTGAGACAAGGCCGCTGGGACTGACTGGGGAGTTAAACACTGCCAGATTAGGGAGCACTGTTAACACCTGCAGCTCGGAGCTGCACGCATGGCTTTGATATTATTTTTGCTTTTGACAAGTGGGCGATAGCGGATATCCTTTAAGCCTATATTTAATGAAGCCCTCCATAAATCCATCAACACTTGCTAAGGGAAACTACAATAAAGCTCCCACTGCCATGGGCTCTGTATGTGGGGAACATTTGGCGTGCTCATAATGAAGTTGCAGGGCAGACACTGCTCACGCTGCTCTGAGGAAGTGCAGTCTCTGTGTAGGATCTTTTTCTTCCTCGCATAATTACATGTTGTGGATCAAGAAGAAAACAACCCCTTAGCACCTAATTTTTAAAAGCGTAATAGTCAAACTGTCATTCAGCCAGGACAGCTGTCAGCTTAAGCAATGAAGAAAGAAAAAGGCTTTCTAGACAAACAAACTCCCACTTGCATTTTATATTTGATTTTTTGTTAGTTCTTGAAATGATCTGGCTATTAGCTTTAGCTGTTCTGTGAATTCTTGCCATATTGTTTTTGTGTTACACCTCCTGTGAGTGTGATAAAAAATGTAAAGTTATAAACTGAAAATATTTGTTACACGTTTTATATTTGCAACTTTTATAAAAAGTAGAAAACAAAACCCAAAATCCCTACCTCACGTAGTTATTTTGTCATTTAAGACTGGAAGAATTGAGAGGAAAACAGAAGAATAAGTAATGAAGCAAATTGATGTTTTTCAAATCTGGACTTTGGGACTTGAGAGGGGTGGAGTACTTTTAATACAGACAGAAATTTAGGTACCCTGAGGCAGCAAATCACCTGAATATGTGCTGAACTTTAAGGACCTAAGTAACCAGACTGGTTTCGTGGGAAAGAAAACCAAAACACTGTGTCAAAAAAAAAAAAAAAAAAAAAGTTATGTTTGGCATTCAGAACATCTAGACTGCACGGAGACAAATTTTTCTAAAGCAAACTTTGCCAAGTGGATCGACAGGACCGTGAAGGGCTGTAAAGCCAAGCCAGGTAACCTGATTTACAAACATCCTCTGTCATCACAGCACAGCGCTGCAAAGCCAGGGAGATTCTGGGAGGAGCAGGGGAACAGAAGATTCCAGGACTGGTTCTGTAGTACTACACTGAGGATAAAGGTTATTTGTCATTCTTTTCCCCACACACTCCTGCATCACTTCTGTTCACAACACGCCGTGGTTTGTGTACGTGGCCCTCAGACTCTCGTGAGTTCACAGTGCTTGGGCCCAGCTCAGTTTGCTCAGCTCTGTTCCCTTCCTGAAGGGTGCTCAGGCCTTGGCAGGGGGGTCTGGGGTCCCCAGGCCTGGAGGTGGCACTCAGTGCTCTGGGCTGGGGACAAGGTAATATACATACATATTAATAGCACTAAATATTGTGAATTGTACTGGATTTGGGGGTTTCGTTTCCTTTAGAGAGACACTCACATGAATGTTCTGTCATGTCTGGATTTTGCCCAAACCAAGTATGGAAAATAAAGCCCATGATGAGATCCACCTGTTCTCATTGTGACTCCAGACTTCACTTCCTGCACCAAGTAACTGAGTCAGAGGAGTGAATCTTTGGCCTGTGAGATGTGACAATCAGATAGGTTAATAAAGAAGCTTAAAAGGAGAGTGATGCTGCCAGAGAGTGGCTGGGAAGTGCAGCCAAAAATCACTTATAACAGGCATTATTAACAAACAAGCTTTCCAAGAAACCAGACAGCAGCAACAGCAGAGTGCTGCAGGGAACACGGCGCTTTCTGTGCAGGGAACTCAAGGGCACAGAACAGAAGCCACGATAACAAAATAGATAGCAAGGCAATGGGTTCCAGGAGTGTGTGATTGCTGGTTCTTTCTGTGCCTCGGAGCTGTTTCCTGCCCTGCTGTGGCTGTGCAGTGCCAGGAGCTTTTCTAGGTCAGCGGTGAATGTGAGCTGAAGTCAAACACGTGAGCCCAGCGCTGAGCACACCCCGGGCAGGGCAGGCAGAGGAGCTCTGGGCTGAGCACACGGCACAGAGCAGGCAAGGAAGGCTCAGCTGGGAGCAGGATCCTCCTGGGATCACACACACGCCAGGGGAGCTTCCTGCCCACACTGTGATTTTGGCAGAGCAAACGATCACCTTCCCTGACTCCAGACTGCAAACCCTGCAAGGAGCACCATGGACTTCAACTGAAAACAAATTAAAATTAATGTAATACTCATCTCTTCTCCTTTGTTTCAGCCCCTCTCTGCCATCCTGTCAGTCCAAGCACCTCAGCCAGGTGCTGATCCCAGCTCTGTTCATTCACCCTTTGCTCCACGCTGTATTTACCAACTCCACTGCCAGCTGTGGAAAGGCAAATCCGCCTCGCTGAGCTCAGCCCAGAGCTGCTCATCTGCAATTGCCAAATTCCCTCCTCAAAGTTCCCATCGACTTTTTGGGAAGCTTTGAACAGAAAGGACAGCCTAAAAGAAATCTTTCTTTAGAGGAATACTTGAGGTAATACATTAAGGTAAAGCAAACACACTTACTGTTAAGATGTGTTTTAAGCAATGCAATGCTTAAGTTTAAATTTAACATTTTAAGCAAGCCAGATTTTACCTTAGCTCTTGCAAGCACATATGCTACTTACACAACTGCAAATCCTCAGTGTGAGGGGCACAGTAAGCAACAACAAACAGGAGCAAGCACAAGCCCTGCAGGCAAGAGGAGAGGCTGATGGGCAGAGACAGCGCACACGCCGAGCTCCCTCTGCTCTCACACCACTGCAGCCGCCTCAGCTCGCCAGACTGGCTCCTGCTGCACGCCAGCAAAGGCCACAGCACAACCAGCTGTCTCTTTTCATTGTTAAAATGCAAGTGTAGATGTTACAGTAAGCTGAGCACGCTTGCCACTGTGGCAGTTCCACCATGCTGACTCTCAGAGGGTGTTGGTTCTCACACACGGCAGAGCAGGCACTCCCCAGCCCTGCCTGTTTCAAACACTGCCCTGCAGCAGAAACATCCCTCTGGCCATGTCCTGCCATGGGAACAGCTTCAGGGAGGTCCTACCTGATACCCAGGTGTTGTGGGAAGATCCAGGGCTTGCCGGCTTAGGCAGGAGCTGCCCTGTCACCAGGCTGGCACAGCGCTGGGCACGGCCAGCGCCTGGCACTGTGCCCTGGAGAGCAGAGCCTGGGCCAGGTCAGCGTGCCAGGGCAGGCACAGCCAGGCTGGCCAGGTCAGAGTGCCAGGGCAGGCACAGCCAGGCTGGCCAGGTCAGCGTGCCAGGGCAGGCACAGCCAGGCTGGCCAGGCCAGCGTGCCAGGGCAGGCACAGCCCAGGGTGGCAGGGCAGGCACAGCCAGGCTGGCCCCATGCCCCAGGCTGCAGGGACATTGTCCCTGTGTGCCAGGGCCCCGTGCTGCCCTGCTGGGCCAGCAGGGTGTTTGTCCTCACTGTTTGTTTCCAGACAAGCACCCAGGCTGTGCAGAACTCTTTCCTCACCTCCCCTCATGGCCAACCTGCTGAACAACACACCTCAGTACACCATGAATATGGAATTGTTCTGGGTGGTAAAGAAGAGGCAGAGACCAAAAAATCCAACCCACCACTGCAAGGGCCAGAGCTTCCTGCAGCTCAGAGCTGTCCTGCCCTGCCTGCACCTTCCTTCACAGCTTGCAGGCAGGGATGAGAAGTGTTTGCTTTCTGCCTTTCTGACTGAGCAAGGAGCACCACAATCAGGCAGCTCTGATGCTGGAAAGGTGCAGCTTTAGTTGGTTGTGCACCCCTTTTCCTCCTCTGTTGCCTCCCAAGGGAAAAATACATTTGCTGGTTTACAATGCAAGAATCAGGATCTCAGCACTTTTCCATTTTATCAGGGCTGTTCTCAGAACTGTTTTTCTTTGCTCTTTAGGGGAAGTTATTTATCCCTTTTCTATGCAGCCAGCATCTTCAGGCACTGGCAATTTGACAACTTAATATTCTTTTTCCCTTTGTTGGATGATCACAGTACAAAAATGATTGCACATTTTCCTGTCATTTTCTTCTAGTGTGGAAATCAACATCCCTGGCACGTCCCAACCCCTGCATCAAACCCAGCTGCTCCTGAGGAGTGGATCTCAGACTGCTCCACAACTTCCCAGTTCCTGTTGTTCCAGGTACTGAGCTAAAGCCTAAATCCACCTGCATTTTAAATCCCTGGAGTGCAGCAGCACGCTGCCTCTCGAGGAGACAAAAAGCCTTTTTGCCAGAAAAATGTTCAGCACCAAGTGTGAAAAAGCCATCCCAAAATTTATTCTCAAAAATGTCAACAGAAACGCATCAGTAGGTACTCAAAACTACAGAGTTCTCAGAAGTCATACATTCACAATGTAGAAATGCAACAATTGGGATGCCTTTTGTGTGGCCTATGTAACAATATCCATTTTACAGTGTAAACAGGTACTGGTATGTTCTTACCCACAAGTCCAGCAGGAAAGGCACAACTCGGCATACAGAGATCATAACAGCAAGAATCAGGTGCAACAACATCACACAAACTTTTGGTAAATCTGCATTTTTGGGGCCTTCCACAACAGAGACTGGGCTTGAAGATTTCCTGCAGTCACAGCCAGGTTTCTTTCCCTCCTTCAGTCCTTCCACAGCAAACGCTCCCTTTGCAGCCTGGTTCAGATCCCATTACACATCCAGTTCCAGCAGGCCTTCCAGAATAGTGGAAGGTCAGTCCAGCAACTCCTCAGGTGCTTCCACTAATAATACATCAGGTTTTGGTTTCACATAGTGCATGGAAGCATCTGCTTGAATCTCAGTCATTACAGTGGTCATTATTAGAAAAAATAGACACTACAACTACAAAAGGAAAAAATGAGGTAGATAGCTTAGAATCCGGATGACTATCCCAGCAACCTTCATACAACACACACGGGTCATTAATTACCATTTTGGTGGGATGCAAGCTCACAGACCACCAAAAAAAACCTTAATGACCAGCGTAGGAATGCCATCCAAAAACCCACAAAACGTTTAACCTAAGCATGAATACTTCATATTTAAATACAGGTTTACACAGACTGATCTCCTAAATTATCCAAACAACAAAAAAAATAAAAAACAAAAAGTCTCTTGCTAAGGAAACCAGTTCCCACGGCAAATTGCAACAGTCACCTGAGATTCCTTGCAGAGCTTTTAGACCTGACTTCCCAAGGCAAGTCTTCCCTTTCGAGAGGAAACAAATTAAAAAAAAAAAAAGTATATACATACCCACCCATGCTTGTTTGGGGCTCTTGGTATGGAAATAAAACATCCAGGAAAAACTGCACATCTTTGGAAGCAGGAATTTTGGCACTATACTTGAAGGACTGTCCTAGTAGTAGTATTAAATAAGCAGCAGTCAACACAAAGAATTAATTACTTAGGAGCAGTGACTAAAGAAAAACGGCAACTTGCTTCTCATAGAACTTCTGAGGGAAAAAAACCTCAAAGGAATTAAAAAAAAAATTGTAGTTTTTATAGCCATTATTAAGAAAAAGTACATTCAGAAACCACACAGAGCCAAAAATCCAAACAAAAAATTCTAAGAGGGTGGCAGACATTCTAGGATATTTACCCGCATTAATAGTTTCCATTTCTCATCAGTAAATAGAAGCTTTTCCATTAACAGTAGGTTGTTTCCACTCTCCTCAAAACCCCCATTATCACTCTAAACAAAGAGGTAAATATGCTAACCTTTGGAATTTCAAGTTGCAGAAACTTCTGTAAGGCTGTACATGTTAAAGTCACACGTAAGAACTACTTTGCAAGACCCGCATCTTTCCAAATAGAAGGAAATCCTATTCTTTATTAATTACTATTTGCAAAGCAATATCATGATTGTACTCTGGGCAACTCTTACAAAGACAACCATAAAATCATTTGCACGTCAATAGGAAAATAGGAGGCCGAAGTGGAATCTCTTAAAAATATACGTTTGTGTCTATATATCTCTGTTCTGTAGGCCAGCTCCTCCCGAGCCTTCAGCTGACGGCGATTTTGTTCTCCTCCAGGAAGTGAGGGAACTGGTGCTTTGGCACACTGTCTGCAGCAGCTCCCGCCGCCTTCTCCGCGTCCGAGGCGGCGCCCGCCGGGGCCGGGTCCCCCTTGGTGGCCGGGGCGGAGCTCAGGGGGGACCCCCCGGCCATGGGCACGGGCAGGGCCCCGCTCTGGATCACCGAGATCTCGTTGGTCTTCACGGCCAGCCCGGTGCTGAGCACGGCCGCGTACTGGTTCCACACGGCGGGGTCGATGCTCACCGAGGGCGCCAGCACCTCCTTGGGGAACATCTCCGACACCTTCTTGGGGTCGTTGCCCAGCAGGGCCATGGGGTTGTCGATGGACAGGCGCCGGCCCCGCCTGGCAGAGTTGTTCCACATGTGGGTTCCCACGTGGACCTGCCGAGAGGGGGAAAGCAAAGAGGAGCGTTAACGCCGCGGGTCTCTCCTGGCGTGACCCAAATTCTGCTCTGCTTGCAGCCAGGTAGCCCAGGGAAGTCAGGCTTGCTCCATTTGCATTCAGGTAAATGTTTAAGCTGGGGGTTCTTGCCAGAGTTCCCTTCCTGGCATGAAGAAGACAGAGTCATTCCACTGCCTGACATCACCGTGGCTCTCTGGAGCTGGCTGCTGGAGGGCTTGGAGGACTGTGATTTACACCTGGAGTAAATGGTGTTGGCAAAGCCACCCTCTCTCCCCCCAAACAGAGGCCAATTATCTGCTGCAAACAAACCACACTGAAAAAAATACTGGGTAATGCAAAAAACCACCAAGTAATTTGGCAGAGAGGTTCATTTAATCTGAAATCTTCCACACCACATTCTGCTGGTGCTTCCTGCAAGGCACTACTCACACACTGCTGAGTATTTTCTCTCCCCACCAGCACTTATCCAAGAGGGCTGAAGAGCTTGAAGAGGTTCTCACAGAGAGGGAGAAGCCTCTGAGCAAGGGAGGGAGCTGAGTCCCTCAGGGGAAGTGGATTCATCTGGCAAAGGGACAGACTCACAGCACTTCTTCAGCGCGTGCTTAGACAGTCCCCAAGCACTTTGTGCCATCCCAGGATTATCCTGATTTATCCCTCCTCATCTCACAGAATTCCAAGCAGCGCAGTGTAATGCATTTACTCAGCAGGCAGCACTTTGTAGCAGTCTATGAAATGCTTATGTCTTGACACATCCAAATCCAAATTAAAAAAGAAAGCAATCTGCTTAGTGAGGGCTAAGCCTTCCCTTCCATCCCAAAAGGAAAGTCAAGGACAGTGGCAAAGACCTGTGGTCACAGTGACCTCAGTAACACTTACACAAAAAACCGTGTGGAGAAAACTCAGAAAGGAGACAAGAGTCAGAAGTACTCGAGGAACTAAAAGAAAATCAGTGCTGTCCCAAAGGCAGGTCAAAGATCAGGAACAGTCCTTCCATCCCTGGTCTTAGTTTCACAAAGGAGAGGACAGCAGACAGGACCCACCTTCAGGTTTCCTTTGGTGGTGAAGGCTCTCCCACAGATGGTGCAGGCGAAGGGCTTCTCCCCGGTGTGGGTGCGCTCGTGGATCTGCAGGGCGCTGGCAGAGGAGAAGTTCTTCCCGCAGGTAGTGCAGATGTGCTGCTTGGCAGGACGGCAGAACTTGGGCCGTGGCACCAGCAGAGGGGCCACCCCCGGGGACAGCGCGGGAGGCCCGATGAAGTGCCCAGTGCTGAGGGGACGCTCGCTGGGCAGCTCCATCTTTATCAGGGCTGGCGGGGCCCTGACAAAGGCAGCCGGGATACTGCTCCGGCCTGGAAAGAGGCAAAGGTGATGCTCAGCCCAACCTAATTCTGCTCCCAAGCTTAAGCCTGGCTGAGACTCGAGGCCCTGCTTTGAAGCTGCATGTGCCTGAAGAGCACACCCGCAGAGCCCAGCACACTTCCTAGGATACCCCAAAACAAGTCAGTTCCTCCCTGGGTTTGCTGATGAGCTTATGAGTTAGAAAGTCTTTCAGGTCAATTTTAGATCAACCTTGACCTCAATTCTAAAGAGCCTGAAAACCCCAAAAATTCTTTCAGGGTTTTTATGTCACACTCTTGGGATAAGCAGTTTTCCCTAAAACACAAATGTGTATTTTTAAAGAGCTATAAGGAGATACCAAGTGAGCCCATGAAAGACAGCAAGGACACAATCTATATTCATTTTAAGGAGATGACAGCACTAAAGCCTTTGAATTTTGGGCCTGACTTAGGAAAACCTTAGAGGGACCTGTGCCCCTATAAAAACAGAGGAACAGGAAGAGGGGAAAGCTGAGGAAGTTTTGTTCCCTGATGGTCCTTTTAGGATTGATTTCCTACTGCCCCACCCCAAATCCCTGCCAGCCTTTTCTTACTCACCATATTCTCCGTTTGCAAAGTGTAGCCCAGGCTCTTCCTTGATGACCTTCCTCCCGATATTGCCGTACGTTAAATCCAGAGCTCCCACCACCCCTTCCATTTCTGCGGGAGCGCTCTCAGGCCCCTCCGGTTTGCTGCCCGTGCCCGACTCCTCCTGGCTGCTGAAGGCAGGAGACTTTGAGCGGACGCTCTCGGGCTGGCTGTTGGCCGGGGACAGCGCCTGCAGCGACGCGGCCTCGGAGGCGGCGGGGCTCCGGCCGTTCTGGTAGTCGGCGTCGCCCGCCACCGAGCACGAGTCGTTGGTCATGCCGTCGCTCTCGGCCGAGCCGTTGTCGCTGGACTTGAGGCTGCTCTGCCGCTGCAGATTCAGAGAGGAGGCGACTGCCTTCACCTGACTCTCCAGTGCCGTGACCCCCGAGAAGGCGGCGGCCGCGGCGGGCGACTCTGATTGTGTGTCGTACGGGGTGGGAGGTTTGGAAGAGCTCCTGGGGCCGTCCTGAGAGTCCACGTCGTCCTCCATGTCTATGCTCTCCACCACGTCCTCCGGGCGGGCGAGGTCTCCGTTCTTCTCAGGCACAGCAGGGTCCACGTCGGCGCTGTCGCAGGGGGGCTCTGGCACGGGGGTGTTGGGGATCTGCCCGCCCATGTGCATGCGGATGTGCTGCTGCAGCACCACGGCGTTCGTAAACTTCTTCTGGCAAATCGGACACGAATGCTGCATCTTCAAGGGGGTATTGGCCCGGTGGACACCATAATGAGTCTTAAGGTTCCCTTTAGTGGAGAAGGCACGGCCACAGATCTTGCACTTGAAAGGCCTCTCCCCGGTGTGGGTGCGGTAATGCATTTTGAGCGAGCTCTGGCAGCTCAGCACTCTGTGACAGATCAGGCACTCGTTGGGGTCAGCACTGGATTTGTCAATGTTTTCAACCAGCTGCTGGAGCTTTGATGTCTCTGAGCCTTGCTCGTTTGACCCACTTACGTGGAAGATGCTCACGCTGCAGGTAGCTTGTGGAGAGCTCAAGCTCTGCTCCGACTCGTGACCGACTGCCCCCGAGGAGGAGGAGCCGCCCTCGCTTTCGGGAGAGGGCCTGGACTGCAGCTCGCTTGAGAAGGGACCGGGCAGGGACTCCTTGATGCCTGCCAGGCTGGAGATGGTCTGAGGTGTGCTGGTAGCCACAGAGGTAGGCAGAGTTGTTAGGAGAGGTTTGCTGTCCACAATCAGGTTGGACTCATCCAGTGGCACAGACATCCCGTAGGGGATTCCAGTGCTGGTAGGAACATTGTCCAGGTGCTCAGGAACTGGGTAAGGATTCATCTTTATGTGGGGGTACTTGTCTTTGTGACGCTGAAAATGCACTTTAAGGTTTCCTTTGGTGGTGAAGCGGTTCCCACAGATGTTGCACTTATAGGGTCTTTCCCCGGTGTGGGAGCGGAGGTGGATCTGCAGGGCGCTGTCGTTGCCGAAGACCTTCCCACAGAACTTACACTTGTGTTTGAAGAACGGCTCCTCCGCGCTCGGCTTGCTGTCAGACACGCTGATGTTGGGGGGTTTCCCCTTGCCCTTCTTCGAGGAGTCCATCACGGACGAGACGGCCGACAGCGGGTTCTGGAAGATGACCGAGCCGGAGGACTGAGGTAGCAAAGGATTTGGGAACTGGGAGATGGAGCCCGGGAGGCCTCGGCTCCCGTCGGGCTTCAGGGGGAAGGAGGAGGAGAGCCCAGCAGCCAGCGAGCTGGCGGCTGCAATGCCAGTGTTAGAGTGAGGTAGTTTTCCTTGCTTCAAGGATTCCAGGGATAGGCTCTGGCTCCCGGCCTTCTGCCCGATCAGAGCCACAGCGGCCGAGAGCTGCTGGGACATGTGGGCGCCCAGGGCTTTGAGCGGGTCGGTAGCAGCTGCTATGGAGGGGTGCAGGGCGTGGGGAGCCATCATGGCAATCTGGATGCGGATCTGCTCCGTCAGCTGGATCTGCTGGAGCTGCTGCTGCTGCAAGCACACCAGCTGCTCCAGGATCATGGGGATGGCGTTGAAGCCGGCCGCCGAGGAGGAGAGGGCGTCGGACGTGCGCTGGTTCACGGCCACTTTGGTGCCACGGATGGTCTGCAGGGTCACGTTAGTGTTTGGGACCTTGGGCTTTGGTAGATAGCTCAGGCCGGGAGCCGCAGGCGTCAGGGGGGGTTCTATTTTAAGGTACATTCCTCCCACCGGCTCAGCATCCATTTTTCCTTCTCTCTTCTCCGCAGAGCCGGCGCAGCCCTTGGCAGGGATGTCCTTGCGTGCCCTGCCATCCCCGCGGTCGCTCGGGAAGGTCCCCAGGGGAGCCTCGGGGAAGCTCTCAGGGGGCACTGTCCCCTCGCTGTCGTTCATGATCAGAACGGGCGGGTTCTTAGTGCAATTTTTCTTATGCTCCAGGAATTCAGAGAGAACAAAGAATTCTGCACAGCATTTCTCACAGATTTTGGTTTCCTCCGTGCGGCACCTTTTGGAACTCATTTCACCATCTCTATCACCTGGGACGTCTTGTGGACTCCCTTAAAATAAAAGAAAGTCACATTAATAATTGCTAGATTTAGACCAAGCATTCACTATTAAGATCACTGACTCCACATGAACTGCAAATTAAAGATACAAGACACTGGAATCAAGTTTGCAGATCAATCTGAAACTCTGCTCTTTGTTTTGATGCCAATTCCAAAAAAAACCCAAAGAAATCTGCATCTCCGTTCAGTTCACAAGAAAAAAACATATTATAAAAGGACTCTCACAAGGCTCAAGGAAAAGAGATTTATCCCAAATCCCTTTATACAGGTAAAAAACCCCTAGAACAGTCCTGCAAGGCAGCACCTGCAACACAGCTTACAAGGAACACAAGGACAGAGGAAGCACTGAGCAAAATACCACAGGAGTTATTTGCTCTTTGCACCTCAGGTTCTAATTCTTTGTTAACCAACAATCACAAATTCATACAAGACCGTTTCCACAGGAATTTTGAGCAATTCTTACTGTACCGATCTAAACGACTTTCACCCTGCAATTATGAAATAATTACAAGCCAAGAGGGCTGGCAGCAGCAAAGCAAGGCCAGTATTAGCTCTGACATCCTTCTAAAGCAAACACACCCCAAAGTAATCTCTACATGGACACAGTAGCAATGAAACTATTAACACCACAACTTGATACACAAGTAAGTATGAGCTCCACTGATACTGATGATTATTAAATTAACACAAATAACGAGTTCTGCTTGTAAAGCCACACCAAGGCATTTCTGATCCTTGCAGGAGGCCTCGCTGAGCTGCACGCACACCTCACCCACCTTTGGGAAGGGGCAGGGAAAGCCAGGCTGGGCTCCCAGTCCACTCCTGCCCTTCCACCACCAGCGCCCCACAGCTCAGGCTGAGCAGAATTTGCGCACAGACCAAAAAAAAAAAGAAATTCGGGGAAATATCTGCGCTGGAAGAGGTGAAGAGAAATTATAACCAAAACAGGATGTTTTTGCTCAGCCTTGCCATCCTTCGAACAACAAACTTGCAGCCCTCTGGAGGCAGAGCAGGGCTCGGGGCAGGAGGGCTCAGCAGGGAAAACTTCCCAGGGAGGGCTCCAGCAGGATTCCAGCCCCCATCAGCTGAAAAATGCTGCAGCTCGCTGGAATTGCCCCATGTTTGAGAGGTGCCAAGGCTGCAGTGACTTCACCTGCCACTGTCCCAGTGGGGCACACGGGAATGGTGCCACTCACCTGCCCCATTCCTCCTCACCAGGCACCCCCGGGCCCAGGTGAAGCCAGGACTGCCCCAGCTCAGGAGCTTCTCGAGGCTTGGGTTTGTGCAAGGTGTGTCCTGAGCATGGGAACCATGTCCAGGTGACAACTCAAGGACAGGACCCTGCTTGAGGGGGTGTAAATCAGCTCTGAGGGAGGATACTGCAAACCCTGCCAGTGCTTACCTCAGCAAGGGCACTGTGTGTGCCCAACAAAGCAAACTCCAACCATTTAATGTTGTGTGGCATGAGGAGCACGTGAGAGCTTGCTTTTGAAAATAAACGTTTGATCAATCACAAAAATCCACAATTATCAGAGGCTTGTCCTGCTGTGATCTGCAGGGCCATAAAGCCAAACCTGCACAAGTCCTTGAACGGGCAGGGAAGGAGTAATCACAGCATGGCTATGATCAAAAATGTTTGGATGCCTCCTATTTAAACAGGGAGAATTAAACACTTCCCCTTCAGCCCAAACAACTCCCCTAAGCAAAAGAAACAAGAACAGCAGCACCCATCCCAAACATCATTAAAGTGCTGTCTCTAAAGCTGATTTCACTCCAAACACACACAGAGAAGTCCAGCCCACGGACAACTACAACTACTACACGATCAAGAATAGAATAATTTAAACTCCTTTTGCAAGAGTCTGAGCAGATATACTTGGAAAGAAGGTACCTGGGTAAAAAAAGACAATAAACTTCCAGAACTGCTCCACACTGACTTGAAAGGTCTTTGATTACTTTTCTCTTTCACAGAACACACTAAAACATGAAAATCTCTCTTTCAAATCCTTAAGTGTTTGGGGCTTTCCCAGTCCCATCTCCTAGGCAGAACAACACTGTTTCCACATCACTAAATATTAAAAAATAACCTCAGCTTTTACTTTTTCCAGTGGCACAAAAATGTCTGCACCACTGCCCACCCCCAAGGAGATATTCCAGGATAATGTCTAGACAAGTCCTCAAACTTTAACTGCTTCAAAGCATCCGATCATTTATCTCCTTTCCCTTGATAATACTTCTTATTTTTCTACTTCTGCGCTGATAAGATCACTCTGCATTCAATGCCCCTTTCCCAATCTCCAGCACAGCCCACGCTCCTCATTTGCACAATTCTGGAACTCTGGTAACTTTTCTGCCTCTGAGCAGCAGCTGGCACCTCAGAGAAGGAAACTCCAGTTTCCTTAAGGTCCCTGTGCTGGGCAGCAGAGGTTGGCAGCCCTGCCCTGTCACACATTTTGGTTTCCCTGACAGTGAAGCATTAGCTTAGCACTCTGAATAAATTCAATTCCGGGCTTGAAACGACTTGCTGCATGACAAATAGGGAAGCTAGGCATTATTTTCCCTTTTTACCTTAAAGAAAGGGTTCTAGACAAAATCACAAGTAGGGCGCTGGGTTATTTTACAGTAGCTGGAATAACAAAGGAGCATCTGATTGTTTCTGTAAAAAATCGTGCTGATTTGTAACTACCCCCTCTCCCCATGCCAGGAGGGCAGCTCTGCCACCGACCAGACCCGGCACTGCCCTGCCACAACAATTCCTTGTGCACTCCACTTCACCCTCTCCTCCAAAGGCTTCCCAGGGATAGCACTTCTACTGTGGGGTGGTTTTTTTTTTTATCTCCCCACCCCCGAATTTCAGGAATGTTATCTCTCAGCATCTAGTTATCCAATAAGTTAGAAGAATGCAGTAAACCCAGCAGGGGGGTTAGATTGAATCACTGGCAAATGGATGGAAAAAATCCACTATTGTGTAGGACAAGGCGGTCATCGACAAGGAAGGTTGATAAAATCCACACCGCTCCAATTATTTACTTTTTTTTTTTAAGGAAAACAGTAAAAGGGTGAAGTAAATCTGGTTTGATGCGATTTCAAGAAGGGTGCTGCTGGCCTACCACTCACCTAAGCCATTAGCGACTTTTTATCAACTTTATTTCACGTGAATTGGGATGAAACAGAACTCAAGCTTTCCCACCCACTTTTTTCTTTTTTTTTTTTTTTATTCAGGACTTGCAATACCTTTGGTGAGCTTACTTTCCTCACAGCCTACATTTGATCAACTACCTTAAAGGTTAACAAAACCGTGCACTTCCCCGGTTTAAATTAACTCTTGGAGGATTGATGAGCAGCGCTCCCCGCCTCTCCTGCACATGAACCCTCTGCCATCAGCTCTGTCCTCTCAGGGTGGCGCTTCCCCCCTGAAAAGCGGGGACTTCCAGAAACTCTAAACTGCCCCAAATCGCCCCTCTCCCGCCATCAACCACCATTTAATGCATTTTAACTGCGACAAAATCACCTTCTCGAGCAAGTAAAACGCACGACAGAGATATTCCAAAGGCCTTGATGCTTTCTACGCTGAACTCATCAGCTCCTTTTCCTACCCAAGAAAGAGGCAGAAACGCGTTACACCCGCACTCAGCATTTCACGTGCTTACAGGGCTCTCTCAAGGCTTTCATTATTTTATTACCCACTCACTAATCCACCCCTTGGCCCGTCCACAACTGCAGGCGAGATACTCAGAACAAACCACAGAGAAGAAGCGCTTGCGAGGAGCACAACAAGCGCTGAGAGCCTCGGGGAAAGCGGGGACCGATGGCGGTGGGCACCGAGGGACCAGCCCCGCTCCGAGGGGCCCGGAACCCCCCGGGAAAGGGCCCGGAGCCCCCACCCCCGGGGAAAGGCTCCGGAGCCCCCCCGGGGAAAGGGCCCGGAGCCCCCACCCCCGGGGAAAGGCTCGGAGCCCCCACCCCCGGGGAAAGGTCGCGCCCGCCGCCCGGAGCTGCCGGGGCCGGTCGGTGGAGGGCACTCCTGGCCCGCGCTCCGGCCCCGCCGGGCCACCGCCACCCCGGGCGGGGCCACCGCCACCCCGGCACCCACCTGAGCCTCCGGCATCCCCCGCACCGCGGTCTGCAGCCGCGGGGGTCGCTCCGAGCCCCCCCGAGCCCGCCCTACCTGCCCGGCGGGCGCAGCTGCGCGGCCCGGAGCGCACTTAAACACTCGGCCGGTGTTAGGAGCGAGCTAAACGGCACAAACCCCGCTGCCAAGGTCAATTGCATGAGAGTCCTAATTGTGAGCCTGACATCAACTTACCACCCACAGCAAGCAGGAGGAGGCAAAGGTTAGAGCAGCAGCTCTGTCAAAACGTCACATGCGGCCGAGCCCGGCGAAAGGGCTCCATCCCTGCTACCAATATAATGTTTCACTTACGCAGAAGGAAAAACAAGCCGGGCATCGGCTCCCTGCGCCCCCCGGGACCCTCTTGCCAGGGCTGCGGCAGCCCGGGCACGGCGGGGATGCGATGGGATGCGATGCTCCCGCAGCCCGGGGCTCCCGGCCGGGCCAGCCAGTCCCGACAGCTCCGGGCAACCCAAACCGAACCTCAGACAAACCAGCACAAAACTTGGGCTTCCCTTGTCCAACCTTTCCTTGTCCAACATCCCCCCTCCAGTCCTACAGAGCTCAGCGCACCAATCGGAGATATGACTGAAGCAAAGCTACGCTAATTTTACCCTGAGGGGGGAAAAAGAGAAAAGTTGCAGTTTGATACTGTATTTTTAAGAATGAATCCGATTTTTAATGGCAGCAATCCAGCACAATAGGCATTTTCAAGCCCTTTTGTGGAAATGCTAATTTTCAGTATGTCGCATTATTCCCCTGTGACCACCTGCTGATTTTTTGACCTGTTAATGGATCCCCAGGTTCGCGGGACACTTTAACCCGCTGCATTGTTCACAGAGGTGGGTCCCAAATCGCTTTGCGGGGAAAAAAAAAGGGAATACTTGCAAAAAAGGAGATAAGGGCTTGATTTTATTATTACGATTATGTGTATATCCTCGCTAATGCCCCAGACAAACCCCTGCGGAATTTCGACTTTGTTATGCAGCTCCATCGCTGATTATTTACGGGCACACCTGGAGCGGGCAATATCGCGACTCTCTGGGGGACTGGCGGGCGGTCCGAGCCGCCACCCCGCAGCCCCGGGGTGAATTTCAGAGAGCGGGGACGCCCCAGGACGGGGCTCAGTGCGGGACCCCCCAGACCCACAGCACCCCACGGGCAGCAGAACCCCCCGGGAGGGACCACAGCTCCCCCAGGCTCCCCGGCCAGGGCGGCTCTGAGCGCTCCCGGAGGGAATTCCATCCAGGGTAGGGTTGGTAAAATTGAGAACGGGAGGGGAGGGAGAAAAAAAGCCCGAACAACAATAACAAAAAAGCAGCTGGCCATTGCCCCGGGAGCGCGGTGCGGAGCGATCCTCCCTCCCTCCCTCCCGCACGCCTCCCCCGCCCCGCGGCCGCATCAGCGGTGATTAACCCTTTTGTTTCAGCGCGGGGCCGGAGGTGCCTTTCCAGCAGCGGGCAGAGATTTACATGTGGAAACATCACCTCCATCCCCCAACCTAACCATATGCACAAAGGAAAACAGTCATGCATTAAACATGGGATTTATTGCCTTCTGGCCAGCATGCTGTTTCTTAAGTCACCATTAACCGGACCCAACAATTGCACATTTCGACTCAAAGAAGAGAAGGGGGAGGAGGGGAAAAAAAAAAAAATTAAAGAGCCCGAACCTCCTGCGGACTGGGAATAAGCAGATCCCGTAATGTGCACGAGTTTTGATCAGTTCTAGGCACGGAAACAAAACCAGTCCCAAACGCAAGCAAAGAACCCAAAGAAAGTTCTTGGGGGGGCACACGGAAAAACATCGGGGCACAACAACCACAACAACTCGGAACAAACGCTCCCCAGCGGGACGGGACGTGCCCTGCTCCGGCCGCGCTCCGCCCGGGAGCGGGACCGGCACGGCGGGAGCGCCCCGAGCCCCGCACCGGGCGCGGGCAAAGCCGGGAGCGCGACCGGGAGCCGCCAGCCCAGCCCGGCCCGGAGGATGCTGCTGCTGCTGCTGCTCCGGGAGCGCCGCTCCCGCGGGGGCCGGCAGCGAGAGCCCCCTCCGCCCTTCCCTTCCCCTGCGCGCCCGCCCCGCCGGGAGCTCCCGGCTGGTTTCAGCCACAATTTCCACTTTTCCCGTAGCGCGGCCCGGGAACGCGAGCTCCCCAAAACCGGGGAGAGCGATCCGCGGTGGCCGAGTCCCCCACGCCGCCCAAATACAAAGCGCTGGCGCACACCCCACATTAGCTCACCGGAGTTATTTTAGGAAGTCGGAAATCAAAGATGGCTGGAGGTCAAGCTACAAAAGGTCCAGGGCGATTGTGATCTCCAACAGAAATAGTCCGAGCGTGGAGGTTTTTACCCCCGGTTTTTTTTTTTTTTAAGCCCCACAAAAATTCTCATCGAACTCCCGACAAAGTGCTAAGTACCCCGAGGAAACGCAGCCCGAGCATTTCCTACCCCTCCGAAGTTGTCTGTAATTTCTCCCCCTGCCCCCCCAGCCCTTCACCCCCATCCCCCCAATCCCCCCGCCCCGGGAGCCTGCGGGGCTCCCGTCCCACGCGGCCGCGGCCCCACGCGGGACCCGGCGGAGGCTCCGCGGGCGCGGGGAGCGTGCGGGGCATCGCGGGGCCGCGCAGCCAAAAAAGCTGAACCCCCCCGAAAACAGCGAGGAGCCCGTGCCTCGCTCAGCCCCGCGGGGGAGCTCAGCCCCCCCAAAAAATAACCCGGGGCGAGCCGAGGGTCGGCTCCCGGCGGAGCCCGCGGGGGGAAAGGAGCGGGGGGTGAAACACGAGGGTGGAAGGAGCCCCCGGGAAGCGCCCCCGCAGCAGCCGGGCCGGGACCGCGGCCGCTCCGCGCCCCCCCTGCGCTCACCACTTGCAGCATCTGGGGGCTGCTCCTCGGAGTTGATGTGCTGGGGCTTCGCCTGCTTCCGTCGCGACATGGTGCACCAGCATCGGGAGCGTGCAATAGTAGCAATTATTTTCCTCTTCACAACAAATTCCTAGAGTTGGGAAATTTGGGCGGAATGCGCATGTCAGAGCAATTATGATTATCAATAATGCATTGCGATTTATCATGGGTCCCTGACGGCTGATTGGCCTGAGTCCAAGGGCTCACAGATTATTCAAATCAGCCCCATTGATCCGCGCAGCGGGGCACGCTGGGCCATGTAGTCCCCGCGCCCGGCCCGCCCCGCCGGGCGACAAAGGCGTGAGCGCCGCGGGGCCGGGGCACCCCGGGCCACCCCCGGGCCACCCCCGGCCACCGGGGCGGCCCCGCCACCTCCCCGAGTAAACAAACAGCCCGTCTCTGCAGCCTGCACACCGACAATACCTTTGTTGTCTCACCTGCGCCTTGTAGATCGTGCTTTAAAGAGTTTTGTTGGGTTTTTTTTTTCCCCCCTCGCTCCTCTCCCCTAAAGCAAGCAGGAGCCCAGGACAATGCTCATCCTTTCCTCCCTTTGTCGCTCGATAAGGTGGCAAAGGGAAGAGCCCCGGGAGCTGCAGGGGCCAGCCGGGGTGGAGTGGGCAACCGGAGGGGCTTTAAAAGCGGATGCGGAGCGCGCGTAATGAGGCTGCTTCGCTTCAGCTGGGTGAAAACTCTTTACAGTCTCGCTCTATGGGATGCAGGCGAGGCTGAGCAAGGAGCATTAAAAACAGCGAGTGAAAACGCGAGGCACGTGAAAAAGTTGAGGCAGCAGCGCTTTCAGAGCGCTTTCCCGCACTGAGCTGACTGCGTTAACGCAGAGGGGAATAATCTCCATCTTTACTCCCCTTTTCGCTCCATGGGAACGTGAGCCACGCGTCAGTGTTCCCCACGAGCCCCAGGAGGGTGGCCCCGGGCTGGGTGGCACTTTGGGGACAGCCCGTGTGGCTGGCGGTGACTGCAGGACCCGGCTCAGCTGACCTGTGCTAAAGCCCCCCAATGTCACAGCGGAGTCACCCCAACCTCTGCGACCCCCGCTGAAGCCAGACGGGTCTTGCATAAGCAATAAAACATAAAATAAAAACATAAACATAAAAATGTGAGGAGCCCTGAACGTTTGGAGATGTGGACTGCAAAATCTGTGTGGGACACACGATTGCTCTTTGATTTAATGTAGAACGACACACACGCCCCTGTCTGTCTATGAAAACTGGCGTGGTTTGCTGGAAAACACCGGAGAGATTTGTTTGATGAAAAGATGATTTTGTTGATTTGGGGGAGGAGACGGGGTGAGGGTTCAGGAGAACCAGGTTGAGCCGAAGGCACGCTCAGTCACTGCGTTCATCAGTGAACGATCGGGCAGGCTCCGTGCCTCAGTTTCCTGCCTGTGCACTGGGCAGGGACATCCACCCGCGGTGATGGGGCCGTTCAGGAGGGTGGAAACCCCAAATCTGACTCGGCAGCAGGAGGGAGGAAGCGATGGCACCTCAGGCAGCCTCACAGCTGCCACCACAGGACATTGCACAACACCGCGGGCTCGTTTCACCTGGTTCTTCACTGGCACTCCTACCCTGCAAAGCCCCGGGGCTGTACAACATTTACTCGGTGCTAAATCTGTGCTTGTGCACAGTCATGCCAAGTACGGGTCAGGATTGTCTTTATTTCGGTGGTGCTTGAGGAGGGGGGACCTGGATGGGACAGGCATGAAATATCTTAATGCTGTAGATCTAGGTGAGCAGGGCATCCTGATCTAATTAGTGCTGTGTCCTCCGGGGGTGGGCTTTGTTTTCATAGCGTCTCACAAGGGGGTTTTATTTAGCTAAGGATAACACAAATCTTGCAGAGCAGGAGGTGTCACCCTCCTCCGTGAACAACTACTGAACATGGAGGTCAGGGGACAAATTTTGGTTTCCAGGCCACTTTCTTCTGCAAGCAAAAAAATGGTTTTAAACCCCCACTCTTGATGCACTTTAATGGGCACGGGACATCAAGAGAAACTGTATTTAGTAATATAAAATGGAAGAGATTAACAGGTATTTGAAATAGCTGACCATTTTTATCTGGTGTTTACTCCACCCCCATGTTGCCCGAAGAGCTTCTCTATATTTGTTTGTTTAACCAACAGTTTGAAATGCTCTTTGTTCCCAAAGTGTGTCCTGAGGAAATAGACTGTTAAACAAGATTGATACCAATCGACCCACAGATAGATATTCACATTGATGGATCCTCTCCTTTTACACTTGATATGCTCAGTATGACCAACTGATTTTCAGTTATTACACAGAAAGCTCCCAAGCCACACTGATGAATTTATTAAACCACGCTGGTTTATGTATCCAGCTGAGAGACTGACAGCCCTGTACAGTAGATCCATACTTAAAATAGACAACTCCTGTGGAGCATTTGTACTGAATTTAAAGGAATATATTATATGAAATCAATAGAAGTTTTGGTATTGATTTCACAGGACTGGGATTTCACTCAGCACTGCTCTAAAACACGGATAAAACAGAATGCATGGGAAGCATTAGTTTAAAATAAAAATCAAAAAGTTGCTGTATTAAGGGTTGGAAAGACAGCAAAAGTAGGCGAAAGAGCACAAAGAAAGTGAAAAATATGGGGAGGAAGAGGAAGAATGTGACCAAGGGAAAGCTGTCCTGGTTGTATTTTTCTGGGAAGGTGTTCCCACCAGTGGTGGTTATAAATAGGCGACCCTGGCTGATTACATCATATGCAAAAGGCATTTGGCTTGGCTTTAGCACGATCATATGGATTAGCATGATTACAGCTCCTGCATTTGAAAAATAACAGGCTTCCTTTTCGGGCTTGACATTTTATTTATTTTTTTAAGCAAAGTCCAGAGGAACAATCTTCTACCACCAACAGAGCTGCGGCATCGTCCCTGGCAGGGGAATCTGCAGGAGCAGCAGTGCAGTGAGAGCAGGAATCTGCAGGAGCAGCAGTGCAGTGAGGGCAGGAGATCTCTGCCTCTGCAGCACCTGGAACTCCTGCACCAGGAGCTGTTCCTAGCAGCTGGCTCTGCCCAGCCCTGGGATTCCCGTCCTCCAGAATATCACTGCAAAATTCTGACATCTGTGGAAAGATCTGCTGAGGGTGTTTGGTGGAGATTTATATATTGTGTCTATCTCCCTACTCACCCTTACTGACCCCCACCGAGGGAAAGGACATTGGCTTAGATCCTGTTATCTCCTCTGACCAGCTCAGTTTGTGGCTGGGAAGAACACACGAGTTTGAAACCTGAGTCTCTTTTTTATGTATTAAGAAATACATATTTCTGGATACATACTGAGAATCCAAATGTAACTAAAAACGTCTTTTTTAGGTATGTGTTACCTACATCTTTATAGCTTGGAGAGCTGAAAAAGGAGAAGGTGTTTGAGGCACAGCAGTTCACTGGGCTGAGGCATTCCTGCCCTGCTCCCTGCCAGACAAAGCTCCCAGGGCTCATCCCCCCTGCCTGGGAGACACCCTGAGCTCCCTGTTGGAACATGTTGAGGGAGCTGCAAGGTTGCTGCTGTGAAGCTGACCACAGCTCTGCAGGCAATGTAAATCGGGCTGATTAACATGCATTGTTGGGCCAGTTAATCAAGACTGAGTGCAGAAACCAGACTTTCAAACTGAGAAGCAGTTCATAAGGGTGTTAAATTGAATATTGGCAAGGGCAGTGACTCCTCCCAATCCCAGGCCAGACTCTATCCCAGTCCAAACTCAGGAGGCTCCTCTTTAAACTCCGGTTATACCATTATAACTATGATAATGGAGGGATTTTTTTCCTCCTGTATGGCAAAATGAAGTTTATGTTTTCCCTTAGTCCATCCTCTGCCGTCCTCTTTAGAAGCTGCTGAGCACCTTGGTCAAACCTGGTCACAGGGGAGAAGTTTGAAGACAAGAGTTTGTGCTAAGGGTGTGACAATCATCACCTGGAGAGAGAAGAAAGATCCGATTTGATGTGGTCATTAATTGAGTTAATTGGAAGCAAGAATTAGGGTTCAAACCTTACCCACAATCAAGGCAGAGGGCCCCAAAGTGGGACTGAGCAGGGAAAACACTGAGGAGTGGGAGAAGGATGGAGAATGATCCTTTAGGAGCCTCAGGCGCGACTCAGGGAGCAGCTCCCTGCCTGGCCTGGTGGTGCGTTGGTCCAGCTGCAGATAATGCAGCAGAAGCAGCTTCCAAATGGGAATTGTTCATGCAAACACCACTGAGCCATCACCTGAGCCATGTTCCGGGGTTTTATGTGTATTTTCAGCCCAATATAATTACACGATGCCCTGTTCATCACTAAGCTTTGGGCTGAAGTTAGAAATGTCCTTTCCAAGCCCAGCTCTCCCAGACGAGGGAGAGGAATAGCACAGGAATTGTAACTTTTTGGAAGATCCACCGAGGAGCTCCCAGCCAGGTGGAATGAGAGGCATGTGGGTTAGGCAGGTAAACAAACAAACCTCTGGGTGTTTGCTAAAATGCCTGAGCGTTTCACCTGCCAGGAGCAAACTCGATCAGCTCTGACTTCTCACTGCATGAGGGGTGTCCTTGTGCAGCACCTTGTGTGGGATGTCAGATGCAGTCTGAGGGCTCCAGCTTTCCCCAAGAACACGTGTGTTTTCCAGGATGGTTTACATGGGTGTTAAGTGAATAACATTCCCCCTGCTCTGCAATATTTGTTCAATTACAAACACCTACTTGCTTCTGAATAAACCCAAGATCAGAGGTGGGTGTAACTCAGCTTTGTCCGCTGTCTTCTGTGAATTTCGTGGCCCGGTGATAGATGGGGAGAGTAGCAGGAATCCTGTGAGATCCTTCCCTCCCAGACAAGGTACACAAACCCTTTCTTTTAGCACTCTGCTGTAACAAGCCTTGGGAGAGGTCTCATCATTCTCCCTTTTTGCAGCAGTGGTGTGAGGGTGAGGCAGGGCTGCCACAGCCTCTGCTCAATCCCCTGCAGGCTTTGGAATTGCATTATGAGGTATATATATATATATATATATATATTTTTTTTTTTAAGGGAATACCAAACAATATCTGAACGTGCCAGTGAAATACTGAATCAGATGGCAATGAAAATACAAATGAGGCTGCCCTCCCCTGTGTCCGTGTCTCAGAGAACCTCGATGGGAGCGCAGGCAGTGCTGCTCCACAATCCATTTGTTGTTCCAGTGTGTGTTATCCTCAAAAGCAGCTGGTGGGAGGCACTGGAACACGCTGCCTGTCCTGGCAAGGGACTGGCTCTGGTTCCAGGTCTGTTCCTGGTATGGGCACAGAAAATCTTCTGTGTGGGGATGACTTGAAACAGCAGCTGGAGAGAGAATTATCAATTTCCTTGCTCGTGTCAGCGCAGCACCAGGATCGAAACTGAATTATTTTCAGATGTCAAAATACCACTTAGCAGGGGGCTTTTACTTAGTAAAATTAGCTTTCATTTTCTGCTTTTATGACTATGATTAATAACATTTTTTAATGTGGGAGACCTAATTCCATTTCTTCTGCTATAGCAGTTTTTCCAATTACTTTTATCAGTTACATCCCAGTCCCAAATTTGGCTACTTTCCATATGGGCAAATTTGGTTCATTCCACACCTTATGAAGGACTGGCAACCAATTGTTGGTGGAGATTCGGAGCAGGTTTGGGAGGTGCCATCTGCTCTTTGAGAACTCAGCTTTTTTTAGTTAAAAAAAAAAAAAATCACCAACTAATAAATCCCCAAATCCCTTGTCTTCAACTGTTATGGCTGGAAGTCAAGAGGAAAAAAACCTCAAACTAAAACATTACCACTTAAAACCATGAATAGAAATTAACAAAAATTTATCCAAATAAAAACTGATGGAAAAAAAAAGTTGGTTTTTTTAATAAAGTGTTAGCTTGGAATGATGACTTGAATATCTAAAATCACCAAATTTAATGCTCTACTCTTCATGCCAGGAGGGAGGGGGAAATGCAGAGGATAGGACAGGATGATCACTCCTCAGCATCTGCAGAATTTACTCTGAGTGTTGTCCTGGTACCAGGAGCAAAGTGTGGAACAAACCCATCCCTTCCTTCTCCCCATTCCAGCTTTCCTACAGGTGAGTTCCTGTCCAGGACTCAAAGCTGCTGGCATGTTCTTCCTGCCATAATTGTCCCAGGAATCTGATTTCAATGCATTATCTCCTGCTTGGATGACATTTCCAGTGCCATTCTTTTATATGAACTGAGGGATTTTTGTCTGGATTTTCAGAGGTGCTGGATGCCACAGCAGAAGGAGCCACTGAAGCTCAGATTACACTTTTAATATTAGTTGATATCTGTGCTTAGATTGGACACAACTGAGTGGATCAGCTCATCTGAGTGCCTGAGGAAGCTCTTGGGGTGACAGGTGAGGGTGGGTTTGTGCCACCCCTGGGTGCCAGCCTGGCTGCTCCAGCTGTGCCAGCCTGGCCCCTCCAGCTGTGCCAGCCCGGTCATTCCAGATGTGTCAGCCTGGCTGCTCCAGCTGTGCCAGCCTGGCCCCTCCAGCTGTGCCAGCCCGGTCATTCCAGATGTGTCAGCCTGGCCCCTCCAGCTGTGCCAGCCTGACTCCTCCAGCTGTGCCAGCCTGGCTGCTCCAGCTGTGCCAGCCTGGTATCTCCAGCTGTGCCAGCCTGGCTGCTCCAGCTGTGCCAGCCTGGCTGCTCCAGCTGTGCCAGCCTGGCTATTCCAGCTGTGCCAGCCCGGCCCCTCCAGCTGTGCCAGCCTGGCTATTCCAGCTGTGCCAGCCTGGTATCTCCAGCTGTGCCAGCCTGGCTATTCCAGCTGTTCCAACCTGGCCCCTCCAGCTGTGCCAAGGCCACCCGGGCAGCAGGGAAGGTGCCAGGCAGTGCAAGGCTCCAGAGAGTTTCAAGGTGCTGCCCCTGTGGACGTGGCTCTCCCTCTGGGGGGGAGCTGGGGTGAAGAGCTCAGGAGGAAGAAAAGAACCAGCCAGAGCCAAATCAGCCGTGTTGGGCTCAGAACAAAAGTGCATTTTCAGGCCCTTCATCATTATAGTGTTGGCAGGGGTTTGGCTGCAGGGAGAGCTGGTGCAGGGTTTGGATTGAAGGGGGATAAACCCATTTCCACTGCAAACCTCCCACTTCTCAGCTGGTTGTGTCTTGTAACTTGGTTATCCCTGGATCAACAGCTTAAATTTTAATGTAGTTATGTTAGCTAAGGTCCAGTGTACTGCACAGACTTTAACTAGATTAAGAGGCAGATCAGCTATAATTGGAGCCCCTGATTGAATTAGATTGGGATTACAAATATAATTGGATACTACCCTATTTGAGACACTTCAAAGGAAATATATCTTCGGAGCATGAAAGCTGAAAAATCAACAAACCTTTGGAAATCCTTGAGCCTGTTTCCTGTGTGGACACAGCCAGGCCCGAGGAGCTCCAGAGAGAGATTTTTTAACAGGGAGTTCACTCGTAAAAACCCTAAATCAGATTCCTGACAGTCAAGTCGAAGGCAACCTAACCTTGCCACTTTCTAATCTTGCCCGTGGTGGTGGTACAGACAGAAGAGGCCAAAACTGTGCCTGAAAGAGGCTTTAAAAGCGAGTAACAAGTCCTAAGCGTGGCCTAATGGGCCTCAGGTTTCATTGTGGGGTGTAAGGAGGAGGCAGAGTGTGAGCCAAGAGCTCCTTTTGCTGACGGGGCTTTTGCAGACATTTCCATTTGAAAGGGGCAGTGGGTGAACAATGGTCCCGGCTCTGCTCAGCGCTTGACACCTTGCAGCACGTAAAGCATAAAAGCCTGAAAACTCCTCCTTTTTTAAATATATATTTTTAATATGATATCTTTTCCTGTTTGTGGCCTTCAGTCTCTCACCCCTGTGAGCCCCCAGCCGCTGGTTAAGGAGGTCACACCACGAACAGGCTTGTCACAACAACAGCGGGCTCATAGCTGTGGGAAAAACCTCCTGAGTACAGTTTGGGGGAGAAAACCAGAAATCTGTCTGCCTCTGAACGGAGCAGCCGTGAGGGAATTCCAGTTACACTTCCAAGCACCCGGCCCTAGCTCAGCGTGAGCCTCCCTGGAGCTCCAAGGATGCTCCAGCCTGGTCCAGGCACCAAACGCCTTCAGCTCTCACCTGACCCTCCTTCAATCTCCTTACCTGGGCTCCCCAAAGCCCCAAACACCCAATTTTGTGTGGAAATAAGTTCCTAAGTGAGAGGTGTTTCCAGGGGGAGCACCCAGGGGTGCTGTTTGCTCTTTTTGGGATGTTCCCTTTCTTCACCTTCTCCTTTGGGCTGCACAGAAATTCGCCCCTCACAAAAAGAGCTCAGCCCTGAAGCCTCAAAGTGCCTGGCACACGAGATATGGTTTGGAAGATAAAAAACAGCCTCGGGAAACCACAATTCCCTGACCCTTCCCTCATCACACCCAGCCCTGGCTCTGCCCCCCAAAACTGAGGAGCAGCAAAGCCCCACAGTGGGGTAACATTTCACCAGCTGTAACCCACACACTCCTCTGCTGATTAATTAACAACATCCCCGTTTAAAAGCGTGCCAGGACAAACTGGGTCCGGATTTATTTTTCTGACACCCCACAGTCAGGTATTTTTGGGCAAAAGAACAATTGCATTAAAGAGATACTTTGGGCCCGAAGTGAGACCTGTAACCGTGAAAAGAAAAAGGAGATTTGGGGCTCTTGGCTCCTTTGTGTAACAGATCATGGGTATCTGTGAGGGTTTTATTTGTATGTCGTTTGTGTGCTCAAGATTTATGCTTGCAATTAAGTCTCGGTGTAAATTAGCCTGGCTTGCGTGTCTGTTTAATTGCAGGTGCAAATCACGCTGGTAACACATCTCTTTTGTGCCCCGTCAGATTTGGAAGCCGCTCACATCTGGGCTCCCAGAATCCGAGTGGGGATTTTACAGATGGAAAAAGCCTCACAAAAAAATCTGAGCTCTCACCTGTAAATGGTCCCTTACACTTTTTAATTAAAGTGGGTTTTTCACAAGAAGCCGCTCTTGTTAGGTTGAGGTGCCCAAATTCACTCAATTTTGCACATCAAGAGAATAAATCGTCTCCAAATATTGATACACGTTGAAACTATTGATCCAGCCGAGCAGGTATCTTCTGTGCAGCTGAGATTTCCAATTTCTAAGGCCGGTGTTATGTGACATCTTTAGCATGAGCAATCTTTATCTCGGCGCTGGCTAATTGAGAGGGCTCAGGTTACCCCGACGAGCCAGCCACGCCGGGTGGGGGTTGCTGTAATTCGGGACACCAGGAATTTCGGCTCCAAGAACAATTCTTTTCAAACTTTTCATCTCCAAGATTACCTTCAAAATTTTCAGGGAGGGTAGCTGGGGTGGGAAGCACCACAGAGATTGGCAGTCACCTTGCGTGTGCTAAAGGGTGACCAAAGAGAGGAAAAAATTGCAATTTCCTTTATTTGCTAAGCTTGCTCCATTCCCGGCTGTGTACGACTTGGCAACAACGTATTGATTTTTCAGGAGTTTCTTTTTACAATGACAAAAGGAAACAAAATTACTGATTGGGAAGGAAAAACTTCTTTGTTCTGTTTTGTAAAAGAACCGGGGAGTTTTGTGTGTTCGGGAGAAATAGAAATGCATTAAAAGATGAAAAAGGGAAGGGAGAAGATGATGCCACAGAAATCAATACAGAGAATTAGGTGAAATAGAACATCTTGTATGTTCTTCAGAAAATCATTTTCCATACACTAAATGCATTTTCAGACTTGTTTCCTACAAACCTTTTCAGGTTGTTACTGGAGCCTGAAGCCACAAGTTTTAAAATGGCTGAGAAATATTTTTTATTTTGGGGACTGGGGAAGGAAAGCCAAAGATTGGGAAGCGCTTGGGCTTTCAGAGACCAGGTGAGGTAATCTCAGGAAATGCACAAATATTTATCCTGCATAAAGTTACAGAGAACCGAGGTGGAGCATCCTCATCACCCCCTGCCCAACACTCCCTGCTGGGGCTGAGGAGAGGCAGTGCTGAACTCAGGGGGAGAAACGGTGAAATCACTGAGAATGGGGAATTCGGGCTGAGGAGCTGAATTTGGGTGACATTGAGGAGCCTGAATTTTGAGTAAAATCAAGACTGAGGAGCCTGAATTTGGGTGAAATCAAGGAGCCTGAATTTGGAAGAAATGAAGGCTGAGGAATCTGAATTTGGGTGAAATCGAGGAGCCTGAATTTGGGTGAGATCAAGGCTGAGGAATCTGAATTTGGGTGAAATCGAGAAGCCTGAATTTGGGAGAAATCAAGGCTGAGGAATCTGAATTTGGGTGAAATCAAGGAGCCTGAATTTGGAAGAAATGAAGGCTGAGGAATCTGAATTTGGGTGAAATCAAGGAGCCTGAATTTGGAAGAAATGAAGGCTGAGGAATCTGAATTTGGGTGAAATCAAGGAGCCTGAATTTGGGTGAAATCAAGGCTGAAGAATCTGAATTTGGGTGAAATCAAGGCTGAAGAATCTGAATTTGGGTGAAATCGAGGAGCCTGAATTTGGGAGAAATCAAGGCTGAGGAGCCTGAATTTGGGTGAGGGGAAGAACTGCAGGGGAGATGGATGGCAGGAGTCAGGGATGGTGACCCGAGGGACAGTCCCGAGGTGCCTGTGGTCCATGGGCTCCCAGGACAGATCCCTGGAGCTGACTCAGATCCCAGGGCTGACTGCAGCCGAGTGGGCAGAGCCACACTGGGCCTGCAGCCATCACAGACTGCCCAAACTGCCTTTGATTCACTGTGTTCATGAGATTAAAAACCACACTAAATACTTCTTATTTTCTTCTTGTCCCCCCTCAGGAAAGAATGAAGATAAATAATGCAGCAGAGGGCCGAGTGCAGCAGTTCAGTGGTGCCCACCTGAATCCTGGTGAGCCTGGAATGGGGCAGGTGGGGTCAGGAGTGTGTGGTGTGGTACAAACCTGTGTCCAGGGAGGGAAACTCACCTGAGCTGCTGCTTGTTGCTGCCCTTCAGAGCTCATCCCCTCTATCCTTTAGAGGCACAACCTCTCTGAGGGACATTGCACCTTTCCTGCAGGGTGTGAGAAACAAAATTTGATTTTAGGACAGCAGAAATGAGTGTGTGGGATGGAAATAACTAATCCTGGAGGAGGGAAAGGTGCCTGTCTCATCCAGTGATGAGTTTTGACACTGGACATCATTTGATGCTCAGGAATGGTGGTGTCAAGGACCAGCATGATCATCAGCCACCACATGTGGTTGTGTTTTGAGCTGAAAATCAGAGTATAGAGCAGACTCTGAGGCCCAAGGTTCAACGAGCCTTGCAGAAATGCCATTAGCAACACCGGCTAAACAAAGATGGAGCTGTCATCCAGAGTGTGCATGAAACTTTTAAAATCCTTGTCTGTGTGGCCATGAGTGCCACAGTTCAATAAATCACTTCCCTGAGAAAGCATTTCCTCTGAAGTTGCTGTCCAATATAATAAAATATCTCCCAAATGTCATGTCCCCTTTTTACATGTCTCTCTGCAAATTTGAAATGATTTTACTTCCTGCTGGAGCTGGGCTGTTGTTCAACCTTTAAAAGCCTCCTGCCTGATTTTCAGAAGTGCTGAGCACCCTCAGGCAGAGCCAGGGGCTCTGGGGGAGCCCAGGATCTCCTCCAGGTCCAGGCTGATGCAGCTCAGCGCTGCACTGATTCCCCTGATGGAACAGATTTCCCAGTGAGCTGGCAGAGGAGGGTCACAGCTCAGGAGAACACTTTGTAAAGGGATGTACTACCTGCTCTAAAGACACATCTAAAGAATTAAATCCAAACCTGGCTCCAAATCCCAGCTGACAACTCACCTTTGCATCTCCAGGTGGAGTTTAATCCCCTGACTAACAACTGCAGCCAAACCAGCGCAGGCCTGGCTGTGTGCTGCTGTTCTGGGTGCTGCTGTGGTGCTGTGGGTGGGCTGAGGGCTGAATTCCTCAGTGAAGGATGCACAGGGGCAGTGCTGAGCAGCCTGTGCCGCTGGGGCTGCTCCGGCTCTGAACTCGCGCCATGCGAGTTAAATATTTTGCTTATAAAGAATTTTCATAAACATGTCCTGGGATGTGTATGAGAGGTGGGTCCTAGGATGTGCATTAGGGGTAAGCTAAACAAGCTGCTGTAAACACAGGCCTGGCTCTGCAGGAGGAG
Source organism: Prinia subflava (assembly GCF_021018805.1). Lineage (NCBI taxonomy): Eukaryota > Metazoa > Chordata > Aves > Passeriformes > Cisticolidae > Prinia > Prinia subflava. The sequence goes on from NC_086254.1 coordinate 23,425,534, forward strand.
GATAAATGGCCTGGCTCTGCAGAGCAACCCCAACCAGCTCCATCTGGGAGAGACACCCCAAAACAGGAGATGGGGCTCTGAAATGTCCTTTCAGCCCCTGTCCCTTAAACTCCAGCCACATCTAACTCATCTTCAGCTAAAATACAACAGGCAGCTCTGCTAAAGGGGTGAATTGGTGCTGAGAATACCTGAACTTGCTCAGGCATGGAAAGGACAAATCACAGAGAATGAGGAGATTTTGTTGGGTTTGCTGGGAAACACTTCCTCAAAGTGTCCTGGCAGGCTTTGAAAGGGATTTGGGCACTGAAGGGTACAGTGAGGCATGGAAGGGCTTTCAAAGAGCCTGAGCATTCCAGGTGCCCAATTCCCACTGGAATTCAGGCACACCTCAGAATCAGAGTCCCTCTGCTTTCATCGGCAGCCTTGACTCCATTCAACCCCAGCTCAGGCAAACCTCAGCTGGAAAAATCAGCATTTAAACTCTGGTGGTTGCCTAAATATAGATACAAGTGCCTAATTTGAGACTTCCACTGAACCTGTGTTTAAAACTACCACCACATCTAACCCATTCAAAGGCACAAATCCGCCCTGAATAATCAAACCAGTAATTGAATTCAAATGCTTTCATCCAGATAAAGGGCAGCAATTGAATTAAAAATCTGCAAGGATTTTTGGAGCCAGGGTGGACAGTGTAAGTTATAATCTAGTTTATGGTAAAAAGTACTAATTATATGTCCATGGTATTCATCAGACTGAAGTGCTTCCTGTGTGAGGTAAAAAAAAAGTATGGTAATGATTAATTTAATTGTACATTTTATAGATGAAACTATGTTTCTAATATTTTGTAACTAACAATAACTTTAAAGGGCAGCTGTAAATACATAGTCTTTTGGGACCTTAAAAGATTAAAATAAATAACATATGGAGCAAAAGAACATGTGAGGCCTGGATTGCAGTTTTGCTAACATCACTTTTAGAAGCACAATACCTTCCTGACGAGTGTGACCAGCAGAACACCCTGTCACTATAAACTCTGAAATATTGCCCAGAAAAGGACTTTTTACTGGGGGAAGTTGGAAAGCATTTAGGCTAAATTGACAAAAAGTCAGGCTGGGGAGGCTCAGCAGGACTGAGCAGCTCAGAGCCTGGCTGTGCTGTATTAGCAGAGCTGCCAGGATATCTGCATTTCCCAGCCGTCAGCACTACCCATTGAAAGGCCACAAAATAAATCACAATTCCCACCTCATTTGTCTCATTTTCTCGTTCCTGCTTGCACCTCTGTGGTGACATTTAGGAGCAGGGTGGATCTCTGTGCCTGGGCAGAGGATGCTGGAGCATCCTCTCTGCACCCCTGGAGCTGCTCAGGAGGGTGAACTGCAGAGAAGTCACAGCTCAGATAAACGGCCCTAAAATTCCCATCCTCACCTGGGAATTCCTGTCCCTGCCCTCTGCTCCTCCTCATCCTCACCTGGGAATTCCTGTCCCATCCCTGCCCTCTGCTCCTCCTCATCCTCAGCTGGGAATTCCTGTCCCTGCCCTCTGCTCCTCCTCATCCTCACCTGGGAATTCCTGTCCCATCCCTGCCCTCTGCTCCTCCTCATCCTCACCTGGGAATTCCTGTCCCATCCCTGCCCTCTGCTCCTCCTCATCCTCACCTGGGAATTCCTGTCCCTTCCCTCTGCTCCTCCTCATCCTCAGCTGGGAATTCCCATCCCTGCCCTCTGCTCCTCCTCATCCTCAGCTGGGAATTCCCATCCCTGCCCCGTCACAGGCAGCTCCTGGTGCCACCTGACAATCCCATCAGGGACAGGCCCTGCTAACCAAACACCCAGAGTTTGCTTTCCGCACGCAGTAATTAATTGTGATGATTATTTTTGGAGATGGATGCTCTGCTCTGTGCCCTGCCTGGGGACAGGGGTTCAATCATTGCTGTGAGGAGGGAGGCTGGGGCAGCAGCAGCTGTGGAAACCATTGCTGCTCCAAAAACCCCACCACAGAACGGGCAGAGGCAATTTCCCTGGGACAGCAAACAAAGAATATCTGTGTGAAGATGTCTACGTGTGGTCATTCTTGTCCAAACCCTTTCTTCCCCCTGCTTTTCCCCCCTGTTTATTTTGTGGCCTCTGTCTGATTAAGGCCCCTTTTTGTGTTCTCGTAGGCTGCATCAGTAACAACTCGGTGCTATTTAGTTTTATTTGCTCTTAAAATGAACAAGGCATTCTTAGGATGTGTTATGTGATACTCCTGTTTTGTTACTTCCCCTGGATAATAAACAGTCTGGAAATTAATGATTTATAGAGGGTTAGCGTTTGGGTGACAGAAACTAGGACAAGTGGCTCGACTCAGATCCCCTGTGCCTGTAACTCCAAATATTTCAGACGATTCTGAATCAATTTGCATTTATTCATCCTCCTGCCCTGTGCACACACAGGAGTCACCAGCATTCAGCACTGATGCCGTGGCCTCTGACGAGGGGACCTGGGGCATGGCTGTATTTTCTTTGCCATGAAATACACACAGAACTGAGTTCTATCAGGGGACAGTTCTGCGTGGGGGACTCCAACCGGGCCTTGTTTGATGCACAAATCAGCTCCAGCCCTCCAGGAGCTGGCAGGACAGAGCATCAGCCCCGTGCAGAGCCCTGCTGGGAAGGGATTCTCCCATGGAACAGGCACCAGCTGCAGGTTCCTGGGGGGTTGGACACAACTGTGGTTTCCAGAAATCCAGGATTGCCTCCAGCTGCCTCCTCCCTGCACCAAAATCCTCCCTGTGCTGGCCCACCTGGTTCTGAAATCTGTCACCTGGTCCAGGGACTGATCCAGCTTAAAAACACACCCCAAAATCAAGGGATGGGGACTGGGAGAGGTGTGATGGGGCAAGAATGCCCTGAGCCCCTGCTCCCGCGAAGGCACAGCCACAATCCAGAGGTTTTTGGCCTCTTGAGTGGTTATCAGGATGAGGATTATGCTGCCTGGCACATAATTGCTTAATTCTGCAATTAAACATAATTGTTTATTAGCTAAGACAGCATTTGCACTAAAATGAACTTATCTGCACACACCCTCAAGTGCCTTGGGCTTGATTTAGCGCTGGCTGGACTGCACAAACTGCCCCCACCTATAAAACATACTTAAAAGAAAGATACTCAAACACACCATTAATAAATAAATCTGAGTGCTTCTCAGTGATGCAACACGAAATTTGGAGACCACAGTTAAAAATCAAGCTCCAGGTTGCTGTGAATGGCTCTTCTTGCTCCAGCTGAAATCTGGACCAACTCTAGACTGAGGAAAAAAAAAAAGAAAAAAAAAAGAAAAAAAAAAAAAAAGAAAAAAAAGAAAAAAAGCCCTTTTTAAAGCTGTGCACCTGCACAAACGCCATTAAAACCAAAAGAGAAATAGGAGCAAAGAGTTCTCCTGTGAACTGCCTGCACTTCGGTGCTCCAAGTGTGGGTCCTGGGGCTGTAACACCCTCACACAATGGGCTTTGTTCAGCAGCTCGGAGAGGCTCCAGCACCAGTTACCAAACACTGGGGCAGGGTGAGGGATGTGCAAATCCCCAAACACCCCGCACGGCCTGGGGGTCTGGAACAGCACGGTGAGCTCAGGGAACCTGGGCTGCAGCTGCAGGGGAGGGTGGGCATTGTCACCACCCCAGCCCAGCTCAGTCACTGAGACTCTGGGCATTGCCACCACCCCAGCCCTGTCACTGAGACTCTGGGCATTGTCACCACCCCAGCCCAGTCACTGAGACTCTGGGCATTGCCACCACCCCAGCCCTGCCACTGAGACTCTGGGCATTGTCACCTCCCCAGCCCTGCCACTGAGACTCTGGGCATTGCCACCACCCCAGCCCAGCCCTGTCACTGAGACTCTGGGCATTGCCACCACCCCAGCCCTGTCACTGAGACTCTGGGCACTGCCACCACCCCAGCCCAGTCACTGAGACTCTGGGCACTGCCACCACCCCAGCCCAGTTCAGTCACTGAGACTCTGGGCATTGCCACCTCCCCAGCTCAGTCACTGAGACTCTGGGCATTGTCACCTCCCCAGCTCAGTCACTGAGACTCTGGGCATTGCCACCTCCCCAGCTCAGTCACTGAGACTCTGGGCACTGCCACCACCCCAGCCCAGCGCTGTCACTGAGACTCTGGGCATTGTCACCACCCCAGCCCAGTCACTGACACTTGTGGTCAGTGTCTTTAAACCCCTCCCAGTCGTGGATCCCGGTGTTCCCGGTGGCTGCAGGGGCAGGAGGGACAGGGGGGGTTCCAGGGTTTGCCATCCCTCATGGGTGTCTGAGGATTGCTCAGGACAGGAGCCCAGGGCTGCTTCCTGCACAGGAGCTGCCTCAGGAAGGGACCCCTCACCCCCAGACCGGGGCTCTTGGTGGCACCAGCAGCTGCTGAATGAGAGACTGGAAGCTGCTGTGGACACTGGAAGTTGTTGCTGTATTTTCCTGAGAGATCTGTGCCAGCTTTTCCAGATAAGGGCCTGTCTACAGGCTGCTAATTTATTACCAGTGAAGCTTGCTTTAATAAACTTGTGGTAAATATTTTCTGCTTTTAAGACCCTCCCAGGCTTCAAAGGCCCCCGTTTGCTTTAGGGTCCCTGGGGGTGCTGGTGCCAATGAGACATGTTTCATTAATTATGTTGCACAAATAAGCCAAATATTGCACAACTGTGTGTGGCATGGTGAGGAATGCACACCCGGCTGGGTGCTCTCCTGAAGGACAGTCAGTGCCTGGAGCACCCGCCTGGGACCTGTCCACACCCCAAAATTTTAGTGTTCCTATTTAGGGCAGCACAGGACTGCCAACAATATTCCCCCCAGAATTCACAAACACCAGACTCTCTTCCCCAGTTAGAACTGGGGTGGAAGGGGAGAAGCAAACTGGAGAGATCGTCCCATCTCCTTAGGCTGGGAATTCTGCAAATCCCATGGGACAGCAGAGGATAAGGAAGCCTGAGGTGCTCTTCCTTCTTTGCCTGGCCAAGGCTCAGAGGGGGCACCCTGGGGTGGGATGTTCATGGCTCAGGTTCAGAGCCGGGGTCCCTTGTGCTGGAAATGAGAGGAGCAGTGCTGAGAGGACCTGCAGGAACCCCAATGCACAGGGAAGGGAATCCCCAGGGTATTCCACAGCCATTCATAAAACCCACACCTTTCTGAGGGGCTGCTGGAAGAGCTGCAGGCAAAGATGATTCTCCCACAGTGGCACGGAGGGATAAAAATCCTCGTTTTGATTCTTGCCTCACCTTTCTGCTCCTAACCCTCAGCCAGAGCAGCAAAAAGCTGTCTCCTGTCAGGGCAGGTGAAAGCCCTGTTGGACAGGGAGAGCAGAAACCGAAAGGCTGCAGATAAACTCTTGACCAGGCTCTCTAAACCCCCTCTCACAATCTGTGCCTTCCTGGGGGCTGAGGAGCAGAACGAGCAGGAGCTGAGCGATGGCTGCGAGGTGTGGAGATGTTGTGTGGCTGGCAGGGGAGGTGTGGAGATGTTGTGTGGCTGGCAGGGGAGGTGTGGAGATGTTGTGTGGCTGGCAGGGGAGGTGTGGAGATGTTGTGTGGCTGGCAGGGCAGGGGAGCAGCCCCGAGAGCCCTGGAGAGCTCAGGGAGCTCTGCACGCCCTGGCAGCGAGTGCCACACGCCAGGGCACGTGCTGCTGCTTTATAGTGCCCTGCCAGGGAGCTGGGCCTGCCCTGGCTATGGATTTTAAGTGAATTGTTAACACGTTTTATGAATCTGCTAAAGGGGCGCTGGTGTGGGACACGGCACATGTCTGTCCTGCAGGATGGAGTAAATAAATCATGGCTTCCACGAGATAAAACTTTATTGAGCAGCAATAAACGACAGCAGTGGTGCTCACAGCGTTTAAAGGCACGTAAAAGAGAGCACCGAGGGCTGACTGCCCCAGCCCCGTGCTTGGAGCAACTGAGCTGGGGAGAGGTGTCCTGCCAGGGGACAGGGACTGCCACAGCCTGCCTGTCACAGCCCGCCTGTCACAGCCCGGGCTGCCTGTGACACCCTGGGCTGCCTGTGACACCCTGGGGCTGCCTGTCACAGCCCGGGCTGCCTGTGACACCCTGGGCTGCCTGTGACACCCTGGGCTGTTTGTCACAGCCTGGGCTGCCTGTGACACCCTGGGGCTGCCTGTGACACCCTGGGGCTGCCTGTCACACCCTGGGCTGCCTGTGACACCCTGGGCTGCCTGTGACAGCCCGGGCTGCCTGTCACACCCTGGGCTGCCTGTCACACCCTGGGCTGCCTGTCACAGCCTGGGCTGCCTGTGACACCCTGGGCTGCCTGTCACAGCCTGGGCTGCCTGTGACACCCTGGGCTGCCTGTCACAGCCCGGGCTGCCTGTCACACCCTGGGCTGCCTGTCACAGCCTGGGCTGCCTGTCACAGCCTGGGCTGCCTGTGACACCCTGGGGCTGCCTGTGACACCCTGGGCTGCCTGTGACACCCTGGGCTGCCTGTCACACCCTGGGCTGCCTGTCACAGCCTGGGCTGCCTGTCACCCTCCCAGCACCCACATCTGCTGCTCACAGGCTCTGCACAACGTTCTGGTGCCTTTCCCCAGACAGAATCCTTCCCTCACTCTCTCTCCCCACCAGAAATTCCTCTGCTCTGTGGTCCCCAGGACAGCTTTGGGGCAGAGGGCACGTTGGCCGTGCCTCCCTCCTGCTGGGGTTCACACTCTGAAGTTGTTCTCTGAAAAAAATTAATTATTAATTGTTATTATCATCATCATCATCATCATCCAGGGGAGTCAGGGGCTGTGAGAACGGCAGCCCAGCATTTGGGGAATTGGGATTCTCCAGATTTAGGTCTCTGGTTTGATTTTGCTCCAGAACCACAATCTCATCTGGTATTTCTTTGGTCTTCAGGGTTATTGGGATGATTGTAATTTGTCAAAACTAGGAAATGAGAATAGTACAAAGGTGTCTTACCCAAAACACAGGCAATGTCATTTGATGCTCCCAGGGAAAGCTGGCACTGTGCACAGACTCAGATTCATTCCTTTAGCAATTATTCCTTTAGCCCAGCTCAGAGCTTAATAAAGAGGAACTTCATCATCCCTAAAGCTTCCTGGTTTCCAAAAAAGCTCCCTCTCAGTTCCAGAAGCAGATACATAAATATTCCTTCTTAGTAAAGTTTTGTAGAGTAATAAAGTTTTAAAAAAGGGGAAAAACCTGATTGAACCTTTTTGGTGGAGTGGGATGAACTCTCCTGCCATGGGCCAGCCTGGCTGTCCCTGCAGAGCCCCAGTGGGGCTGCAGCCCCATAAACCTGTCCCTCAGGGTGTCCCAAACCCAGGGTGTCCCAAAGCTGCCCCTCAGGGTGTCCCAAAGCTGCCCCTCAGGGTGTCCCAAACCCAGGGTGTCCCAAAGCTGCCCCTCAGGGTGTCCCAAACCCAGGGTGTCCCAGACCTGCCCCTCAGGGTGTCCCCAGTCCCAGAGGTGACCCAGGGAACGCTGGAGGGACACGGGATGGGAACTCTGGATGCCTCTGATGCAGCAGAGACCCCACATCAGTCACTTCATGTACACTGGGCACTCATCCCCTCTCCACCCAGACGTGTTTAAAGCATCTCGGTACAGAATTCAGCCAGGGAGATGTGAAACGAGGTGAAATTATTCAGGATATACAATGGAGGAATTTTATTACCGAGCTGACTGCATTATAAATCAAGTGCTCTGTAAATGCAATAAAACAATTGTTTAGTCTGCATGATTCATACCACAAACCTCAGTATTCTGTGTTTTGATCTTATTGCAGCAATAAACTGTCTAGACAGCAATTAACAAACTGTTTTTTCTTCAGATGTTTGGAGTGCCTTTGCTGCCTGATCAGCACTCAGAAATACAGGGCTCTCTCTCTATGCCTATTAATTATCAGGTTGATCAAGAAGCAAGGTCAGCTGCAACTGTACAGCATTTCTCTTTCCATGAATTGCTTCAGGAAAGGTACCAATAATAGTGGGTTTTATTAGTACTAAGATAAGGATTTATTTTACTACGATGCCCCAAAATGAGCTTTAAAATGGAATTTATATGAGCAGAAGGTGCCATTTCAGGTCCTGATTCAACAAGCTGCTTCTGCCTGTACCCAACTTTAAACATTCCAGTAATCCCAGGAGAATGTGTGCGTGTAAATTATTTAAATTTGGTACATGAGTTCATCCTTTGCTGAATTACAGCTGGGAAAAGGATCCCTCCTGTGTGGTCACCCCTCCTTTTTGCACAGGGAGTGCAGCAGACGTGCTGTGGTTTGCTCTTGGGTGGAATGGCTCAGACTGGAGGTGGGATGGAAGGAGCTGGAACCTGGGACAGCTTCTGGGGGAAAGGGAGGCTTGGAAAGCCTGAGACACCTGGAGAGGCTCCTTCAGGTGCTCCTTCAGGTGCTAGCAGCAGGTGGGATTGCAGCTTTAGAAAGGGCGAGCAGGGCTGTGCTGGGCAGGTGACCCTCCCCTGTCAGGTGTGACAGACCCCAGTACAGGTGACCCTCCCCTGTCAGGTGTGACAGACCCCAGTGCAGGTGACCCTCCCCTGTCAGGTGTGACAGACCCCAGTGCAGGTGACCCTCCCCTCTCAGGTGTGATTTTGGGTGGGACAGACCCTCAGTGCAGCCAGGGCTGGGGACCAGGGGCTGCAGGGCCCAGGGATGTGGCCCTGGGTCAGTCTGGGCCACTCCTCCCTCCCTTCCCTGCAGCGCTGCTGTGGCTCTGCACCATTCCCAGAGGATGAAGACCTCCAGTCCCCGGTTTTTGTTGGATTTTTCCAGGTGCAAAGCAGCCAAGCAGGGTCTGGGGGCTTTCGGAGCCTCCCGGGGTGTGCTGCTGCTGCTGCTGCTGCTGCTGCTGCTGCAGCCCTGCTGGACAGCTCCCGCCGGAGCTGCAGCTCACCTGAGCACGCTGCAGGGAAAAGGGGATGGATGGGTTCTGCTGGGGCCAGCCCAGACCCCGCAGCTCCCAGGAAAATCCCGCAGGAGCTGTGAGGAACACGGAGAATCCAGCTCGGGTGCTCTGCGTTGCAGGGATAATTCCGTGGGGTTTGACTGTAACTCGGAGTTGTGAGTAAATCTGTGATGTCTTCAGAGCCAGAGGAAGAAAATCACTTTGAGGCTGCTGTTCAGAAGTTATTTGAATAATAAAAAGTGTCCCTAAGCTCCTGACAGGTACTGACTGTGTCGGTTCGGTTTTTACACTTCAGTTGTGCTCCCCACTTACAGAACCCTCCTCAATCACCTTCCTTTTCTTTTTTAACTACACCCATCCCTTTGGGAGCCTTACAAAGGAAATTTTCATTCAAAAATGTTTTTCCTCTGTTCTGCACAAAGGCTGGGCAGATTTTGTGGATTGCCCGTGCAGTCAGACCTGCAGCTTTGATATATTTCCCTGGAGGAATGTTATTTTTTTTTTCTTCCCTCAAGATAAGAAGATGTCCAGCTATGCAGGCTTTCCACACAGTGCTTAGGGAACACGCACAGCCAGTCAAATCAAATTCTGCGCTGGCTAACCTTGGCAGTGCCCCTTTCAATTAACTTTGCAGCCCAAAGATGCAAAAACAAAAGGGTTTAAAGACTTTCTCTGAAGCAACAGCATAGAGGAGGAAAAAAAATCCATCTTGAATTTTTCCTGAGTTGTTAATTTTAATATTAGGCATGAAAACTCATTGTCACTGTTCACGTGGGGATTCTTCTTTGGCTTAAAACACTGCAGAGGGTCGGGGCTGTGCTGATGAGTCCTGGGACGGTGGAAGGGGGGAAGAAATCCAGAGTGTGTCCTTTGTGCTGCTGCATGCAACGCTACAGCCAAACAGCAACACTGCTGCACTGTTCAGCTAAATGGCCGAATTTAATGAGCTGCTTTATTTATTCCTTTCTTTTATGCAGAGGTAAACCCCTGTTTTTCCAGAAGATGGAAAAGGAGGCTCCTTTAATTATTTTGGAGGAATTTTTGTAACAGAACAAACCAGTTCCTAAAAGCAGGAGATGCTGCTGTAACTCTCTGCTGAACTAAATTCAAAAGTTACAAGTGGTTTTTTTTTTTTTTTTTTTCACATTATATTTTATTAATTAGTGCTGCATCCTTCAAATAACAAAAACATGCCTTGTACCCACCTTGCAATTCACAAACTCCTTAGGGAAAAAAAATAAAAAAGGAAACTATTTGAGAAGGGAATTGTTTAAAACAGAAATACAATATCCCATAAGGCTCACCTGGTTTAAAGTTTGGAATAAAACTTTACTTCTGTCATTTTCCAATTCACTGAATTTATTGAGAAACAGAAGTTTTATGGCAGTAGAGCCTCCTCTGGCTCAGTTTCATATCCAAATAAAGGGAAAAGTAGTTTCGCCTGGTTGTGCCTCACAAGTCAGGTGACGTTCACCTGCTTCAGAGAACTTTAAACTTTCAGAAGGAGCTTTCCTTTAAACTTTGTGCGTTTCAGTGCTAAAGCCCCGTGTCCATCTGGCAGGATTTACCTGTCAGTGTCGGGTTCCGCACTGCCCTGGGCGCAGCCCCGAGGCCAGAGCCGGTGATAATTCCAATATTCCAAAGGGCACCTTTGGGTGCCGCGGGTGCCCGGGGCTGGCGCGGGGCTGTCCCCGGGCGGGGGTGGCACAAACACCCCGAGGGAACAGGAGGGAAATCCCGCTCCTGCCAGGCGGGAGCTGGACATGGGGTATTGATGGAAAATGTGCTAAAGGCGCCTCCTGAGAGGAATGGCTCGGGTCCTGCTCCCGATCTCCCCGGCTTTTGTGCCCCGCTCATCACCGCGCATCAGGAACCCTCACCCGCTTCACACCCGGCGCTTGGGGCTTCTCCTCCGCGGGGAGCTGGCATAGCGATATAAAGAAATAAATATAAATATAAATATAAATAAAATATAAATATAAATAAAATATAAATATAAATAAAATATAAATATAAATAGAAATAGAAATAGAAATAGAAATAGAAATATTATAAATAGCTATATAAATAGCTATATAAATAACTATATAAATAGCTATATAACTATAAATAGAAATAAATAAAATTATATAAATATAAATATAAATATAAGTACTAATGAGTTATTATTTATAGTTAATTATAAAATTATAAATAAATAATTATATAAGTGTTAATAATGATCAACTATTATTACTACGCCTAATTTTGCTAACTGAGTTTGGTGCTATTTATTCCACGCCAGGGATGAACGGGGATTTATTATTGGGATGGGAATGTATTCCATGCCGGGGATGCACGGGGATTTATCATTGGATAAATGAATTTTTCCCACGCCGGGGATGCTCGGGGATTTATCATTGGATAAATGAATTTTTTCCATGCCGGGGATGCACGGGGATTTATCATTGGATAAATGAATTTTTTCCACGCCGGGGATGCTCGGGGGCTCCCCCCTGGGTCCGCACCAGCGGAGCTCGGGGCACGGGCGGTGGCTCCGCGCCCCTCCCGGGGAACGCGGGGCAGCTCTGGAATGGAAGCAGCGAATTCCGCAGTTATGACTCCAGTAAAAGTCCCTCAGACACTTCAATAATGGCACTTCCTACTCGGAGATCCCTTCCTTTCCGCGGGCCTGGCCAGGAAGGGATGGCATCGGGGATCATAAATTGTCTTTTGGCTTTTCAGCGCTTTACAGGCTCCCATGCATCGCCAACAATGGGGCTGGGAACGACTCTTAACAGCTCATTAAGGCTGTTTTTGCCAAATGCAAATAATAAAAAGGCCTCTTAAGAGGCTGTCTCATTTTTATTCAGAAAAGGCTACTGCGGAATATAAAAAGATGCCATAAAATGGAAATGCAATAGAAGGCCCAGTGTGGTTATCTTTGGGGTCCTTTGAAAGATTTCCAGGCTGACTTCAAATCTCATGGGAGGATTCTGCGTGGTTAATTCAGGAGGGAACTTAAAGAAATCAGATACTGACACTGTGCTGGCAACACACAAAAACTCTGGGGAGCAAGGGAGCAGAAATAAATAGGAATGAGATTTTCATGGACTTGCCTCACATTTGCCAGGTTTTTTATACTCCCAATTCACTTCTCCTGCCTTGGTCTGACTGCAGGTCTGATGCTTCAGTGCTTTTGACCTTCCCCCAGACAAAGAAAATGCACTTTGGCCATCCCTGAAACGCAATTTGGTGTCTCCAGACAGGAAACTCTGTCCCCGCTCAGGTGCCAAGGGCTGGCCGTGTGTCCTGGAGCAGGGAGAGCCGTGAGGGGCACCAGGGTGGAGTTTGCTGGGGGTTCCCAGGCACATCTCCCCCTTCCCCAGCACCACCGTGCTCCCACTTGGCTCCAAGGGCTTGGGGGGCAAATTCCCAGTAACCCCCACAGCCCTGGGCCCGTCCCAGTGCTCGTGTCTGCTGCAGCTGGTGCCCAAGGCCCCTGTCAGAGTTTTGGCACTGATATTTCTTAATTTTTCCTCCCCAGAAAGATGCAGGATTTTGGCTTGATGACGTTATCACCTAATTTTTAGAGGTGTTTTTCTAGCTCCTCTAAATTTTCCTTCATCCCTTCATTCAGGGGACTGGAATATTCCTTGATTTAAAGCCAGGCCTGCAGGCAGCCTGCAGTGAATGAGATATCTGAAGGTTGTTGTGGGCACTGTGACAGCCTGGTTTGTGTGGACAGGAGCTTTGGATCCATCTCCTCCTGTTGTTAAATCCCAGTTTGAAGCAGTCTCTTAACAAAGGTCCATGGATTCCAAGTGAATAAGACAATTCCTCCTGCACAGCTTTAGAATTACTCCAGGAGAAAACCAGAATGACAATGCCCTGATTGTCATTCTCATACTCCCACTGATTTACACAAGTGACCAGTGGTAATGTATTTATGAGATATTTACTTCATTTCTATCCCAGAAAGACTTTCTTACATTGCCTGGAACAAAAACCTCCCCAAAATCTGAACAATTACTTAACTATCAGTGGTTTGAATACTGGTAGATTTTCCTTATTTTTATTATAAGAACTGTGATTTATTATGTAACAACAGCAGAAATCCCCCAGGAAGAGTCAAGCTGTTGTTGTGGGGATTGAGTCTGTTACCAGAAGTCCCCAGAAAATCACTGAACACCCCCATGGGGAGCCTGCAGAATTAAGACTCTTCATAAATCTACTCCTTTCTCTTAAATCAAGCTTAAGAATTAACATGAAAATTGGATCTGGTTACTTCTCTTGAGCAAGGCTTGAAAAATAAATGGAACATGAGGAAAATCCACTTGTAGAATCTGGACCAGGCATGATCCATCTCTGGGAATTATTCTTGGGCCAGATTAACTCTTTCATCACCTTCCTCAGCACTTACCTCTGTCCAGCCTGAGCAAGTAGAGTCACACCTCAAAATGTGGGTTAGGATTTCCTGGAACAGAAATGGGGAAGAAAAAACCAACACAAAACAAAACCAACCGAACAAATCCCAACCAAGCAACCAAACAGCAAAAAGATGAGGAGAAACAATATAAACCCCTTGGTTTGGGGCTTTTGTCTGGTGTAGGACTCAGGGAAGGATCCCTGCCTGGTGCTGTGCCACACACAAGCCTGAACTGATTTACTGCACTTCCCACTTGGTCTTTCAGAGTGGAAGGAACTGGAAGACTTGACTTTTTAAAATGCAAATGAACCAGAACCTTGAAGGGCCTTGGAATATTTTCCTGACTTCCTGAAGCCCATAAAAACGTGTCTGAGACTGTGCTGTGATGGGAGACCCCCAAGGAGCAGCAGGATGAGAAATGGCCCGGAGCTGCTGAGGGCAGAGATGGAGCCCAGCTCTGGGTGGGCTCTGGGGGTTCCCCCTCCCCAGGCTGTCCCTGTGATCCCCAGTTAAAGATCCCATCGATCCCAGAGTGCTGCCTTGGCACTGTGCCCTCCCGGGAGAAAGGCAGGAGGGTTCAACCGTGAGGAGCCCTGGGAAGTGCTGAGCTCCACCATCTGGGCTGCTCCGTGGCCAGGAATATGCTTTATTGGCGTGGCTGGGAGGTTTACAAGCAATCTGCTTGAAGTTTTAATGGTTGCTGGGGTGATTTATCCTGTCTTGAGAGTCGGTGCTGTTAGGAGGCACCCAGTTCTTGAGCTCTCGCTTTCCTTTATTATGAAAACCTTTAATCTTTCCTACATGTACCATAAATAACCCCATTATGGCCACACAGAGAAAATGCAACAGTCCCCATGTAAGTTTGGACTTTCTGCTTCACACTTTTATGGGCTGCTTTAACCCCACGAGGATGTTTAATACACAGCAGCAGGAATTTGGAGTCTGAGGAGTGCAGCAGTGTCATATTCGATTTTTGGCTTTGCAGCCATCATGCCCAGCTCTGTTTTCCAGGACTGCTGGCATGGACACGGGCACAGCTTCCTTCAAATCCCCCGGGGCATCTTGAGCTGCTGCTGCTGCCAGGGGCTGCTCCAGAGCCTTTGGTGCCTCAATACCTGACACCTCAACCTCTATTTCTCTCCCACTTATTTAAATCTGCTCTGTGTGGAAGGCAAAGGGAGCCCTTGGGAGGCTGGGATGCACTGACAGAGTTCAGCTAAAGGCAGAAAGAGGGGCTGGGGCTCACAGCAGGAGGAACATTTCACTCAGGGTATGCCCTGCATGCATTTCAGACCAAATCCACAAACCCCGAGGAGCTGCTGGGGAAGGGGAGGTCGTGCTGACCCCTCCAGATTGGCTGTATCTCCCCTTTATCCAGGAAAAAACAGGGAGTGATGGCCCAAGCAGGCGATGCTCCAGACCTCTGCAGTGCTGCCTTTTCCAGATCCCTCAGATGGAACTTTCTGCTCTCTGCCTCAGCTCAGGCACCTCTGAGTGCACATGACAACGTCTGCCCCTCCTTGGAAGCTCTGTCAGCTCTGTGGAGAGAAGAACTCTGCATTAATGGTCCAGTACTGCTATTTTTTTCTTTAGTTTTACTGGTCCTGCCCCAGGGGATTTTCTTAACAAAACCCGGTCCCAGTTCCCCTTCGGGACTGTGATTACCACACCCACGGGTGGAAAGCATGGGCCAAATCTGATCAGAAGGGAACAATTAAAGAATTGGGACTGATGTTCATGCAAAAGGACATTTAAATTAGCATAGAGCAGCAGAGCGCTTGAGAGGAGGGATCTGTAATTGAAGAAGCTCTAAGTGCATCTCTTGAGCTAATTGCCATCTCAGAGATTGTAAAAAAGAGAGAGAGGAAAGGACTGGAGGGCAAATTACAACTTGGGAGTAGGGATGGACTAAAGTTAGAGGACGCATGTGAGAGTTATGCAGGGAATTTGCAAAGGGCTGGGCAGTGTTTTATGGAACTTTTGCCCTTAAGTTTTAAATATGTCCTTGGCTGGGTGAGGGGGATGGGGAGTGCAGGCTGAGAGCTTTCTCTTTTTGGGGAGAGGACATTGGATTTGAAACGAGACAGCAGGAATGCATAAGCTGTGACAATAATATATTCAATTAGGCCATCATTTCCTTACCCACAGCAATCCTGATGCCTCAATGTGAAGACCAAAGCCAAGCCCCCAGTCCCACCTCCAAAATTCCAGCTGTACCTGGGAGATTCCCCCCTTGCCCAGAGCACAGGCTCTGTCCCCAGCCAGGAGCAGGAGCCCCGAGCTGACAGACCAGTGGCAAACTGGGAAAACCCCACTAAGAACATCCCGATATTCCCAGTGGCTCAGCCAGCAGCAAATCTCTTCTCTTGGGAGTGCATGAGTACCCAGTGGAGATGGGGATGCTTTATCAATATGCCCAGTAAGATGTCCAGTTAAAATCTAATCACAAACCTATACTGCTGGAATTCCAGGGGTTCAGATTCTTAACCCAATCCATTTGATTTCTGTCCCACTTTGTTATCTTTTCTCACAGAGAGATTGAAGCAATTTGGAAAAGAAAGCAATTGGGTGGGTTTTTTTTGTTTGTTTGTTTGTTTTTTTCTGAAAGTATTTTCAGCACCTGATACATTCAAAATCTGAGATTATTATGTGTTTATATACTCCTGCAGCATGGAATAAGCACCTCATATTAAATTAGGATTTTAGCTGTGTTTTACTATTGTTATCACGAAAATGTGGATCATTTCCCCCTTTGTGAGGCTCAGCAGGATCTGTGGATGGAAAAGGGACATTGGATATCAGTAATAAACTTATTTTTCCCTTCAGATGAGGTGACTGTGGTAAAGGAGGTCCCGTGAGTGGTGCTCGGGCAGCATTTCCAGCTGTCTCTGGAGCAGCAGGAGGGTCCCAGGCTGTGGGTGAGGAGAAACCCAGCACAAAGGAGACACATCTGGGCCTGCTGCCTCCCCTCGGGTGCACCCACAGGGAGGGGATCAATAACCAATCCTGCAAAACGAATTAACTCCACTGGCACAGTGCAGAAAGGGTGTCGTGTGGGGAAAGCACAGCCTGGTCCCGGTGCAGGGGAGCATTTGGGGCTCTGCTCCCCATTTGTGCTGCCCTGGGGTGGGCACAGAGCTCTCCCTGCCCTGCCTCAGCTGAGGGGGCATTTGGGGCTCTGCTCCCCGTTTGTGCTGCCCTGGGGTGGGCACAGAGCCCTCCCTCCCCTGGCTCAGCTGAGGGGGCATTTGGGGCTCTGCTCCCCGTTTGTGCTGCCCTGGGGTGGGCACAGAGCCCTCCCTGCCCTGCCTCAGCTGAGGGGGCATTTGGGGCTCTGCTCCCCGTTTGTGCTGCCCTGGGGTGAGCACAGAGCTCTCCCTGCCCTGCCTCAGCTGAACTCCTCCCTCTCCTGCGAGGATCCAGCCTCAGAGGCAATTTGCTGGGATAAAGCAGATTATACAAGTTAGCAATATACCATCAGATGCTTTCAGGTACTCCTGCTGTCGGGACAATCAGTTTGAGAGGCTGATCCCACAGACAAACGTGCCATAATCTCCCCAAAGTTAATGTTCCCTCTTCGGGGCGCCCACCGGGTCCCCCTGTGGCCACACAGTCTGCCAGAGCTGTGTGCTTTAACCCACAGCACATTCCCACCAGCGCGGGGCTGGTTCCCAGTTTTGGAGGTGGTGTGGGGAGGGGATTGGGAGCTGATGATAACGGGATGGAGGAGATTAGGCAGCTAAGCCATCCATTTTAGTTCCAGTGATCAAATTTCACAGTCTTTATCTGAAGCACTGCCCGGCTAACTCTTCGAGTGAGGATAAAATGAGGGAGTGCAGCTATAACCAATAATTAATGCCTGTTGATCACCACCACAAAATCGCCATCTCCCCAAAGGTGCTTGAGCTGCAGAGTTTGATCTTATAAATGTTTATTCTTGTTATCTGCAGAATTACTTATGGCCAAAAGCTCTGCTCCCACTTGTGATTGCAATCTGGCTGCTCACAGAAGGCATCGGCAGAGATGGGGTTTGTCAGATCAGGGCAGATACCAGAGCACATTCTGCTCTGAGGCAAACAAAATGCTCGGGGTTTCAATAGAAAATGCTGTGCTGGACCATTGGGTAGAAATTTCTTATCAAGAAGAGTTAAAAACCGGCTCAGAGGAATTAAAAGTCGGTGTTGCCCAGACATTTTACAAGGAACTGTAAAAGCTTAATGCTATGGGTGCAAAATGCTATGAAATACAATTCAATGTTATTAAGCTTTTTTTATGGTAAGTGGGAACTTTTTCTTACAAATAGTTTTTAACTGGCAGCTTTACTTGTTTATCCTCAAAAAGAAAGGTCTTTACATGTTGTATTTAAAACTGAAAATGCAGTGTTATACATATTAACATTCTTTGAAAGCTCCCAAGAGTTTTCCAGACCTCCCATAGGTACCCTGAGGGGAAAATCAAAACCACATATGGGGAAGTGTGGGGGTGAGAAGAGAAAGAAAAGTTAGTTCCACGTGGATTTTAATGCATCTGATCTCAGGAGGCATTAAACAAACAACAAAAAAGTGCATTTTACAAGGTGAACACTGTATTGATTTGAGACTTTTATATCAGAAGGGGCTCAGTTAATCTGATTCCAATTGACTGACAAAACATCCCCACCTTTCAAACCAGAAGCAACTGCCATAGCAACAAAACATAAATAACTGTACACAGCAAAGCCCACCACAACAAAAGCTAATGATGTGCATTGTTAAAAATGGAAAAGATTTCAGTGAGACCCCCAAAGCTGCCGAGGTGCTCACAGCAGTATTTCTGGCCCAGGAAGGACTCGAGGTCACTTTTAAATACAGATGGTGATTTGATCTTTGTTGTTATTTTATTCTAATGATTACATGCTCTATAAACAGAACTAGACAAGTCGTGTTTCTTGTGAGCTGCTGCAGTAATAAACAGGTTATTTGAATTAACCCTGCAGGACTGGCTGTAGGGAGGTGGAATGAAATGAAAAGGTGGGAGGGAAGGGCAGAATTTGGTAACAAACACCCCAAACTCCTCATCCCTGTGCCTTTGCTGCAGCTCAGGCCCTCCCCCAGGTACAGAGCCAGAGCTGCCAGGAGTGGCACTGATGGCATTTCCCAGGGATTTCCGTGGGCACTGGCACCGTGTGTGCCCGGCTGGGCACTGCCAGTGCTGCCAGTGGAATCTGTAACCCAGACACAAATGTTCTGTTCTGTTTGTGTGGAGGGAGGGGTGTGGGATCTGCAGCTCCTGGGGTTACTTTGCCACAGAAGGTAAATCAGGCATCTCCGTGTCCCAGTGCCCTCAGTGCCACCCCAAATGGACAGAGAAATTCAGGTGCTGCAGTGGCTGAAGTCAACAGCTTTTATGCATATTTAAACACATTAAAAATCTAATTTTCAAATGAGATTATAATAACTAATTTCCATTATTTTGCTCTAAAGAGACTCCACAAGCCAAACTCATGAGAACAACAATTTCTGCCCAGTTTGTTTGAAAGGGAGGACCAACACTTTGGGCTACCCTGGCACTGCAGGAATGGCAGGAGGTGCCAGCCAAGGGACTGTCCCCTTCTCCAGGGACCCTGACACATTTCCAGACACTCCCACCCACAGGACAGGGATGTGACCGTGAATCTGCTGCTGCCCAGGCACCTGCTCAGCAGAACATGACTGAGACCTTCCCTGCTTCCCTCCAAAAGGAATTTCTGGAGCAGGAATGTTTTCTTATCTAGAGCAGCAGCAGCTTTCAGACAGGCAGCCTCATGACTGCTGGATCAGATAAAGCAGCTCTGGAATGTCCATGGTCCCCATCAGGGGTGGCTGGATGTGATGTGTCACAACAGCACGCTGGCCTTGGGAAACACTGAAACGTGCACGTTTTCCTGCCCAGAGGGGGAAACTGAGGCAAAGGGAGCAGCGAGGTTGCTCCAGGTTGCCCAGGAAGTTTCCAGCTGAGGAAGGACACGACCATGGGCTGTGTGTCCTTTCCCTCTGCCCTTCTCCTCCTCCAGGAGCTCTGTGGGTTCTCCTGAGTGAGGAGGAACAAGAAGGATGGGACCTCACAGCCTGGAGCTGGAATTGGACAATTAAACCCCAGAATGCAAATGGACCAAAACTTATCAAAGTGTGAGACCTTGTGACAGGTGGTCCATTTTGTGTCTATTTTGGGTCTATTTTGTGCCTATTTTGGGTCCATTTTGGGTCTATTTTGGGTCTATTTTGGATCTATTTTGTGTTCATTTTGGGTCTATTTTATGACCATTTTTTGACCATTTTGTGTCCATTTTGTGCCCATTTTGGGTCCACCTTGGGTGCAGCCCTGGCCAGGCTCTTGTCCTGCCCAAGGTGCACCCTAAAGGCCTTTCAATAAATCTCTGCTTTATTCTCCAGCTCTGCCCACTCTGTTCCAGCTCAGCCTTCCCAAGGCATCAGAGCTTCCAGAGGGACATCCTGCCCTAACCCCAGTGTCCCCAGAGCCAGCAGGTCCTGTCCTCTGCCCTGCCTGTCCTCTGTCCTGCCTGTCCCCTGCCCTGCCCTGCCTGTCCCTTGTCCTGCCTGTCCCCTGCCCTGCCTGTCCCCTGTCCTGCCTGTCCCCTGCCCTCCCTGTCCCCTGCCCTGCCTGTCCCTTGTCCTCCCTGTCCCTTGTCCTGCCTGTCCCCTGCCCTGTCTGTCCTTTGTCCTGCCTGTCCCTTGTCCTCCCTCTCCCTTGCCCTGCCTGTCCCCTGCCCTGTCTGTCCCCTGTCCTCCCTGTCCCCTGCCCTGCCTGTCCCTTGTCCTGCCTGTCCCTTGTCCTGCCTGTCCCCTGCCCTGCCTGTCCCTTGTCCTGTCTGTCCCCTGCCCTGTCCCCTGCCCTGCCTGTCCCCTGTCTGTCCCCTGCCCTGTCCCCTGTCCTCCCTGTCCCCTCTCCTCCCTGTCCCCTGTCCTGTCTGTCCCCTGTCCTGTCTGTCCCCTGCCTGTCCCCTGCCCTGGCAGCTGAGCCCAGCCTGGCTCTGCTCTCAGACCGCAGTAACGGCCCCGGAGCAGCAGAGCCTGAGAAGAGCAGGAGCACCCCGAGCTAACCCCGGGGCTTTGTGTGCACGGAGATCTTATCTGCGCTCGGTAAAAGCCATTTTTGTGCGGGAGGAAGAGATAAGAGAATATGAAAAACATCAGACGTGCATTTCCACTGCTCACGTTCGGATGTACAGGGCTCCAAAGTGTGAGAGGGCACTTTCTGAGGAGATGCTGCACAAGATATTGCCAGTCTGATCAAAGGTTAAGAAACAGCCTTGCTCAGGCAGCAAATTAGAGGTTGATAGAAGGCTCTGATGAAGTGAAAATTATTTATATTCTAGCACAAAAAATTGCCATGAAATACTTGCTTGGGTTTGGTCATAGTAAGCAAAAGGGGCCATTGAATAAATGTAACTGTTGCTTTTTAATAGTCCAAGTGCATCCCTACAGAGAGTGAGAACACACGTGTAATGTGGATTATATCATCACATGGATGTTGTAAATCTGGAGATAAACCCCGACCCTACATCTATAATCTCCACTTTATCTGTTTTTTGAAAGACAAATATCACGTTCATGCGATGTAAAAACCCCAGGGATCTCCCCCTGAACACTTATGAATCCTGTCTTTGTTCCAGGTGATTGTAACACTTCAGAATTAGCCCAAACCATTTGGTGTGTGCGTGCCAGAGTGGCGAATGAATTTTATTACAGCTACAAAACAGATTTTCGGGAGTCGCTGAGTAACTGCGAGCAGATGAAAGGGAACCAGCTGAGATCTGTGCACTGCAAATCGTTTCCCCATGATTAAACTATTTCATCCTCCAGGCTAACATCCCTGTACTTGTTTGGCAACAAGTGATAATGTTGGTGATAAAAGTCCCTCCTGGATGAGCAGGATGAGATCAGTTATTCACACAGATTTTTGTGGTTAGCAGTCACTTCTTTTACAGGTATTTTGTGAAGTACAATGAAATATGATTGATTTAAATCATCATCATAATAAAGATGCTCACATTGTCCCACTGCAGCTTTGCAGAAGCTGGTGATGAATTTCTAGAGTTCTGCCTAGGGAAATGCTGAGAGCACTCTGTTATTGAAAAAGTAGTGTGTGGCTGTGTTCCACTTCGGTGAATTATTTTTGCTTCAATAATAATTTTGGGGGGCTTAATTAGAAATAATTAATGCAGACAATTTCTTTGTACTCACAGCAAAACCTACAGCCAGCTACTAAACTTATAACTGACTCTACCAAGGGAGAGAAATATTACTTACTGCCAGGGTAAAAATTAATTAATGTGTTGGACAAATGTTGTTCATTGCTTTGCTTATCCCTTGTAAATTTTTTGAAATTTTTTTTTTCAGTGCTACATTTTGGACAAACCTGTGGGCCTGATTTTCCAAGGTGAGCCCAGCCCAAAGCTGTGCATCCATGTTTTGCTCAGGTCAGTGGGAATTCAAAGCATTCTGTAACTTTGCAAATCAAATCACATTTGCAGGTGCTGTCACAGCCTGAATTTTGACCAGTACTTAAAAATATGGTTTGAGCCATGTTTAAAGCATTCCTGAGTAAAGGCTTAATTATCAATTCAAATGTTTTCAGCCATCGAAATTTACAGTTTAGGCTTCATTTGCATGCGTGTGAAAACTTTGAAATCACCGGTTTCAAGAAGCACAGATAAGCACAAAGAAAGATTTTTTTCGAGGCATTTACAATCAGATAGAGGTTTAAAAAAAGAAATAATGACAGGAAGCTGACAGCAATGGAGAATCACTGCTACAGGAATCTGAGCAGCTGGACTCCCAAATGCTGCTGGACACAAACCCCCTCATCCCAGCATCCATGGGAGGCTCCGGGAAGGTTTCTGTGCAGCCTATTCAGCAGCAGAACTTCTGCTCCTAAATGGTTTTCAAATACAGTTCATTTTCATGGCATGATCTTTAATGAAAAGTGCCTGCTGAGTGCAGTACAAACCATTTGGTGCCCCAGTGTCAGGGGAGGAAAAGAACAACATTCAGTAAAGCTGAAGGTTTTTATTATCACGTCGTAAATGAACAAATGGCATCTGTCAATACAAAGGAGCTCATAGGGGGTATAGAAAGGAAGCTTGGTTATTACACTCAGGGTGTGCTGCTGAAGTGACAAACTGGAGTTTTATTAACAGGCCAGTTATAGATCTCCTCTTCCTCCCCCAGCGCCCCGGCCCTTTCCTTTTACCTCCCTCAATTTGGTCAGGACTGCTGTAAAATGAGCTTTGCTCAGACAGTGCTCGCCAGCTCCTGCTGCAAGTCGCAATCATCACCAGGAGCAATTAAAAACCGGGAATTAAACCCCGTATTTGGAATTAAACCCTGGCCCACATTCAGCTCTCTTTGGGGATTGTCAGCACACGGGATCAGGGAGTCTCCGGGAGCACTGATCCCATCAGAGTTTTCTATCTGGCCAATAAACATCTCTGGCTGCTCTGATAAATGACAAAGGTGTTTATGAGCTCCAGGAAATGTTTATACCAAGTGCACCAGGGCCAGGGATGAGTTTGCTCCCAGGAGCTGGAGCAGCGGGAAGGGAGCTCAGGGGGTGGCAGTGACTTTTACTGGAAGGTCTTGAGGCTTTCCTCATAAAAGGGGTTGGGGGCCTGCAGCAGGTGTGGCTGCAAGGGGGCAAACAGCAGCCAGGGAGGCAGGGACAGCCCTGGGGCAGGGACAGCCCTGGGGACACTGCTGGTCCTGCAGGGCAGTGGGGCTGGCAGTGCCCCCCGTGCCCAGCCCGCTGCGGGGGCACTGCCAAGGGGCAAACCTGGGGCTCCCCTCTGCAAAAATGGTACTGTTGGACCTACAGTAGAGTGGAAAGAGCTTAGCACAGAGCGAAATCGCACTGGCAACCGTGCAAATACAGGATTGAGCGTTTTAATGGCAGCAGGAAAATACCAGAATCACTTATGTGCTCTCCCAGCTTTTTCAAGTGCAGGGCCCAGGCTGCATTTATGGCCAGCCAGCATCAGAGCTGCATTTAAAGGGAGGCATGAAAGGAAGGGCCCTTCAGTTATGACGGCAGCAGCAATTCCAGCAGGGCTTCCTTTACAAACTGCCCAGAGCACCGAGGCAAGCTGCCACTGCTGATGGGCTCAGCGCAAGCAGGACCTTCACACCACCCCCAAAAGAAAGGATTCCATTCCGTGAAGCCAAAAGACCAAACAGTGAGGCCAGGAAATTCAGAGGATGCACAAACAGCTCTAGATCAATTTGTAGCTCAGACTGACCTTGGAAATTCAAGGCTTGTTGGTGCCTGGCAATGCCAGGATGGTTGTGTCCACCCTGGACTGGCCTGGTGGATCTCCCCCTCCAAAGGAACGTCTTTAGCTCCACTTTCTAACACTAGCAGGGTCCCCCAGGCTTTTAGGGAACATTTTAGGGAACATTACAGTTCCCAAAGGATGGGGCACAAGCAGCCCCTGTTGCTCCTCTGGCAGTGAATCACAGCCCTGAGTGCTGCAGCAAACTTTGTCACTGGTGGAAATTGTGCAGACACTGAGCAGACTGCCTGGGCTAACACCTCCTCATGATTTGTCACCTTCACCTCCCGATTCCACCTTGCTGTGACATTATTGACGAAAAACGTGTCACGGAAAGAGAAGTGCATCTCTCAGATAGGCTGTGATATTGAAGAAAAAGCCCCAAAAATGTTAGATCAAAGCCTGTTGGGGGCTAAGCTACACTTTGCAGAGACCCTGCCCTCAGCTGACAGCTCTGGGTGGGCACAGAGCCCCTTCACACCCTCAGGGAATCTGTCCCCGTGCCTTGTCCACTGCCTCTTGTCACAGAGAGATTTATCAGAACCTCAGCACCAAAGCCACGGTTCCTTTCACCCATGGACAAACTAAAAAGCCTCTTAAAACCAGAATAATGTCAGGGATGTCACCTTGTGTAGGGGATGGCTTTATGTGCCCATTTCCTTCTGATGCAGACTCCTGCTTTTGCAGCTTAATGACAGCTCCAGGGACAGAGCAGGGACCTGCCACTGCCCTTCCCTCTGCTCATCCCACAGCATCTCCCACCCTCCCTGCTCTGGGAACGCTCACTGAGGGAATAAACCTGCCCAGTGCAGAGCTCCAGAGCACTCCTTCAGCCCTGAGTGAGCACAGGACATGTGGTGACACCCTCAGAGAGAGGGACGTGCCTTCAGCAGAGTTTTAACTCACAATCATCATAAAATGCCGATGGATGAAATAAAGGTTGCCAGTTTTACACAGTGGAAATGAAAGGGATTGTGTGTCCTGGACAGGGAGGGCTGAGAACAAACTGCAAGGTTTGTTTCAAATTAAAAAACCTGCCTTACAGTAATTTCTATTGGTTTTGCTCATGTCCTTTTGGTTTTGCCCACTGTAAGGGATTTATTGCTGGGGAAATGTACAGAAAGAGCAGCTGCTGTACAAGAAATGGAGTTAATGAAGGTTTCCCGTGTATTTTGCAGTTGGATGCTTCACAGCCCAATAAAGACTGAACACATCAGAGCCCTTCCTGCAGTCTGGAAATAAAAACGTCCTTCTCTGATATCCAGCACTTCTCATGAAATGAATCACAATCTTTGGGCTCCTGCCTCCCCCTCAGATTCAGGCAACAAATGAGAATTGCTTGGGGTGAAACGTCTGCAGAGAGAGACAGAAACCACTTTACACACGGGTCTCCTCTGCTGCACACACCAGGACAAGAGGCTTTAAATTAACAACCCTTAATTGATCAAGATTTTATACCATGAGAACTAGAGGCTGTGCTGAGGACAGTGACTGTTCCCGTAGGTGCCACAAAGTGACCGAAATGTTTCTGTAGCTGATGGATTTGCCCTTGCTGGGACAGTGGCTGGAGATGGTTAATGAGTTAATCGTTGTGAATGAGATACCAGTCACGTAAAACTTGCCTGTTTTCTCTCTTAATGGAGATTTATACGGAACATGCCAAAGCTCCTTTTGTAGCTGATCTGCATGTGACACGGTCACATGAGCAGTTTAAGCACAAAACTCTCCCCCACCCAAATTGTCATGTACAAACAAAGGAAAAATCCATTCAGTTGGGAAGGGGGAACAGCTCCAGCTGAGGGGTTCGGGGTTTTTTATTTTAACCAGACAGTAATTTTTTGAATCATGTCAGGAAAGGGGGTTTTATGAAAGAAAGCCCAGACAAACCATCCTTATCTACGGACCCCAAAATAAATACGGTGAGATCATCCAAAGAAGTTATAAAACACAAACTGCTGAGCACAAGCTCTGTGACCCACGGTCATCTTTAGTGCGGTATAGTGACTACAAAAGGGATATAAAATGTATGGAACTTTTTTCCCCTTTTCGCTCATGCGGTGGTAAATTGTCTCGTCCTGCTGATACATTGCTGTTTGTCATGAGTGATCTAGAAATGAAAGGAACAAACACAAAACAAATCACTGAAACATTTCACACCTCATCATCAAACCCATGTTCAGAACTCTTTTGTTGTGCTCTACCAATAATCAGGAGGGGAGAGTCAGCCCATATATTTTTTATGAGAGGCACTAAAAGTTCTGCTGGCACTGGAAAGATCTCTAGTATGGATTTCTGAAATCTGTAATCTCTTTAAGAAGCAAAACCAATCCGGATTTATTGCTGCTAACACTTGACATCTTTTTAACAGTTTTCACCTACCAAACTTCACAAACTGTTCCAAATGAGGGAAAACACTCTTATCCAATGAGTACAACTGAACCTTTCCTTTATTTTTAACACAAGAAATTTGAAGCACCCAGACAATTTCTGTATTTTCCAGCACAACTAAGGGTATGCTGGGAATCCTCCCTCTCCTCTTTGCATCTGATAAATCGTTTATTTTGCCAGCTGTGTAAAGAACTTTCCTTTTGCCATTCAGTGGCAGCACTGGTGGCTTTCTAGGACAGGCTCACTGAACTCGGAGCAGATGAGATCGGCCCCAGGCTCACTCAGGGCACCCCAGAAGCCAGACTAAGAATGTTCACAGTGAAATTACTCTTCAGATTCACAATCAGAGGAATGGATCTGCCCAAATCTCTCCAAAAGCCCCCTGGTGTTGCACTAAAATTGTCAGGCCGTGTCCTGAGCCCAGGACTGTCACTGGCAGTGACATCCAGGAGGTGATGGAGAGCAGGGGACACTCCGGGGCATCCCCTGGGCACCTGAGACCTCAGGGCTCATCCCCCTTCACAGGCTTGGGCCAGGCACAGCCTGCGTGTCCTGAGCTGAACAAATCAGCAAACAGAGCCACCATGATGTGTTTTTTTGAAATTTAAGAGGTTTTTCCCCAGTTTTTTCCTCCCTGCCCCCACAGAGGTGACAGTGGCTAAGTCCAGCATTAATATATGCATCTCATTTAATTAACAAGTGATTACAGGCACCTTGGCAGAAATGCCCTGGCAGATCCCGTGCTGGACAGAAACCTCTGTGCTCCGGAGCAGTGTAGCTCCTTGTCCTCAAAAAGGAAAAACTACTCAGGTTGAATTTGAGGAAATTTTGCATAAATATCTCTTACCCTGCCCTGCTCCCCCTGCCATAAACTCCTGCATTCCTTGAAGATTTATGGAAGATGATTGGAGTGAGAAGCCAACGTCTCTGCAAATGACTAACTGACCTTCCACCTATGATCACGACCCCAAACCAGATGAGCCTTTTGAAGAAATATTTTGGACTGAGTTAGGAAATGGCAGTGTAATTGGAACAGACTTGGTGGGGCTGTTCAGCACTGGAGAGGACAATGCCATGGCTGGGAAACCTTTGTGCACTGCTTTGTCTTCTGCACTGAGCTCAACAGTCGAATTTTGTTGTGCAAGACAAGACATGAGGAACTTCTCAGACTACAGTGGTAATAAAAAAATGAGTCATTTAAAAAAAATATTTCATGTCGAGAAAATCGCTTTCATCGGGTCTATAAATCAAGTTGAAGTACTTGAAGTGTTTTTTTGATTTTTTTAAAATTGGTTTACAGTGCCTGTACATATTTCTGAGCAGGGAGCACTGGGCACCCAAGGGTTTATCTCTCAGTCTCACAAAAGGTACCCAGACATTCAGTAATGCCTGGGTTAGGGAACTCCACAGAGTGAAAAAGGAAGAGGTAGGAACACCCAAACCGTGAGAAACTGAGTGTGGAGACCATAAATGGTGACACCTCCCAATTCTCAGGGGCTGCTGGGCCAAAGGTCTGGAACACAGGTGGAGTTCCTGTGGTCCCCACGAAGCAAGGCAGGTTTTGCTCAGGGTTTTGGTGCCACTGTGGGGTGGCACAGACACCCAGGGGCTGTGCAGGGCTGGGCTCTGCTCCTCTCCTTGGGAAAAGGCCTGAGTGCTGAACTGCCTCTTCCATTTCCAACAATGGCATTAACTGGGTAAAATAAAAACCAGCAAGAACTCCGAGACTGATTTCATGTGAGGATTGACTCGGGCAAGAAAGTCTGACATGAGGAGAACTCTCAGCTGAAGCCACAATGAGTTTACAGACGATCACTAATTAACCCAATTTCCAAACGAGCTCAGCCGTGCCCTGGGCAGGGAGAGCAGTTTGCATCATCCGAGCCTGGAACAAATAAATTCCAAACCCTGCAGTGGGGAGTGATGTGCACAGGCCTCGGTGACACCCACACTCCTGACCTCCCCAGGCCGATTTCTTGCTTTCTTTTTCTTAATTTTATCTTTATTTCCATTGTTTAAATGCTGCGGTTCAGATTCACCCTCACTGTTACTGCCTCAGACAGGCTAAAATTCCAGATTACTCTTTTTGCATGTTTTAAACAAGATGGGGGGGACCCAGTGATTTATCACAAACAGCAGTAAGATACAGCCACAGTGCAAGGTCTGCTTAGACATTTTAGTCATATGACCTTCATCTTTGCAAGGATCCATTGTTACATTCCATTTATTTTTGTCAATATTGACATCTGACCATGGACACAAAATGATCTTTTTTTCCCTGCCTATGCTCTCCTGTCCAACTTTGCATTAAGAAAGCAATTCAAAAGCCTAATGCATGGAAAGTGAATCTTTTGTATTCACTATAATGCCCAATTTTTCCTTTGGAGTTACCAAAGCTGTCCAAACAAGAGCTAGATTTTCCTTTTCAGGAGAGAATAATGGAAACTTTAAATGAAATCAGAAGGTTACTTGACCTGTTAGAAACTCTGAGGTAAAACTGATGTGAAATTATAATGTGGAGCCATGTGAGGCTGTTATATAAAACATAGGAGTGCATTATGCAATCTCATATTTTCAACAGAGCTGAAGATGAAAAGAGAAACTTGCAGTGATCAGGCCAGCTGCTAAACTCCCCTATGCTGTGCTGTTGCCAGGATGGGAGCCTGAATATGATTTTATTTCAATTAATCACAGTGAAAGATTGATTAGAAATAATCAAATAATCTGTCAAAAGGCCTTTCAAAGAACGAGGGCAAACCCTGCAGCTGAATTTCCCTGGTCACAGGCAGGGTGGGTCCTGAGCACATCCTGCTCACCCCAACAGAGTCCCAGCCTTAGTCCTGAACCTCAGCAGCATTTTCACATTTCAGCTCCTGAAATGAGCTGGAATTTCAGATATCCAGAGCCCAGCTGCTCCACGGGCACTGCAGAGCTCTCAGAAAGCAGCGATTCCACCCAAAAGAGAATAAACCCTCCTTGGAGGTGTCTTCCCAACCTTTGGTGGGAGAGGGCAGGGAAACAGAGGGGGGAAAAGCTGATTTTCATGCACTCCAGCAGATCTACCCCAGGGCTGTCCCACTGAACGTGCAATAGAGAGGAAGTTGGGATTTTTGCTCAAAAAAAAAAAAAAAAAAAAAGAAAAATCCTTTTGCCTTTAGTTTTCAAGAGAAATTAGAATGTTTTATGAATATGTCGGGTAACACATGAATATTTTGCCACACATCACTGCAAGCTCAAGCATTTCCCAGCATTATCCAAATGGGAAAATGGGATCACGAGTCTGGCTCCATCTGCCTTTCCCTGGGAACTTTTTGTTTTACATTACAGGAAAAAAAAAAAAAAAAAAAAAAAAAAAGAAAAAAAAAAAAAAAGAAGGAAAAAAACCCCACACAGCATATTTCAACAACTTGATTTTTTTCTTAATGCACAAAAATTAAAGGAATGGGTGATACTGTCACTGAGCAGGAGGGTGTTTGCCCTTTGAGCCTTTTTGTCTTTCCACGTGCATTTTGCAACCATTTCTTTGGGATGAAGCCGTTTTCTCCCCCATTCTGTGCATTAGGTTGACAATGCACAGAATTGCCAGACAGTTTTGTCGCTTATGCCTCAGACTTTACTCCTCCTTTGAACCCTGCTCGGAGTAAAAGAAGTTTTTCTTAATAAGTAGCTGTTCATCCTTTGATATGCACATCTGGATGTGCCTCTTATCTGCAGCATGGTAATGCTGCTTCCTGAAGATAGTGATAAAAGAACAACTGCAAATAACACGCACACAAAAAGAAAAAGAATGAAAAGAAAAAAAAAAGGCCAAAATGCTTTCAGATTTCTTTCAGAATAATAATATTAATAAAAATCTGCGTGGAGAAAAAGGGAAAACAGTCTGCCCTCGTTTCTTTGGGCTTTTATAGCAGCAAAACAAACACAGGAAGCCAAAAGGAAAATGGTGAAGAATTTACGGTTAGAAATCCGTGGCACTGTCAGTGTGATGATGTGTAATGCATTTGAAAGCCTTGTACAGCTCAAACAGGCCTTGTTTTGAGCCCACTTTGCTACCTCGGATAAATCACGGCAGAAATGTGAATAATCCTAATTCAGCCCCGTGTTCCCAGTGCAGCTGATGGGGAGGAGCAGCCTCTGCATCTGGGGCTGAGCTCTTCCAGCCTGCGGTGCTGGGGTGGATTTCGTGTCGTGGCATTCCTTCACTTTTAGGCTAAAACTGTTCAGCATCACTTTACTCACACCCCCAGCAGTTCTGCAGTCACTCCCTGATCTCAGTTTCTCCATTTGTTTTACCTCTGGATTTGAGGAAAAACTGTCCAGCATCACTTTAATCACACCCCCAGCAGTTCTGCAGTCACTCCCTGATCTCAGTTTCTTCATCTATTTTCACCTGTGGACTTGAGGAAAATGCCCCTCGCACAGTGCCCTGCCAAAACGCCTGCAAACCCCCAGGGATTTCAGATCTGCCTTTTCCCTCACAGCCTAAACCCAAATGCTCCAAAGGAGAAGTTTCCGGGGTGTGAAGTTCAGCCAAACTCGCAGAAATCTCATCTTTCCCCACGCAGCCCAAGGGATCCCTTATCTCTCATTTCACAGCTGCTTTTCCCCCTGGCACAGGTCAGGAAATAACAAATCCAAGGTTTTGGTGCTGTGTTAGCCCTGGCTGCTGCCTATCCCCAGCCTGCCCCGGGCTATTGGAGGTGAACAGCACCGAGTGTCCCCATCCAGCCGGGCTGGGGGCTCTGAACGCTGCAGGGACAGCGCTGGACCCGTCCCAGCCCCGCAATCCCAGTCCTGAATTGATCCCTCATCAGTATGCAGCAGGCATGGGAAAATGATAAACTCCTATTAACACTGTCATGGCAACTGAAAAAATGGCTGCTTTGGAGGGACGGGGTCCACAGCAGAAGAAAAGCAAAGGCCTCTTTCCTTTCTTCTGTTTGACATCTGTTGTTTAACATTCGAAATTGTATTATGGTGCCACACACTAGCACAGGCATGGTTAAAGGTTTGGCAGTGATTGTTATCATTATCAGCTCATCCCTGAAATTTCGCTCTGGGCTGTGACTTGTCATACAGGATTTCAGCCCAGGGGCAGAATTTATTGTTCAGATTTCGGCTGGGCAGAGGAGAAAAAGAAAAGTTGTCCTTAATTCATTCTCCCTGGGGACAAAACCTCAGCAAATATACTGTACATTTTCTTAATCCAAATTGATTTAAGTATATCTCTCAAGAAACTTAGAAGTCAAAGATCTACTGAAGAATCTTGGGTGACACAGTTATTTAAATCCGGTGTATTTGCTTTTTTGCTACGACATTGTTAATGTATAATATACATATTTTATATTAATTACAGTTTTTTCATAATCTACTGAGTTTCCCTCCAGAATAAAGAGTTTGTGCAGTTCCCTACCGAGCTCATTGTTCAGAAGGTGGATTTTTACCCCTGTGGATAATAGCCTGTGTTGTACCTGACTGTAATTCGGTGACCTCGGGGCTCAATTTCCTTGTTTTAAAACTGAGGACAATCACCTCCAGTCAGAAAATGTTTCATTGGACACCCCATCACGCAAAATAGGTGAAGAACTGCCACGGAGTGGGAATTGATTGGTGGGACATCCCCGGTAATTAGTGTCCCTCATTAGGGGAGTCGCAAGGTGGGGGATCCTGGGCTGTGGTGCTGGGCTGGAGGGTCCTGCCCACCTTCCCTGGAGCCCTCCAGGGGCAGCTCCTCCAGGCTGGCACAGGAGATGCTCTGAACAGGTGACAGAGGGAAAAACCCAACCCAGCCAATGTCCAGCACTGAGGATCTGCTCTGGGCTCTGTTCGGGTCTCACCATCTCCATCTCCGCGGCTCTGGGGCACAAAGTTCCTGTTGGCACAGAGGCCCCTCTGCCTGTCCTGCTCGCAGAAGATCCACCCTGGCCGAGCTCCAGCCTCCCGTGGCCGAGCTCCAGCCTCCCCTGGCCGAGCTCCAGCCTCCCCTGCCCAGCTCCAGCCTCCCCTGCCCAGCTCAGCTCACATTTGGTGTCCCCATCACTCTGCAGCAGCACCCCGGGGTTCCCGGGCTCTCTGATCCCCCCTTCAGCTGGGACACGCCAGGCTGGGCTGTCCCCAGCAGCTCCCACACGAGCTGCAGTGATTTACACCCCTGCCTTCGCAGAGGGGCTCTGGAACAACAAGTTTTGCTAATTATGAAATTTGTGCGAAATAAATCAGCCCGTACCTGTGAAATTTGGCGATTAGCATGTGAAAGAGCCTAAATATCAACTGCATCCTTCAGAGAGCTGTAAGAAATGCCTTTTTTTTTTCCTGAGCACCTGCATCTATTAATTGTTTTCCCACAAGAACTCCCTCTCCTCGAGACTGAAGCTGTGCTGTGTGCAGATAAATGCACAGAGGTGATCTAATTTAATTTCCTCTCATTAATAGCCTTCCTCCATGGCAACATATCAACATCTCAGCTGTGACAATGAGGACACCTGAGTATACACATATTCTGTGCAGCCTCCTTGTGGGCAAGAGCCTGTCAAGCTTATTAAACGAAATAAATAGGGAATTTTTAAATGTGTTTCAAGCAGCTTATGGAGAGTTTCTTGATCAGGGTCCTATTTCGAGCAAGACATGGGTTTAGAGGCGGTTGGAGGGAAAGCTAAAGGACAGGCGGAGGATTTGAGGTTTTTATAGCTGCTGCTGGATCTTCATTATCCCCGCAAAGATCTCAGACAAAGGGGGAGAGGCGCTGCCCCCTCCCTGCGCAGCCCAGGGAAGGGCCAGAGGTGCGAACCCAGCACTGCCACCCTCCCATTACTCTCACCCAGTTGTTAACTACAATGCTGGCCTATTTAAATGCTAATATTATTTAGCATGCAACAATCGCTCAGGTTGGAGTCCCGGGTTTTCTGAGAGGAGAAAGAGAAAAAGGAACTTTGCCAGCGTTGCCTCCCTGTTCCCCAGGACCGCTCCTCACTCGGGGATTTTGGGAAGGAAGCGCTGGCAGCGCCTCCCGCTTGATACACGGGGTTTGGTTTTGTAGTTCTTCATGTTTTCATCTTGGTGAAGAGAGACAAGTTTTGCTTTTCTCTATTTTTCTGTGCTTTATTTTAGTGCAGGTTTGCAGATTTTCTTTGTGTCAGATCCCAGAACGCTCCTCCACTCTCTCTGTTATTTTTCAGGGGAAATTTGGAAATGGAAGAGTCACAAATGGATAAAGTGCAAGGCCCAGGTTGAATGAAGAGGAAGAAGAGAGGTCACAGAGGTTGTGTCTGAGCAGCTCTCAGCCAGCCTGTGCTGAATACCCCAGCTCAGAACAGTTCCTTGCTCCCATCCCAGGCACAACAACCAACACCAAAGGAAATCAGGGCTGGCATCACAAAACAGCAGCTCTGGAGCTGGGATAACACACACCAAGGACACCCAAACCTGCTGCTGTCCGGGGAAAAGAGCAAAACCTTTGAGTGGCTGAGCAGGAAAACCGTCAGATGAAGAGCTGGACAAAACCCACATCCATCTTTGCAACACTGACATCCTGGGTTTAGAAATTCCCTTCCCAACATCACTTCTTTCCTTTCAACTTCCAAAAAACCCCCCCAAAAACCCAAAAAAACCAACCAACCAACCAACCAACCAAAAACAAACAAACAAAAAAACCCACAAAAAACCCACAAAAAACCCACAAAAAAACCAAAAAAAAAAAAACCAAACCAAAAAACAAAACAAAACAAAAAGGAAATTCTGAAAGGGTGACTGTGCTCCTTAGTCTCCAGTAGCTGGGGACTGAAGGAGATGCTGCTGTGCATCTGAAGGTGGAACTGCTGCCACAGTTTGAGAGAAACTGCTGAACTGAGTCCCTTCAAAGCACATGAGGGATTCAGGGAGCCTCAGGTGAGCTGAGCCATCTCAGGGGATGCCACACTTCCTTCAGTCCCTGATGAATTCACATCACTTCATAAAAACTGAGGGGAACCAAACCCTTTAATGAGCTGATTTCAACACTCAGGTTTCTCCCTGCTCTCATATTAATAGAGACCTTGAAGTCTGCAATGGCTGTGATAAGATATTTGGTTACATTGATGTAATGTACTTTTTCTTATCAATATGCAAACAGGACCCTAATCTATTTATCTCCTCCACATTTTATTTGGAGGATGGGGGCAAGGAGGGTTGTTTGAAGGTTGCTTTCAAACTTTGGTATCTAATGGAACCAAGTTGACTTCTAAAGTAAATAATAACAGTGACGTGCAGAGGGGATTTTATTTCTCAGCATTTTCCAGGTTTTATCAAACAGATTCTGGAGCAGCTGCACAGGGGGTTTGTGTTGGTCACCCACTGCCAGCACCCTTGGCAAAATTAAGGATGATAACACACAGGATCCCTTGGGAGACCTAATGAGGGTGAGCACAGCAGAGCCTTCAGTTTTCCAAGGGGAGAAGTCACTTTGGGAGCTGCTGGGAGCCAGTGACATCTGGACAGCTGCAGTCAATTCATTTCCAGCCAGGTGCAGTGGTTTGGATTGCAGGAAACATTGATCTGGGTGATAACAGCTCCTGGGTGCCACCCAGCCCTCCCCTCTGCGGGTTCTCAGTTGTCCTGTGAGTGACTGGAAACCCTTGGCACAGGGAGAGCTTCACCGAGCCTCGGGGCTGAGAAGGGAGCTACAGAGAGCAGGGAAAGATAAAGGGATTTTTCTTTTCCCGTCCAATTTTCCTCTCCACTCTTTTTTTGCTGTTCCTTATCCTCACTTAGCAGCCCAGAATATTTTTGGTCCAACAGATCATGGCCAAGTCCCACACCTCGTGCAAGTGGAAGCACAACACAAGATCTGGTGCTTGCAGTAGGGAGAGCAACCCCCCAGTCCTCATAATTTCCTGATTTTCTTCAAGGCAGGTCCTGTTCTATTTTATTTGAGTGATCAATCTTTCTCTCTTGCTCAGGGAAAAAACAAACGAAACAAACCAACCCAAGCCACAAGAGGTAAAGGCACTGAAATATCTTTTAAAAGTGTCTCAGCAGGGAAGCCCCAGAGGCTCTTCTGGTTTAAGGACCTTCTGCAATCCCTCTGGACTCGCTGCTCCCAGGCACTCACAGTTATCCCTTTCCTCTTTGGGCTCTTCTTTTCCAAATAACAGCAGTTTGAGGGTGTGTATTTTCTCTCTGCTTATCGCAGGATCATTTGAAGTTGAGCCATCTAATCTGAAAGATTTTTTAGCCAAACAAAACTCCTGCTCTTTATTGACTTGGACTGTGGCACGTCCCCAGAGGCTGAGCTGGGGCTCGTGGACAGCCACCGTGCCCTTGGGGGTGCAGCATTCACTCCCTGGGGTGCAACCCTCCTGGAGGAACCAAATCCTGGGCATTCTGTGCTTCTCTGCAGAATTTTCACTGCCCCTCTCTGCTGGGAGATTCTCTGCACAACACTGAGCTAGCACAGTGCTGCCCCTGCTCCTGTTTCATCATTCCAACAGCCCAAAGTATTTATTTGAAAAATATCTTCAAGGAACAATGCATCGTTTGGGCAAAGAGCTGCCAGCAGTCATAACTGTGTGCCTTATCCCTGTGTTCCACAGAATCATGGAAGCACTGGAGTTGGAAAACCCTCCCAGACCACCGAATCCCAGCTGTGCCCAGAGCTCTGAGTGCCACCTGCAGCCCTTCCTGGGACACCTCCAGGGCACTCCAAACCTCCCTGGGCAGCCCCATCTCCATGGAGGAGAAATTTCTCCTGATGTCAAACCTATTTCCTCTTGCATAATAATGACAAAACTCTCAGCCTATTCTCATAATAAACCACAATTAAAAATGGCAATATAAAGTTCAGGGATCACAGGACGGCCTCTTTGCTGGTGAAGTCTCTGGCTTCTTTGTTGCTACAAAGAAAATATTTGCACTGCTCCATCGTAAGAGAATATGAAATGTGCAATTCCTGCATCAGCAGCAATTCAGGGCATTTGACAAACAATTCCTGATTCTGTGGCTGGTTTCACACCAGGCCACTGGAACCCCAAGGACAGAGGGGCCTGTGGTAGTGCACAAATACAGATGTGGACGTTTCTGCCCTGCCTTCAAGAAATGATTTTGGAGCACAAGGAGTGTTTACAGCTGATCCACTCACAACAGGGCCACGTCTCCATACAGTGTATGGGAAACACCTGGCCCCAAATGCCTCCTCCAAACCGCTGTCAGCCTGCTGTTTGGCAAGAGGGGATATTTATCCTCTGACTTTCTGTCATGACCTCTGCATTCTGAAATGAATTAAAGGTTTATGTGCAGGAATGCAGAGAGCAGGAAATCAGGAAATAGCCTGGGAAATGGCTTTCCTGCCCCGTTCCACTCCTGACGTACTGTAACGTCACCCACAGCAGGGCTGTGTCACCCTGTGCTGCCTCTGGGGTGTCACAGTGCCCTGTCCCCTCTCCTGGAGCATCACACCATCAGTTAAATCCTGATTTAATTTTGATACAAGGCAGCAGGAGAATATTCAGATTTCTGCCTGTGGTTCCCTGGGAAGCTGGCTGTGTTTGAGCCATGGGACACGATTTACACTCCCTGTGAAGCAGCTGCCTGCACTTTTAAAAGTAAAAGCACAAAGACCAGGTCTAGCCAGGAAGCAGAGGAGTCACCCAGCACTGTCATTGTCATCAACTGCTTTCTCTGAGGAAGGCTCAGTGTGGAAGAAAAGTTTGTAAACTGAAAGTGCAAGAGCAAAATTGTATTTTGTAACCAATTTTTTGTCAGACTTCTGTGTTTTTCAGCACTACACACCAAGGAACCAGGTGGGCAAAGTGCATGACCTATGTGGTGCTTAACAGCCTTATTGAAATGCATTGAAATACCCTGGTGGGGGGAATTGCTCAATCTGGCTCTCCATGGTAGCCACAATAAATTGCCTGAATTATTTTCAAGTTGCAGCATGTACAGTTTTAAAAAAAGATAGAAAAAATTATAATAAAGAAAGAAATCAAAGAGGTTTTACAGTAGCTGGATACTTTCCATGAAAACTTATTATTAATATTTTCTGAAAGTGTTTGGTGACTGCTGCTTAGTAGAAAATGGAATCTCTGAGTATCTTAAACATCAAATCTCTTTCACTCAAGTACTTAAATATGAGCATCAAGATCCAACCTTAAATTAGCTTTACTTTGGCTTGGCAGCCTTTGGGATTAAGCAACATCTGTGGAGCTCAGTGGGAGCAGGGAGAACTCAGCAGTCACTGTGAGACCCTGAATTCTTATTGTCCTTCCTGCTGAATTTGACAGCAACTGTCATACATAGGACAGTAAAAAAGGCCTTTTCCTCAGCTTCCTTAGCAATACCCCTCCAAAGACAAAAGGGACAAATGCTACAGTAAAGGTGATCACAAAATGTCCATTAAAATTGTGTTCAGCTGCTTTTTTCCTTTGATAACTCTGCTGCAAACAAATTCCGAATCCACCCACATCATTCAACTCCCTCCTCCCCAAAATAAATCTTGCTGTTTGTTCCCATATTGGAATGGAAAAAAAAAAGGTCAGTTCTTTAATATTTTGGTTTCTATGCCTTTGTTTTATACTAATCAGCCAGCAGGACTAAAACAGGGAGGTTTTCATTTGGCTGCTGAAACAGAGCACTTGGAAGGAGCGGGGTGCTTACAGGAAGCTCCAAACCAGGAATGTATATTTTTATGCAGTAATTAGTGATTGTTTAATATACCAACTGGGAAGGCAAAGCACAGCATAAACACATAATTGTTACCAGGCAGGGAGAAGTAGAGCATTAGGAGATAGCATAAATAGTCAAACGTGACCTCCAAAGGTCACAAGAGAACTAAACAATTTTGTCACAGCACTTGCTTATTTAAGGCAATGCAAGTCCAATTTCCTCTCTGCTGCCTTGCCTGCTATTTTATACTGTCCAGCATTATTCTTATTTGCCAGGGACACACAGGATCTGTTGTCCTGAGTGCATTTACAAGTCGTGTGTGACTGTTTAGAAGAACAGTCCCGAGCGTTTTGTGAGTCACAGATGAGTGTTTTAAACACGCCACGCAAAGCACCGAGCTGAAAATGTCCATGTTATATTAATTTCTAGCAATGATTTACTGAGGTCAATGACAATAAAAATGCAAGTCAGCTACGGAGGCATTTTGTAACCTCGTTGATTTTTTTTTAACCCCCTTCATGCCACCATGTACAAGATCACCCTGGCACTGACTAGCAATAAAATTTAAAATTTAATCTCTGAAACAAACGATTTTCACTGAATTCATTCATGTTTCCCCCCACTCCACTCCCTCCTGAGAAAGAATCCCCTTTCTATTGCAATGCAAGGCTTGGATTTCACTGTGGGGGAGTAGCCCCTATGTATGAACCACATGGAAGACAGGATTATTTGGTTACACTTTAAAACATGTTCATTTTTAGACCCTGTTCTTCATAACAAATAAGGCATTTTATCCTCATATTCTTTCTCTCTCTCTTTTTTCTTTTCTTTTCTTTCTATTTTTTTTTTTAAAGTTTCCTCGGAGTGATTATAAAAATCACTTAAATCCTGAAGGGGAACTATGCCTCAGTGACAAAACAAATTTGCCACAAATCATTTTACAAAAGAACAGCAGGACTTTAGACCAAACTCGGGAACTGTTCCTATTCATCATTCATTTGTTTTGGAAACTCCACCCTCCTCCTGCCATGTTCAATATCTAATTGGCATTCTGACACTTCAGATAACTAAACATCTGCTGCATGGATGCTTCTTAGAAGTCTTTTGTTCTGTAAGTTGGAGTTCAAGGGATACAACTCACCGATACACTACATTCGTGCCATTGTTAGGGCAACTACTCTTCCTGAATGGGGAGAAAACAGTCAAATAAAAGCATTTTGCACAAATACTTCCCTTCCCCCCCTCCTTCCTCCTGGTCAGCTTCCTAAGGGTTGGTGTATTAAAATTCAGATGTCAGAGTTCTGCTGCTTCTTGCCTGTTTCCTCACTTTAGGAAGTCGGGGCTTTGCTCCTGTTAAGGGCTGTTGACAAAAGGTTAATTTCTGTTGCAAGGACAAGGAGGTTTCATCACCAGACAGAGCTGGATACAGACTTCATTCTATTTTTTTTTAATTAATACAGCAGTTCAATGGATGTAAATGAACAAGGTGGGTATCCAGCACCAGTGCTGCTGCCAGACCTTGGGAGCTCCTGCTTTGAAAGCAGTTTAGTTTTAACACAGATCAAAATATGCTGTAGACCTGTGAAGCAATATTTGGTGGATCAAGAAATAAATCACAGGTGAAATTTTGTGAGCAAGATTTGTTTCTGCTGCAAGGTGCTCCTTAGCTTAAAGGTTTAATTATCTGATGCATCCAGCCAATATTGTGCATGTATGATCTGCATTTTAGGAGCTTCCAGAATTCTCAGAGCAGCCTCTGTGGGCCCTGAGGAAAAAGTCACCATGCTCATGTCCTCATGGAAGGACAAGACAGGGAGAGCTGCGAGAGGAGGAGGGCACAGGCTGGTGCCTAAGCTGTGATGAGTCTTGGTAAAACCAAGCCTAAACCCCACAGGCTCCTCCTGCTCCACCATCAGAAGTTTCACAAAGCGCTTCCTCCCTAATTGCAGCTGGTCCTGACTCATCCATCAGACATTCCCTGTTCATAACCACAGCACGGACATTCCCTTCCCAAGCACGGCCTTCATGGCTAGAATCGGGTTTTTAAATGCCTAAAAAAAATGCTGGGCAATAAACCCACCCCAGGCCCAAAGGGGTGCAGAGGCAGGGGAGAAGGAAGGGCTGCAAAGCCTCTGCCAGGCTGAGCAGCTGCCCAGATGTGCCACATTCCCCTCCCTGCCCACATCTCCAAGCCTTGCTTGATGCATTATTTTTATTTTTATTTTTTTTTTTTTTTTCCCTTCTGGCAATGCAGCACTCCCTGAGATCACGTCGCTGTAAACTCTGTGAGGTTACAGAGGAGGGCACCGATGAATGCCCCTAAAACCCCACTGTGCCCACGCTGCTGCATGAAAAAGACTGCTGAATACACTGCATAGGAAACAACTCACGTCATTGTCCTGCCGCACACACAATCACTCAAACGATGCATGTAAATAAGAGATTTTATAGGCACATTCACTCTGCAAATCCTTCCCATCTATTCCAAAAGAGCCGCATTGTAAACATTAACAGGCTGCTGGTAAGCCTGAATTTAGCAGAAAGGCTTCCAGTAACACATGAGCGGCACTGAATTAGCCTGACTTCTGTATTGCAGATACCTCACTGCCCACAGCCTCAGACCCCGGCCCTGGCAAGGATTCAGCGTGTCCAGAACCTCTTCTGTAACATCTAAATACACTGGCCAAGGAGCAGAGGAAGGGGATGAAATTGTGATATTTGTCCAGACAGAGAAAGGGAGTGAACAAAAAAATATCATAGCTACTTATTCACATTAATGTCTCTGCAGGAGCTGACACAGAACAGTTGGTTCACAAAAATATATTGGGCACTTCCCTGTGCTGTTTTTGGGGAAAGGCTGGGTGGTTATGGGGAGCCAGATGAGACAGGTGAAGGTGGAACAGCCACTTCTGCCTCCAGATAACTACAGCCAAAATTGATCCTGCCCCTTGTCAAAGGTTGATTTAATTCACTGTGGATGAGCCCAGATTGGCAGGATGGAACTTGCATATGGATTTGGGAAATCTGGATTTAATTCCTTGTTCTCCGAAGCAAAATCTCTCTCCATCTTGGCCAAGTATCTTAGCCATTGGATTTTCAATTCATATCATTTGGTGCTGCTGAATGCAAAAAATGCTTGTAACAGAGCATGAAACAACAAATACATCCAATTTCCCTTCGTTTTCTCAGGGGATGTCCTAGTACACGACCAGGATAATTAAATTCTCCAAGCAATTTTGCTTTTTTCCCCCCAGCTGGAAGAACTCCAACCTGGGTGTGCTTGGAGCTGTGTGTGCCACGGCTGCAGTGCTCTGCTCTCAGGGTGCACACACAAAATATTCGTGTGTTTTGCACATTGTTGGCCCAAAGCATCCCTTGAACTGCTTTTCCTCTGGCTCCATTCCCCCTCTCTCTCACCGCCCTCACCTCCTCTCACTGGATCATTTCTGGCCCTGGCTGTTGGGGCCTTCTGTCAGTCTGTCCAACCCACTTTCCCTTTTCTCCCCCTGCCTTTTTTTCCCCCCTTGTAAAGAAGAGAGATGAACATCTATGTCAATGAATCCCTGACCTACATAGGCTGACCCTGAGGAGTCAGAGATAATACAGGAGAGTAAATGAGGTCAGAAATGGAGAAAAGCCCCCACACGCTGCACTTCCCGCCGAGGCTTCCCTCCAAGCCCTGGTGAAGCTCCGGCCTCTCCGTGCCCTTTCAGCTTCTTTGGGCAAACTTTTTGGGGAGTTTTCCAGGCAGAAAGGGTCACCCCGGGGAAGATGAGGGGAGATTTCCCTCCTGCACCCCGGGCAGGGCCCGCACGCTTGAGCGGACGTGACAAACTCGGTTCTGCTGAGGACAATGCTGGGACTGTCCTGCCTGGGAAACTCAGCTGCACCCCGGGACCACCCCAGGGTGCCCTGCCCAGCCAGGGGAAGCCTGATCCTGGATAAATATGGACGAATTTGGATAAATATGGATAAATGTGGGTAAATACGGATCTGGAGATCCCCACCCAAAGTCAATCCATGAGCTTCAGCTGCTCGTACCTGGACACGAGGGGAAACGCGCTAAAGCATCTCATCTGCACCACACAGCCATGGCAAAAAAGGAGGTAAAAAAGGGAAAAAAATCCTTTCACAGATGAGGTCTGAGCAGTTTTACCTGTCGCTGGCCAAGCAGCAGTGTCAGGACCATCTGTATTCACGCCCAGCATGGAGCAGGCTCCTCTCTGCGGCTAACACAACATCCAGGTGTTAGGCCTCAACCCCACTTCAGCTATTGTTTATTGCCATTGCACGGATTAATCCCTGCTGTCAGTCCAGCCCGCGAGATGCTCTCAGAAAGAAAGGTCTGCATAGCATCACGAGTGTCAGATCCTGCTTTGATACACTTTATCTTCCCTTATCCCTTCAAACTCACCATGACTACTCTGCCTGACATGCTAAAAATGCTTTAGAATTGGTGCATATAGGCTAAACTCTGGTTTCAGGGGAAAAAAACCCCTGCCCACCCCCACTTTTCTTCTTTTTCCCCTTTTTTTGACAGAAATCATTGTTGATCTGATAAGAAGTTTGTGGAGTATCCAGTTACAAACTGAGAATCCCCAGAGTCGGTGATTCATTAGTAGTTATCCTGGTGTTACAGGAAGTAAACAGCTTTTAGATGTGCATTTTGCATTTA
The DNA here is from genome assembly GCF_021018805.1 of Prinia subflava. Classification (NCBI taxonomy): domain Eukaryota; kingdom Metazoa; phylum Chordata; class Aves; order Passeriformes; family Cisticolidae; genus Prinia; species Prinia subflava. The sequence continues at coordinate 23,467,866 of NC_086254.1, forward strand.
ATTATGTCACAGTCCACTGGCCTTCTCAAAGGTGTGTTGTTTTTCAGGGTAATACATTAAAGATAACAGATTTTACAACAACAGCTGGGAAAAACAAAAATAGGTAAGGCATGGAAGCTTTGTGAATGAAGTGGGAGATCCTTGAGACACAGAGGAGACAACTGGGTGTCGTTTGGAAGGATGTGAAACTTTATCCAGCAAAAAGGGGGCTGGCAAAGCAGCTCTACTTCTGTGCTCATATCCCAGAAAGATCCTGAATCCATTTGCTTTTGTGCTTCATCACTAAATGATTAATTGTGGTGGCTTTGTCCCATTCTCAGATTTATCAAAGCGAGCTATTCTGGATTTACACTGCAGCACGAGAGGACAGAGCTGAGCCCACTGGGGTTTCTCCCAAGGGAAGTTTCAGCTGGCTCTGGGGGTCAGACCTGCATTGCTGTGCCATTATTTAATGTGAATTATCTCTCATTTCACCCGAGTTTTCAGGGACTCAGCCACAGGCTGGATGCCAGTGCCCTGCTCCCACTGCTCCCAGGCTTCTCCTGCTGTCCTTTCCCCAGCCCAGCTGGCCCTGGCTGTCCCCCAGTGTCCCAACACCCCTGTCCCAGCACAGGGGTGGCCCTGTGGCAGTGCTGGGACCAGCACAGAGGAGGCTGGAGCCACCAGCAGCGGGCAGGGAGTGGCACCTGAGCGAGGTCACTGCACCCCACAGCCAGGGGAGCTCAGGGGCAGCCAGGGAGGGCAGGGGGTGGCAGAGATGCTCTGCAGGCACAGCCCCCCCTGGATGGCACCACCGGCACTTCCAGGATCTTCACGGGTTTCCAGAGATGCTAAAAAGAGGAGGAGAGCCCAGTTTGGACACAAAAACCGACATTCCTTTGAATGCTGTCCAGGATGTGTTTAAGTAGGGGATGACTGATCCCATTAGGCTGCTAAATCCCAGACTCAGGGGTGCAGGGAGCAGCATTCTTAAAAAGCAAGCAGTTTTATCTAAAAGGAGTTTTGCTTTTAACATGAAATTAAATGAATAGTCTAAATCATATTAAAATAAATCATAATCTGATAGGGAATAAAATTCAGAGGCTTCATTAGAGCACTTTTCCTCTGTCATACATCCTAAAATTCTGTCACCCACGTGCCAGGAAATTGTTTAGTGATTTTAAAGCACTCATGCAGCATGAAATATCTCCCTCCTTTGCCCCTGGCTTCCCTGGAGCTCTTTGTCCTCCCGCCCACTCCAGCTCTTCCCACCTCGGGCAGCAGCTCTGAACACCAGAGCGCCTCAGCCCCTCCCATCCCAGGAGGGAAATTGAGATTTCCTCCCTCATGCTGGCAGGGCACTGCCAAGATCTGAAATAAGTCAGGCCCACAGAAAGCTCCCCCACCTCTGCAGCTGCCCCCTGTGCTGCACACCAGACCTGAGTTTAGGGATTACCTGCATTTGATTTCCACTTGTTAACAGCAGTGTTTCAGTAACACACACTAAACCAATCTGTTGAACTCCTAAGCAAAGCAGTGGTTATGTTTCTAGGAAACTATGAATGAATGCATCGGAGAGCACATCGAGAAAGAAATGCAAAAGTCCTGCTGGCAATGACAAAACAAAGCTGGAGAATGGAAACTGGATGGGTTATAAACCACTGATAGCAGAACCTCAATTGATTCACTTCCACAGTTAATCTATTATATTCTTCCAGTGGAATTTGTTTTGCTTGAAAAGGACTATATGGAATCATAACCTTCATTAACTTTGAGTGATTCATATTTTTTTTGTGACCAGATGTTTAGTTACAGCTGATAAAGCATGAAAACCTGCATTCCTCACAGCTTGCTCTGATGGGTGTGGTGGGTAATGATGACAAATATTAAGGTACAGCATTGCTCTTCTCAGCTGACATGGCAGTGACTGATCTGCTTATCAGATCCAGCTGGGGACGGGAATGCCTAAAGAAGGGCAAAAATGAATGTATCTGATAGGAGCCTAATGGCTCCTGGGAGTATTTATAGCTCAGAACAGGCTGGGAAAAAAATTAAATGCAAACAAATTTGAAGAAAACCCCGACTGCCATTCTGTGGGGTAAAGAAGGCATTGTGTGGCTTTTGAGATGTGATTGTTGTCCGGAGTGGAGGTGAAGATAAAAACAGACTAGAGCTGCTCATGCTTTGCACTGAGTGCCACATCCAGCCCTTCCTGGGACACCTCCAGGGATGGAGACCCCAAACCTCCCTGGGCAGCCCCTGCCAATGCCTCAAAAGCACGAGCCAGAGCACTGGGATCAGAATTTCTCTGAAAAGCAACTTCTCAGTCTCTAACAAATGGGAAATGTAACCAAATCTTTAATAAATTAGTGAAAACGTAGAAGGAAACTTCAAGGCTTTTCTTAACTGAGCTTTTTTCCAAACAGATGAATCATTTCCAGGAATAGTAAATGTCAGTCAGATCATCCTGTGTGACACAAGGCCAGCTTTCTGCAAGGGCCTTGTCAGACGTGCAGATAAAACCAGGGCTGTGCCTGATGTGAGCCCCAGGTGCAGTTACCTGGGAAGGGACTTCATTTCCCTCCCTCCTGTCCATCCCAGGGCTCTGCCCGGCCCTCCAGGACCAAACCGAGGGACACAGTTTGGATAACGCTGTTTTTAGTGTGCCAAATCTTTGGGCAAACAAGCAGCACGTCGGGCTGAGCACAGAGCGGGCTGACAAAGGGACCCACCTGGAGGAACTGAAGGAGTTCCTCGTGTGTTTGCTCCCACCTCTCACAGTCATCACCGAGGCAGAGGCAGAACCACACATGGGCAGGCAGGGAACTGCAGGATCTGTCTGTCAGCACTCCCTGTCCCCACAGACTGCAGCTGGGACAGCCCTGCTGCTCCTCAGGGAATGTTCATTTGTGCCACAGGGGCGCAGGGGTTTGGGAACCCCACCACAGCACCCCTGACTCCAGCTGGGCTGAGAATTGCTGCAAAGGTGACTGTTTTAGTGCTGCTTAATTAGGTAATGAGGTATGGGTAAGCTTCACATGAAACATGGAGCATTTCTAGCAAGACCACTGATTGCCCACTCCCCAAATACTCAGGTACACCTTACCCCTGTGCCTTTGGGCTCTGGGTACTGCAGGTAAAGACATGAAACAAGGACATAAATAAACATTGTTGTTTTCCTTCATTGGAAATGGAAAGTGGATTTTGAGGTAAAACCCCACAGCCTCTCCATACTTAGTAAAGAAACATCTAATAACTTGCATTCTGCTCATGCAGATTGATGCCTTGCTGTTAATTGTGCCATCAGAACAGAAAGGAATTTAAGGCTGCATTTTCTGGAATATTGGCTGTGAAGAACACCAGACTGAGTGGTTTGTGTGTTAACTTCCTGCAGTGCCTCTCCCTCCCAACCTCTCAGCAAATCCTGATCCTGATCCAAGCTATGCCACTGCCTGAGCTCATCCTTTGAGGGAGGGTGAACGTGCATTTCATTGATTGGGAACAGCATTAATTGCACTTCAGGAGGATGCTCAGATGTGCCCTGACAAGGTGAATCAGAGCAGGCTCATAGTGACCTTAGGGAAAACCTGCACCCTTTGAATTTATTAACTACAGCTGAGCATTAATAAATTAATGTACAGTAAGGATGAAACACGGCAGAGGCCAAAAGATGCACACAGAAGGAAGAGCTGAGGCCAGGCTGTGTGTTAGTAGAGCCTGGCTGGTGTGAGAACAGTGGCTTGGGGCAGAGCCTGGCTGCAATCCCAGCTGCAGCCCGCAGTGACAGCAGCAGGACTGGCAGCAGCGTGTCCAGCCTGATGTGCAGCCCCGGAGCCAAGGCTGGGTGCCCACAGGGAGAGGTTTGCCCTGGCTGAGCCCCCAGCAGTGCCCTGTGGAGCTCAGGTACTGCCCTGCCCTGCCCAAAGCCCCCGAGGCCAGCAGAGAGCAGGAGCTACCCCGGGGCTGGCCAGAAGTGACAGTGCAGCCAGCCCTGCCCGAGAAATAATGGCAATTGTCAACAGTTAATAAAACTGCTTTAAGAGGTGCATTGATCTTTTCAAAGGCAATCTTGCACCTGTGAAAACTTGTCCCTGTGTCACTGGGCTGGACAAGTGGCACTGCAGTGGGATCAGCTGTTTGCACCCACAGAGTGGAAATGCAGCTGCTCCAGGGCAGGTGAGCCCAGAGCTCCTGTTTCCTGCAGTTCTTATGATTTGCAGTTCAGGATAGGACATAAAAAATAAAGTTGGTTTCCGTGGTAAGTTCTCTGCTTAATAAAAATAATGCAGATATTTGCTAGAGCCCCATTTACCTCTCCAGTACAGTGCCCTAACCCCGAGCTAGGAAAATTACACACATTCCTGTGCTCTCCTTACAAACTCCATTTCAAACTCTCAATATTTCATGGAAAGTGAAACAGTTTCAAGAGGAAGGACTGAGGACGTGGTGCTGGTTATGGTTTCAGGCAGAGGTGAGAGCTGGGGGAAGAGCTCAGAGCCCCCAGGAGGGGAGGGCACCCCTGCCCAGGGCTGAGCATCCCATGGGATGTGACCTGAGCCTGGATTCAGGAACACTCAGCCAGAGACAGCCAGGGATGGGACCCTCATCCTCTCATCTCCCCCTTCTCTGGGGACAGCCAGGGGTGGGACCCTCATCCTCTCATCTCCTCCTTCTCTGTGGGACGAGGGCAGGGTGGTTTTTCACCAAGTGATGCCTGGGTACAACAATTGCTGAAGCTGCTTCAGGTGGCACTGACCTCTCCTGTCCTTTCAGAAACCTCCACAGGGGAAACACGAGACACTCAAACCCTCTCAGAGCAGGAGGCATTTAATGAACCCAAGCACCAACTGAGAGACTCAATTTCTTTTTTGCAGCTTGCTTTTCTCCTCCCCCTGCCCAGGCTGGGCTGCAGTTCCTGTGCAGTGCTGATATGAATGACAGCCTGCAGAAGGCAGAGCAGAGGATTTCCACAACGCCCAGGCTGGCATTGTGCTGCACCTTATTATCATTCCCTAACCCTGCACATATGGTCATCTTCCATTCTTCTAACTGGTTCCAGGGCCCTGGAATTCAGCATGACCCCTGAGGGCTATTCTAATGCAATCAGTAGGAATACTATATCCAGGGCCAGGCCAAAATCAAAGGCCTGGCCAAAGCCCAGGATAAATTACAGCTGTTATAAAGAAATCACCTTTTCACCTTGGCCCTCATATTCTTTCAGTTTACAGTCATAACTCAGCAAGGCCAGCAACATTTGTCATTAATAAACCCAGTTGGATAAACAAGATGGATGGATTAACAAGTCACAAGTAAAGAAATCTGAGAAAGTGAAAAGCTTTGGACAGAGGGAGGGATAAGCTGATTTCTTTTTTCTCTCAGGTATGAGCAAAATTGACACATTTTTACATCTCTTTCTCCGTGCACTGTGTTCTCCTGCAATGTGTGCTGATGTGAGTGACAGCCCCAAGTACAGCAGGGCTGGGCAGAGGACACAGCCCGTGGGATTTGGGATTTCAGGATGCACAATCACCACATGAGCTGCCAGCCCGCTGTTACCAGACACCCCGGCTTCACTGCAGCAGGGACTTCTCCCCAATATTTATCTTTTATCCTAGCTGGACACCACTGTCTTCCTTCAAACAAAACCCTTTTGTGATCTGAAGTGAGAGGAGAGGATATCTGCCTCAAAAAGACACAGAGCCAGTTAAGTCCCTCATTTCCAAGTGAATTAAAGGAACTCCTTAGATAAAAGTAATTTCATTAAGAATGTTAAACGGAGCTGTTCCCAAATGTGCAGTCCTCCCTCTTGTGATTTTCCATTAATGAAACAAATACTCCACAGAGAGAATGGCATGCCAGAATGGGAAGGGTTAAAAAAGAACTCTGGAGACCTGTGAGAAAGAGGAAGAGCAGATTATATTCCCCAGCTCTCTTGGGAAAGCCTAGGAGGGTATGATTTTTCTTTATTAATCTCTCTCTGATTTATAGGATCTTGATTTGAAAGTTGGTAAATACCTGTTAAAAACAGGGAGAGTAAATGCTGTGAGGCACCTACAGTATATTAATAATTTATATAAAAACATATAGGAGTATATTACATTAAAAAAATTATCAGAACTGTACAGTAACAACAAATCTCAGATTAAAAATCCTCCCCAGTGGAACTCTGAGAGCCCACAGGCAGCGAGGGACAAGACAGCTCCTAAGAAAGTGATGTCCAGGTGTTCAGAGATGTTTGCATTGAAATTCAAACTGATTTCGAAGCCTGTAATCTCTCTATTTTTGTTTCTGACACAATTTGGTCTAATTAGTCCTAATTTGCCACTGGGGTAGCGCTCTCCAGGCAGGGCGGGAGGCTGGGCTGTGAATGAATATGCAAACACCCCCTTCCTTCAGAGGCTCCAAACAATATCCGGGGGAAAAATAATTTATTGGGGTTTGGAGGGGTGTTTTTTTAAACTATTTGGCCTTAAACTGTCTTCATGTGGCCATCAGCTGTTTACTCTGCAAACATCCCCACCCCGCCGGCACAATGCGGCAGCTGCGCCCGCACCTTTTGTGCTTTCCATTTAAAGCCTTTGGGTTGATAGTTCACATTAACATGGAGAGAAATATACAACTTGGGAGTTTGAAAAGCAGTTTTTACTCATAAAAACCTTTGATAGTTTAGCCATCTGGTCAGAGTGAAAGAAGCTCATAAAAGAGGCCCAAATAGGGTCAAAGGTCTCTTGCTACGTGGGTCAAGGGGGCCGAGGAGGGTTTGCTGTAGTGGACTTTACTAAAAACTTGTCAGTGAGGATCTTTGACAAATTATGGCACATTCCATGGCTTTTTGGGAAAGTATTTGATTACAGTGTGCAGGAATGTTGTTGATATTTGCAAGCTTTAAGGAAAAAAAGCCTTTAGATCAGAAGCTGTGCAGGGCCTTTCGGAACCGCGGCGTGCGCGAACACGCGCGGGGAGGATTTTTATTTCACTCTGCTTCAATTTTTTTCTTTCCTTTTTTTTCCAGTATAAAAAGATTCAGGGGAAAACAAAACAAAAACCTCTCTACTGCAGAAAGCACAAAGGCTCTGACCTTTGATTCAGGTCATTTATTCTTTTAAATGGTCACAAATTATAAACCATCCAATTACTTTTTTTTTTTTTTTTCCCTTCCAACCTTTGGTAAGTGACAAAGCAATAAACAAAACCGGGGGAAAGAAAGTTAAAGATCTCCCTTATTTTTCTGGTTTGTTCTTATCAACCTAAGTTAATTACACTGCTTCTATTTAGAAGAGGTTGTTATGAAAAGTAACAGGATTTGAGCAGACTGAAAGCAATTTTCTTGTAAAGGCTCAGAAGAAAGCAGAGGAAATAACACTTTTATGAGGTGTTTCATGGCACAGCATTATAATAAGTCATAGTACAGTAGTCATGGCTTAAGGGACAAGGCTAAATCACTAAAACCCACAGAAATTGTTGGTTTGGAAGTTTTGGGTTGTTCTTTCATCCTGAGGGAGGGGGGAAAGCAGCAGAGAAATGAATCAGTTAGGACTATGTGCTAAAATACACAATACTAACACTAACTAACATAATGCTAACTAACATTCCTTAGCAGAATTCCACCTATTTCAGCCTAATCCAGCTTCCAGTCGTGCACACCACGGACTGTGGCCTCAGAAAACTGGATGTATATTCATTTCACTTGGAGCAGAACCTGCATGGCATTTTCTGAGGAATAACCTCAGCCAGGGCAGGGGCAAAATTAGGATTATTGCTTCTTATTAAAACGGGGCTGGCTGGGCTGGAATTTGGAAAGCGTTTTGCAGGTTCTTGACTGAAAGGTATTTTGTTGTTTTTAGGGTGCACGGGGCAGTTCAGAGCTCCGGGGAGCGTGGAGGGGTTGGGTGTTGCAAAAGTTGTTTTTTGTGTGCTGCACACAAAGCAGGGCTGTGCTGCACCACCCTCCTGGGGACAGCTGCAATCAGACTCTGACCTGAAAACAGCGAGACACCAGAAGTGCAAAACAGAAATGCAGGATTACACCAAGGCAAATAAAGATATGCATCAGTCACTTGTCACCTGACTGTTTTTTAACAAACATAAATCAGCTTTAATAAGTTGGATTAGTCGTTAGGTTTTCTTTTAAGGGAACTCTGATTTCTGTACCTACTGCTGACCCTGAAATGTCGGTGTGTCATACAAACACACCAATTTATCTGACTTCTGCATATCCATATATCTTCCACCTCCTGGCTGGAATTTATTTTACATGGAGGTTCTCAGGGGATGTAAATCAGTAAAGCCCCATTGATTGCAGCAGATCCTGGCTGCTGGGGCAGGCTGATGCAGCCACAGAGGTTCTGGCCTAGGCTGTTTATACTGCCTCTAAATAAATAAATAAGAAGCATTGAGAGGTCATTGTGTTTGGAGTGCAGCTCTGCTCCCAAGCAGGTTACAGTGGGACAGTTAAACAGAAACCTGGCCTCGTTAACTACCCCTGAACAGATTTATAATGAGGAACCTTGTCCATTACTCATAATGATCACTGAGGAGGCCACTGGCTTTTGGAAATTAGGAAAGGAATAAAAAAAAAGGGTGGGAGGGCAAAGCCCCAAACTGCTGAGGGTGTGGAATGGTCCTGGCCTGTGGCACAGAACCAAAATAATCCTCCCACAGCAGGGAAAAATTGGGCTCTGAGGACAGGCTTTGATTGACAAGCACGGTGATGCCTCATCCTGCTCCAGGAAAGGAAAACTTGTCCTGGGAAGGAAAAGCCTGTCCTGGGAAGGAAAAGCTTGTCCTGGGAAGTAAAACCCTGTCCTGGGAAGGAAAAGCCTGTCCTGGGAAGGAAAAGCTTGTCCTGGGAAGGAAAAGCCTGTCCTGGGAAGGAAAAGCTTTTCCTGGAGACCTGCTGGGAGCCACAGGCTGGAGAGGACATTGCCTGTCCTCATGCTGGTGGGTGTTTGCTGAACTCCTGTACTGAGTTGCACTGGGAAGAAATTCCCTTTCCTAAACCTAGAGAGGGTAACCAGTAAATGCTCTTATTCATCTCTCTAATCCCTAAATCCTACTAAACTATTTGCCTCAGTAATGTCCCACTGCAGTAAATTCCACGGGTTAATCATACACCAAACACAAGATTATTTGCCTGTATCCATTTTTGCTGATTTATAAAAGGATTTTTAGATCCCTCTGCTATTTAGCTTTAATCATCAGACTCGTGGGGATGCTCCCTGTGTTCTCCAGGACCTCATGGCCAAACCTCCAGGCACAAGCACCAGGACAAGGCAGATGTGCTGTGATTTCTCCCAGGACAAAAGTTGGTTTCTGTCCCTGAAATTCCTTCGAGATCCATTCAGTTAATGTGGGACATCAGTTGCCCTTTGATGACAGAGCCCGTGGAGCCTGTATGTGCCAGCAGCTGCTCTTTAATTATGACATTACCCCAGGACCTGTGGGGACAAGCAGTTGCAGAGCATATGTGGGTCAGTAGCTGATGAAGCTGAAATTTATCATCGGAATGATGCCCAAGTGCCTTGCAAAGCAGGAGGATGATTGAGTATGAAGGTAGCACTAAGCAAGGTTTAAAGATTAAGCTCGGAGGAGAGGTATTTAAACTCAGATAATGATGTGAAAGCAATGGACAGTACTGCTGGTAAGATGTTAAAGGTTAGAAATACAAGGTTTTACAATGGAGAGGCACCTCTTGGCTCAGGAAAGGCTCTCTGCAGTCAGCAAGAGACCAAAGCAACTCCCAGTCACACTGGCTTAAATCACAGAGTTATTCCCAGTCACTCCTGCGTGAGGGAAGCTGAACTGGGCATTTTCCCTTGCTCCCACCTTCAGTCCGTTCTGTCCCATGGACACGTGCAGATCCCATCCTGTGACACGGGCACGGGGATAAAGCAGCACTGCCTGGGTGTGCAGACAAACCCCGTGTCTGCAGCCAGGACACTGAAATGTTCAGCAGGAGAGAGGGGCTCTGCTCCCAGGACACGCCAGGGAATGAATGGGGTTCACTCACCAGGCTCCTCCCTTGGGAGAGCCCCCGTGCCCAGGTCTGAGCTCCACCAGGGCAAAGCTTTTCCCTCCCACAGCCTGCCCCGAGCACACGCTGCGGGTCTCTGTTTGAGGCTACCATTTCCTACGAGGAAAAAAACAAAAAAACCCATCCCAAATCTTAACCCAACAGGCTGAGAGGTGAAACCAGGCTGCCAGGTGGGCTCCCTGGGTTTGTCACCTCTGACAGCCTCATTTTCACATGACAGCTCAGGCTGAGAGACCTCTCTGATAAACACAACAGCAAACACACAACAAGAAGTGAGTGAGGTTTGACCCACTTGAAATATTTCCTCCTAAGAACAGTTTGATACAAACAATATTCCTGAATATCTGCACCGTGGAACAGCTGACTGTTTGACACGAGCAGTCCCATGAGCAATGATTTTATTTTTTTTAACAAACTCTTAACTCATCTGTTGCTCAGTTATCGATGGCTTTGTACTTCACCTGGTGGTTAACATTGGGCACCTCCTTAAAAGTCCTTGATATTCATAAAATTGCCCAGACTGTAACCTGAGAGTCGGGACTGTTTAGGTGCTATTACCACCCAATTTACACTTCTTGGTTTGTTCTGTTGCCTTTTGAATCAGGATTTTAGATTATCACCTTTCCAGCACAATAAACAAAGCCTGGGTCTTGTGGTGAACTTATCAATCTCCATTAATGATATCAGCCATGTGGTGAAATCATCTATTCTGCCATCTCTGCAATATTGCTTGGCTTCAGGTTTGGCTCTCTCAATCCGATTTGTAGATACTTATTCTTGCACTCCTGACCTCCTGATTGGATTATTGGAATTCTTTGCTGACAGCTCTTCCTGATAAGGCCTGCACAGGATTCAATTAATCCAAATGCAGGGGTGAAGAAATTCTGTTCAACAACTGTTGTGCTGCCGTGGTGTGGATAACCCTTGTGCAGCTGTGCTGAGCAGCAGCAGAGGAGCCCAGACTGCACCAGGAGCAGCAAAAATCTCACTCTGCCCACGCCCAGCCCCTTCACCCACCTCCCCTGGACCCACAGCAGCATGTGCCTGTTTGGGTGCTTTTAATTTCTTTATCGATTGAGCTCCCACTTACTATGCCCTAATGGAATATTTTCATCCTCAGTATCACTCAGTGATTAAGGTGTGGAGTTCCCTCCTTCCTCCTGAGTGTGGCACTCAGCTCTGGAGCCTGCAGAGTTGAGTTTCCACAAGAGCAGACCCTGAGGAGCACCACGATTTCCCACCCTCGCTGTGGGCAGCTGAGGGTACCGTGGCCTTTGCTCTGCTCGTGTTTTTGGGGGAGGGAAGGAGGAGAAATACCCCAGGAAATAAAAAATAAAAAAAGCTACAGGCTCTTCCAGTAGGTCTATGCAGAATGATGGAATCGTTGAGGTTGGAAAAGCTCCCCGAGCCCATCCAGTCCCAGCTGTGCCCTGTCCCCACCCTGTCCCCAGAGCACTGAGTGCCACCCGCAGCCCAGCCTGGGACACCTCCAGGGACGGGCACTCCAAACCTCCCAGCCCCTGCCAAGGCCTGAGCACCCTTTCCATGAAGGGTTTAAATTATTTTTTAAATCGAAAATAACAAAGCAAGACTCCAGTGAGTATTTTTGAGGTTTTCCCAGTGAACTCGTGGGAGAGCAGGAGCTGATTAGAGCAGCCTGGAGCGCAGCACCGCTGCAGTCAGGGGGGCTGCACAGACCCTGCCACGAGACCAAAACTTGCAGCACAGGCTTTGCCTCTTGCTCCCAAGGTAACCCTCCCTCCCAGGTTTGAGGGCAGCATTTCTTTGGGCCTTCACCTTTAAATGAAAGAGAAGAGTCCGGGTGACTCCTGCCTTTGCACAGAACGTGACAGATTTCCCTGGGATGGCACCTGAAGGTCGATGCTTGTGTGGATCTCTCCCAAACCATGCTGAAAGTTCTTTTTGGTTTTCCTTATCATTCTGAAAAGATCTTCCATCATTATTTTTAATATGAGCTGTTACAACAGCAACAGGGATGACACTTAGATATCGCAATTTCAACCTTTTAAAGTATCTGACTTCATTGACAGACACCAGAAAGCCAGAAAGAGAATTGCTGCTCTTTTTGCACAGAACATTGATAATATTTATCAGTCAAAACATTAACTGGCTAAAAAAAGATATGGCTTTTAACTGATATAAACCAGGTTTAGACCTCCTTGGATGTGTTTTCAGGACACAGAGGGGTGCAGAACCTGGCAAGCCAAAGTGCTGCTTCCATTTGTGAGACAAAAGGAGAAGCTGGAGGTTATCCACGTATCCACACATCCTGCTCACACACAACCTGTGCAAGTATTTTTAAAATTCCAGAGCCCCCAGTGAGTGTGGGAGGGATGAGGGGACCCTCATGAATCTTCCCAGTAAATCCTGGGGCTTATTGAATATTTATCACAACCTAGCAGCTGCTTTGCCAAGGGTCTGTGGATGACAGATAACTTCTGAGAACGAGGAGGGGCTGATGAAGCTCTCATGAGGAGTTTGCTCAGGAGCAGTGTCTGGCACGGAGCTCAGGTGATATTTAAAAAACCCAATATTTCAGTGCAAATCACAGCTGGGTGTGCCTCAGACCATGCAAAGCACCTTGTGCCAGCTGAGGGGAGCAGAGCCCAGAGCACTGAGCCAGGGGTTCAGCCCTGCCGTGGAGGGGACCTCTGGAGATGGCCCAGGGCAAGCCCCTGCCCAGGCAGGTGACACAGGTGACACAGCCAGCTGGGTTTGTTTCCAGAGGGCAGGAACAAGGCTGGATGTGCCAACACCCACTAAAGCACTCTCCTACCGTGCCCTCATTTTCTCCAAGTAAGATGTTCCCAGGCAGTGGATTATAAATGCCACGCTTCATTACATTTCCAACAATAAAAATGAATGACCCATCTCGGCGAGTGTCATATTTCTGGAAGGGAGGATAACCTGTGTGGTTAGGAACATGTCCTAAATCTATCTGCTCCATTAACCTTTGGAAGCTGGAGCAGCTCGAGGTTTGAGAAGCAATTAATATCTCACAGGCAGCAGCATTCTCGAATGGGTGAGCCAGGATTTGTTACACCTGAGCAGAAAGGAATAGCTCAGCAAGCTCTCACAAAGCAAAAAAAGCCCATCTGAAAGTGCAGTGAGAGGTCATAAAAATCGTGGATTACTTTAGTTAGTCATTTGTAACAGGTAAATGCAGGAGTGCAACTTCCTGCAGTGGGGGGAAAGGTCTGTATGATTTTTCCAGGGTTATGAATACATAAATAACAATGGTCACTTAAGAAGGACAGAAGATTTGGGATTAACCTTTCTACACATTTCTAAGTAACCTGGTGACCCAGCCAAGGATTTTTGTCTTGTTTGCTCTCCACATCAATCATATCTATAGGAGATGTAAACATTTCACCATCCAGCTCAAAATGAAAACTAGAAAATAATCACTCGACCTTTACAATTAGTTGTTTACGCTCAAGCTGCCTTCGGGTCAATGCGTTGCTACAGGAGCTCTTGTGTAAGAAATGAGCACTTCTAGCTCTGGCACGGATTTCTCCCAGTTCAGGCCCCAGTCCAGCAGGTTTGCAGTGACCCTCCCCACTCCAGGGACACAAAATCCTCTCCCCACCACTGCAGGATGGATTTAGGTGTCGTGTGTCAAGGTGGGTGCGTTCCCCAGCAGGTGACACCCCCTCCATGGGCATCCCCACCAGCCTGGGGCTGGGCACGGGGTCATCAACAGCACCTCTGAAACCCAGAAATGTAAAACTGGAGATGTTCCACTGCCAGGGAATGCTTTTATTTAAACTGTCCAGCACACAAGTGTGCCTGGGGAGGAGGAGGAGGAGGAGGAAGGAGGAGGAAGGAGGAGGAGAGGAGGAAGGAGGAGGAAGGAGGAGGAGGAGGAGGAGGAAGGAGGAGGAAGGAGGAGGAAGGAGGAGGAGGAAGGAGAAGGAAGGAGGAGGAGGAAGGAGGAGGAGGAAGGAGGAGGAGGAAGGAGGAGGAAGGAGGAGGAGGAAGGAGGAGGAGGAAGGAGGAGGAGAAAGGAGGAGGAGGAAGGAGGAGGAGGAAGGAGGAGGAGGAAGGAGGAGGAGGAAGGAGGAGGAGGAGGAAGGAGGAGGAGGAAGGAGGAGGAGGAAGGAGGAGGAGGAAGGAGGAGGAGGAAGGAGGAGGAGGAAGGAGGAGGAGGAAGGAGGAGGAGGAGGAGGAAGGAGGAGGAGGAAGGAGGAGGAGGAAGGAGGAGGAGGAGGAGGAAGGAGGAGGAGGAAGGAGGAGGAGGGAGGAGGAGTAGGAAGAAGGAGGAGGAGGAAGGAGGAGGAAAGAGGAGGAAGGAGGAGGAAGGAGGAGGAGGAAGGAGGAGGAGGAAGGAGGAGGAGGAAGGAGGAGGAGGAGGAAGGAGGAGGAGGAAGGAGGAGGAGGAAGGAGGAGGAGGAGGAGGAAGGAGGAGGAGGAAGGAGGAGGAGGAAGGAGGAGGAGGAGGAGGAAGGAGGAGGAGGAAGGAGGAGGAGGAAGGAGGAGGAGGAAGGAGGAGGAGGAGGAAGGAGGAGGAGGAAGGAGGAGGAGGAAGGAGGAGGAGGAGGAGGAAGGAGGAGGAGGAAGGAGGAGGAGGGAGGAGGAGTAGGAAGAAGGAGGAGGAGGAAGGAGGAGGAAAGAGGAGGAAGGAGGAGGAAGGAGGAGGAGGAAGGCGGAGGAAGGAAGGAGAAGGAAGGAGGAGAAAGGAAGGAGGAGAAAGGAAGGAGGAGAAAGGAAGGAGGAGGAAGGAGGAGGAGGAAGGAGGAGGAAAGAGGAGGAGGAAGGAGGAGGAGGAAGGAGGAGGAAGGAGGAGGAGGAAGGAGGAGGAGGAAGGAGGAGACTCAGGCTCTGTTCCTCCCTGCCAGCATTCAGAGCTCACAGATATCCCACAGATCTTTCCCATGAGAGATTCCAGCACAGAAACACCACGGTGTGTCCAAAGGGGTCAGTCAGACCTAACCCTGCACGCCATGAAGGCAACACCAACCTCTGCTGGCACTGGGACGGGCCTTTGTGGAGTGGCACCTATCGAGTAAGAGCTAATTAAAGTGTCTCAGCTCAGACACTGCCTCACCCGCCAGGGTTTTGCTCATGGTCGCTCTGTAAACACAGCTATTATTTATAAATTGTGACTCAGATAGAGGGGCACAAAAAGCTCTGCACTGGTGCTTTACAGGAGCCTTCCTCTAGTAAATAACCAGTGAGCAACGTTTGTTGATCTGAGAAGAAAATTGACTCCAGACCAATGGCTCCATCCTAATGACAAAGAGCACATTAATCTCTTAATGACATGTCAGGCTTCCTTTGCAGTAATTCTGCTTTTTCCACGAGCTTTTCAAGGGATTCTCTCTGGGTTCAGCTTGTTCTGGGTTTGTGCCTTTCCAAGGTAGGCACTGAACCCCAGTGCTCCACAAGTTTCCCTCCTGTTAAACCACACTGTGAGCTTTATCAGGACACTGCTCCAGGCTGGGGAGGAAAATCTACCCAAAAACTGCACTGGGATGGCACCACAGAAATGCAGAAATTCTGCTTTATGAAATTCATCAAAGGGTGGCCACAGCATCTAAAAAAGCATCAAACACCAAATCGTGCCTTTAATTTGTGCAGGCACTGCCCATGAATACATCAGGAAATAAGTTCATCAAAACCCAATTACCCAATCAGCGGTGCCACCACTGCTGCCTGCAGTAAATGCACATCCAAATTCAAAGTGATCTGTGTGGAGCCTCCAGAAATTTAAATTCACAGTTTGCAGGTGCATGATTTCACAGTGTAAAGACATTTGCAGTGTTTAACTGATTCAGTTTTGATTAAAATACTCAAATATCACCTACAGGTATCAGTTTGGCACCCGTGGAATAGCACTGCTGAGCCTGAGCGCCCCTCAAGAGTTCTGTTTCTATTTGGAGAGGAGAAACAAATAGACATAAATAGATATAAATAAGATTACTTGTTATTCTGTAAAGGTTGGCTGAGCACTGGCATCAGAGATACTCTCAGATTTCTTCCTCCCAACCCCAAAAGCTTTATTTAAAGCAGCCTCTGAGCTCTTTGCAATCTTTAGTGGCTTTTAGCCACATTCTGGAAGAGCCAAAGGAGCCACAGCTCCTGCTCGGGGAGGAGGCTGAGGCTCACCAAGGTGCCCAAGGTCAAACAGGAACCTGCATCCAAGATTTTTACTTCATGACTTATAAATGTAAATAAAATTGGTAAATCTTGAGACAATTCCTGCTTTCCCCATCCCACTGAGCAGTGCTGAGGCAAACTCCAGACTCCCTCTGTCCCCTGGTATCTGACAGCCAAGGAAAGGTGCAGAGAAATTGAAATGATTTCTTATCTTGGAGAGGGGTAAATGTGGCAGGGAATGTGTTGCTGCTTCCCTTCCCCAAGGAGCCCGTGTCCCTCCCGCTGCTCACACGGTGACATTATTTGTCTCTTTGTTCTAATAAAGAACTTCCCACCACACCTTTCTCTCATCCCTCCAGCCAGGGGAAAAGTGCAAGGATTGGCAGCACAGAAAATCAGCAGAGCCTTTAGGGTGACACAACACGGACATTTAGGAGTCACATTCAACTCCAAGGAGAAAACAGTTTCAATCCAGTCCCTGAGATCCCACAGGAATTCTTTATCCCGGGCGCATTTCAGGGAGAGCAGTGAGGTGGAGCACACAGGCTAATGAGCTAAAACTCATCCCAGAGGGGGAAACACCCAATCCTGCTTTGAGAGACCCGGGCTGGGTTCCTGGTTAACGCAGCAGATCTTTTATTAATGTCCAGAGAGCAGCTGAAGTGGGGCAATAA
Organism: Prinia subflava; assembly: GCF_021018805.1. Taxonomy (NCBI): domain Eukaryota; kingdom Metazoa; phylum Chordata; class Aves; order Passeriformes; family Cisticolidae; genus Prinia; species Prinia subflava. The sequence goes on from NC_086254.1 coordinate 23,484,672, forward strand.
TTGGCAAGGACTGACCTTGGGCTACTCTGAACAAACCAGCTCCAAGGGAAACTTGTGCTTTCATGGAGCACCTCTCCCTGCTCACATCCCTCTGTCCCACGCACAGTTTGTTTTCATGGGGGAAAACTATACTGTGAAAGGATTTGAGGTTTTGATATTATTGTTTATCTCTAAAAACAAACTTTCGGGTTTTGGGTTTTTTTTCCTCCCCAGAATATACACATTGCCAGGAGTTCCCACAAGTTAAATGACAGAATTGTCTTCAAATGGCCACAGCACCAAAGCCTCCTGCTAATGAGTTGCAGATCTGCACCGTAATTGAACATCCAGATTGCCACTCACAAAAGAGGGATGTGGTCAACAAGAACAAATAACACTAGAGAGCCAAAAAATTAACAATTCAGAAGAAATTTGCCGAGCGGAGAGTACAGTAAGTGCCATAAATATCGGCCTAATTGCCGAAGACACGACTCGTGCAAAGACCAATCAATGCGGGCAGCATTTCCCTCTTTGTCTGATCCAGTATCGGCTCTGATGAGCAATATTTCCAATATCTGGGAAATATTCACCAGGCTTTTCCACGCTCCTCTCCCCTCTGGACAGGCAAAGCGCTCGGGGAGGGTTTTTCCCTTCCCTCCTCGCCAGCCCGGACACGCCAACAAAGGGGACAAGGAGCAAAGTGACAGGAATGACAGCCGGGAGGTGGCCCCGGTGCGTCCCACGGTGACAGCCCCGTCCCGCTGCGGTCCATAATGCCGCAGCACCGCCGTGCCAGCGCACACGCTGCGGGGCTAATTAAAACAATTACAAAGACAAAGACGCTATCAATAGCATTCCGAGCGGCAAACAAAGAGATAAAGTAGTGAAGATTTAAATCATCAATGGTTGATCTCTCCGGGAGAGTTTTGATGTGGGGACCGCTGTCCCCAAGTGTCTCTCCCCTCTCGAATCAGGGAGCTGAGTTCATTTTAGGTTATTTCATCACAAAAGGTGTGGGAATGGGCCTCTAAAATAGTTTCAAAAAACTGCGGTGAAGTAAGGGGTTGCTGTGTGGAAGTTTCTGTCTTGTAAACTCGGGGTAGTTTTGTGTTGGGATTTACAAGTTGATTTGTTTAGAGCTCACTAAAGAGATTACAGCTTTTATGCATAACCCCCAGCTCTTCTCTACCAGCGATCACGGGCATAAACCAGAAATGCCTCGGTTTTAATTCCAGGTTTTCACCGGCAGCGAGGATAAACATATATCATGGAGGGAATCAATAGGAGGAGAATAGAGGGCTGCATAAATTAGGCAAGTCTCTCAGATTCTGTTAAAGATTTCCCCCCAAGTTTTGATAAAGACAGTTCCACAGAGTAGTCTATATATAGAAAAATGGTCAGCAAGCCTGCAGTGTTTGCGAGGCAGGCTGGGGTAAGACTTTAGGCAAACACGCTTACCTTGAGGGAGGAGTGTAAACACTGACAGTTGTTTTTCTCATACACCGAATTAAAGGCAGCTTCTCCGAAGGGGCTGTTCCATTCCCCACCATCCATGTGCACAAAATGTCACTTTACAGAACCCCACTTCCCAACAAAAAGCTTTCTGGAAGCCTTTGTTGTACTGGTTTAGTTATCTCCGGGCCAGTTTACCCAAGGCTTACTCCGAACTATAGAGCAACTATGGGCAAAAATATGTGAGTTTACAGGGGATTTTCATTTGCTAAATTAATCAGAGTAAAGCAAAGAGCAGGGCTGGGTGTGGCAGCTCTGTAAACGAATTCTGACTTCCACTCAGATGTTCTTTTAATCAACAGGATAAAGAGCCAAAAACTCCATTTGGCCAAGGAGCAACCTGGAGGGGCAATGGCAGCTTTTTCTGATTGTTTCCTCTGACAAAAGTGAGCAGGGATGCAAGAGTGAGAGATCAGCACCTGAAATAAATCAGTAAATAAACTGTTAACATGAAATATTATAAGCATGGATCCTTTTTTTTTCAGAACTGTCCCTTCAAAATATCTTCAATAAACTTGGAATTAAAAGCTCCGTTCAAGTGTCATAAATGTGCAGTTTCCCACCAAACCACTCCTGCAACTCTTATTAGGAAAACACAAACTCTCTGCCCATATTTGAGAAATTAAGGACTCAGGAGGGTAAAAGAGGAGCTCTGTATTTAGTGGGTTCTAACAGCTCTGCAAACAGCCTCAGAAAAACACGATTCTTTGTGAAAGAAGATGGAAAATCTGATTTTCCCTGCAGGGTCCATTTGAGAACATGTTTATTTGTGCAATTCTTTGCTGATGCTGATGGATGCCCATAACAGGGAGGAGAGGACAGAATGCAGTTTTATGGCTTATTAAACATATTTTATATGGGGAAGATTATTGGGTTCATAGCCTCAGAATGCCAAAATGCAGTGGAAGAAAAACCCCCCTGAATCAGACTCTCACAATTTATTTGGAAAGAACTGAATGACAGGAAAGAAGTAATTGATGTTATGAACACGTCCTAAACATCGTATGACATTGTGAAGAGGTTTCAGGAAATGATTGTTGTTATTGTTCTTTCATTGCAAAAGCTCCATGAAACCTCTGATTTCTGCTGAGAGATTTCATGCTAATTTTGTAGTTTCTTCTACATGAGCAGGATCTGAAAAACCTGAGGATTTCATAAATGAAAGCCTCCCAAACATCAGAAGGATTAGGCTGACACTAAACATTTAACTGCTCTGCCAAACAGAAAGAACACATTACTCCCAACACAGAAACAAGCAAATGATGAATTCATTTAAACCCTCCAAAGTTTTCTCAGTGAGCTGAGCCTAATTTGTTATCTGAGTCCAACCCCCAGCAAAAGTGGCACTGGGAGGATTTTCCAGCAGCTCCTGGCAGATGAGCAGCAGGGTGGGCACAGGGCTGGTCAGAGGGGCAGGGTGGTGGCCCAGGGCTGGTCAGAGGTGTGGAATGGTGGCCCAGGGCTGGTCAGAGGTGTGGGATGGTGGCACAGGGCTGGTCAGAGGGGCAGCAGGTGGCACAGGGCTGGTCAGAGGGGCAGGGTGGTGGCCCAGGGCTGGTCAGAGGGGCAGGGTGGGCACAGGGCTGGTCAGAGGGGCAGGGTGGTGGCCCAGGGCTGGTCAGAGGGGCAGGGTGGTGGCACAGGGCTGGTCAGAGGGGCAGGATGGTGGCACAGGGCTGGTCAGAGGGGCAGGGTGGTGGCACAGGGCTGGTCAGAGGGGCAGGATGGTGGCACAGGGCTGGTCAGAGGTGTGGGATGGTGGCACAGGGCTGGTCAGAGGGGCAGGGTGGTGGCCCAGGGCTGGTCCCTGGGCTGGGGCTGGCAGCAGCAGCAGAATTCAGCCATTCCCAGCTCGTTCTCTGCCTCAGGCATCCCAGGAGGGACAGCAGACACTGCCTTTCCCCTCCTCGGTGGTTCTGAAGGTGCCTCAGAGTCCCCAGAGGGTTTAAAATTCTCCTGGGGGTTCTGGAGCTGCCCCCATGAGCACCCCCGGCCCCCTTCCAGCCCTGCTCCCACACCAGGCAATTCCAGAACTCTGTGTAGGGCTGATGCAGGGACAGCTTCTCACTGCTGTTCCTCAGAGCAAGGAGGGTTCAGCAGGGCCTGCCTTGGAGAATTTCAAAACTCAGAGCACCCCCAGCAGAATTTCTGGCAGGAATGTACCCAAAGTTGCCAAATAATAGAGGAACTAAAGCTGCTGTATTTTGACAATTGTAATTGATATAAGATTTAAAAATCCCTAAAAAATAATTCCTTCTGCTTTTAATAATAGCTGCAGTTAGAGACTTTTTCCACTTAATCAACCTGCTTAAAATTCTTGCCTCCAGGAGGAAAGAATCTCAATCACAGGGAGACAAACATTCATTAAGCCTTGTACAATAAACCTGCTCTGCAGCTGAAGTGCTATTAATATCATTTTACAGAAAGAGGAAATGGAAGAATAGTGAGATGGGAGTAACTTGCTCGGGGTCACAAAAAGGTTCATGGAACCATGGTCGAGTAGTAAACCTTGACTCAGAGCTCTCCCCTGCCCCAGAGCCTGCACCCCCTCCCTGCCCGTGCTCTCCACACTCTGCTGTTTACCATCCATTACTTGTTTTATTTTAAAGCCATAAATTTTATAAGAGGTGGATACGTTGTTTTCTTGAAGATCTAAACGTTTAACAGCGACGCCTGAACGTTTCACTCCACGACACGAAAGCAATTCTTTTCATCCTCCCTTATATTCCTAATTAATGAGCACTGTTAAAGGGGTGTGCAGTTCCCCCTCACTGCTCAGAGGCTCCCTCCCAGCCGAGAGAACTCGCAGGGATTTGGCAGCAGCAGCTTTTCCTGCCCAGATAAACGGGATGTGATCCTCAGCAGGTGAGAGGGGACAAACCTGAGCTGGGGGTGATGGCTCGTGTGTCACCTCAGCTGCTGCCTGGGTTCTCCTGGTGGGAATGTGCTCTTGCAGGAGCCATCAGTTAAAATTATTTTACTGCCAAGGAAGTAAAATGCAGAACAGAACCCAGTGACGCTGTGGTAGAATTATAAAGAAAAAAAGTTTCTGTGAGAGAGGATGGAGGAGCTGGTAGAAAATAAATAAATAAATAAATAAATAAATAATAATAAAAATATATATAAAAATCGCAGACCTACAGATGTGATGGGTTTTGTCACAGACCTGTACTTCAGAGAAGTATGCTTTAATGTGAATTTATACACTGATTTTATTCCTGTGAGTAAGATTTAGATATGGAGTTGTTCCTACTGCTGGTGAAAGCTGGAAGAACATCGGCGCTGGGCAGAAGAGGAGTGAAACCCCCTGACATCCTGGGATGGGATAACCCTGCAGGAAGGTGCCCAGCCCTCCCGGGAGCAGGCAGAGCCCGGCTCCAGCCCGGCTCCAGCCTGGCTCCAGCCCGGCTCCATCCCAGCCCTATCCCAGCTCCATCCCAGCTCCATCCCAGCTCCATCCCAGCTCCATCCCAGCTCCATCCCGGCTCCATCCCAGCTCCATCCCAGCTCCATCCCGGCTCCATCCCAGCTCCATCCCAGCTCCATCCCGGCTCCATCCCAGCTCCATCCCGGCTCCATCCCAGCTCCATCCCGGCTCCATCCCAGCTCCATCCCGGCTCCATCCCGGCTCCATCCCAGCTCCATCCCGGCTCCATCCCAGCTCCATCCCAGCCCTATCCCGGCTCCATCCCAGCCCTATCCCGGCTCCATCCCAGCCCTATCCCAGCCCTATCCTGGCTCCATCCCGGCTCCATCCTGGCTCCATCCCAGCTCCATCCCAGCTCCATTCCAGCCCTATCCCAGCTCCATCCCAGCTCCATCCCAGCCCTATCCCAGCTCCATCCCAGCTCCATCCCAGCTCCATCCCAGCTCCATCCCAGCTCTATCCCAGCCCTATCCCAGCTCCATCCCAGCTCCATCCCTGCTGTATCCCAGCTCCATCCCAGCTCCTGCCGCTCTCCTTCTCTCCGGGCCCTTCCCATAGCCGGGGCTCCGCACGAGGAAATGGAAGCCAAAGGGACTTTTAGCCGAGTTAATTAATGCCTGTAAGAGCAGCCAATTGACATCAGCACCTTGTCTGTCAGTGCCCGGAGGAGGGCGAGATGTGTTAGAAATAACAGCGCGTTTCCTGCTCCGGCAGCGCCCGCGGCCCGGCCGGGCACGCAGTGACATCTTAAGGCTGCTCCAGAAATGGCTCTGCGGGGCCGCGGCGGGAGGGACACCGGCACCGGGCCGCTCCTGCCCGGGAGCTCAGCCGAGAACACCCGGGCACCGCTCGGAACCGGGCCGGCACCCAGGGACCGGGCAAAACACGCAGCTTACAAAGGAAGGTCAACTTGGTTTAAAATAACAAAATATAATGCAACGATATAAGAAAAAATAAACAATAAATCGATAATTAATGCATAATATACATAATACAATATATAATATATAATATATAATATATAATATATAATATATAATATATAATATATAATATATAATATATAATATATAATATATAATATATAATATATAATATATAATATATAATATATAATATATAATATATAATATATAATATATAATATATAATATATAATATAAAATATAAAATATAAATATATAATATAATATATAGTATATAGTATATAGTATATAGTATATAGTATAATATTTATATATGTAAATATATTATATTATATTTAAATATATTATATTATACTATATGATATATGATATATGATATATGATATATCGTATATTGTATATTGTATATTATATAATAATTATATATAATAAAATATAACCTGCCCCTACTATTAACAGTTTTTCCACTTGTAAAGTGAGCAGCAGTGTCTCTAAACAGCGAGTGAAAGAAGGGCGGGTCTGAGACATCTCCTGTCTTCCCAGGGAGCGTTTGCAGCTCCAGGCTGCCCCGTTTGTTTAACTTCGCTGTGGCTCAGTGCAGAGGGAGAAACTTCCCCAGGGTGACTCAAAGCTGCCAGGGCTGTGACTCAGCCCGGAGAAAACTGCTTCCCTGTGCTGGCAGCGAGCAGGCAGGACGCCAGCAGCCTCCTCCTTTGTGACTGTCCCCATCACTCTGCACCGCAAGGTTATAAAAGGAGTTTTCAAACAAAATTGTTTTCCAAAGATTATTCCTTTTACCTTCGATTTGCACGCCACTGAAAGAGCATTAGGTGCTTTATAAATAGAACAAGGCCACTTTTATCACCCTGAAGTGATAATCCTGCAAGTTTCCCACCCACAGGACTCTCTGGTATCAGCCAGGGTGGATTTTTGGTGGGAGGTTCTGTCCCAGAGCAGGGACATTCACCCAGGGAGCTCCAAACGCTGCTGCTGCTCTCTCCTGGGGCTCTGAGGACTTGGCCCCATCAGCCTGGCTGGCAGAGCCGTGAGCACCCAGAATAACAGAATTTTCTTTAGGAAGGAGGATCAGAGCAGCAGCAGGGCAGCCAAAAGCTGCAGACACCACAGAGATACCAAAGCAGGGAGCAGAGGTTCTCACACAGCATCTGCTCAGAGCCTGGCGTGGCCAGCACCGGAGGAGGCACCTGGGGTGGTTTTGGGGGTGGTGGAGCTGGGACATCCAGGGGGAAGGAGGAAAGGGAGTGTTCCCCACCTGTGGCCAAAGCAGCTCACCCAGGACAGGAGCAGCTGTGATCCTCCAGGCTTGGCCTTCAGCTGGGGATGGCCTGAAAAAAACCCCAAAGCACTGAGTACTCAGCAAGAATCAACAAAACCTCGCTGATCTCACTCCTGTGGGAGACTACGAGGAAGGGGGGAGTCCTCAGAAATCCCTGTTTGTCTGTAATGCATAACACAGCTACACCTCAGCAAAAGCAGCAGCCGGAGCCCTCCGAGAGTTCCAGCATTAAATTACTTCCTCCAGTCTCAGCACAGCGTAATTTATGTAGGACACAGCTGAGAGGATTCAAAGAGGGAGCTGTCCTGGGGGATGTTTCATTTCCCAGCCCGGGAGTTCACACGCAGGCAGAACAAGCTGCTGAAAAGCAGAGGTTGCCCTCCCTGCACAGCACAGGCTCCACACCTGCTGCCTGAGCACAGCTTTGCTCGTGTCCAGTGCAGGGCAGCTTTATTCTCTGTTTTACACCCACTCCTGCCTTGAAAGCAGTCTTTGAAAAGCCTGGCTGCTCTGTGGAAGCAATTTGGATACAGCTCGCTTTCAGTGCTGCCCATGCAGGGAGCTCAGGCCAGATGAGATGTCTGAGGGGCTCCATCCTGGCTGTCCCCTCACACAACAAAAATGTCTGGTTCTTTAGAGTGGAAAACACAGGGTTTAACACCTTTTAGTGAGGTCACCTTCACCTCCCACAGCAGAGGTGTTGAGGGAGCAGCAGTTCATGAGCTCTGTGTGCCCATGAGGGCACACATTAAACCACAGAGCAGCCGGCCTGTGTAAGGAGGAATTAACCTGTCTTTATTCTTTACTCGAGGTTTAATTCAGCATTTGATTGCTCCTGCAAGGACCTCCTGCAGCCTCAGCCTCTCTGCTGGCATCAGGAAAGGGCTGTGAGAGGCTGCAAGGGCAGCCTGCACTGGCACCTAGATGAAATTTCTGATTTAAATCCCTGAGATGGCTGCTCTGATCAACTGAGCAGGAAAAACCTCCCCCTGTGAGAGCCCTCTGAGCCACGGCCAGGGTCTGTCAGTCCAGGGCCAGGGTCTGTCAGTCCAGGGCCAGGGTCTGTCAGTCCAGCCTGCTGGGACGTCTGGCACACCAATGACAAATCACAGGGCTGCCACGACTATTGACACACATTTTTAATACATAACCACTGTTTTATATAGAATCAGAGCCGATAGAGTCCAGCAGAAAGGCTATTTCAAAGTGCCAATAAAACCACTTAGCTTTTACAACACGCCGCGTTTACTCCGTCCCCCCCTCCCTCCAAAAACGCTTTTCTTTTGAACTGAGCCGTTTATACATTGGGTCAGTGTTATAAAGCCGGCGTTTACAGCAGATTTCAATGGAGTGGGAGCCGGAATAAAGGCAGCTTGCTTTTAAATGCAGCACGGAGGCATCTCGGCAGCGATAAGATTAGCGGCTGTTTGTCCATCGGAGATGATGCGCTCACCCGGGGGCCTCACGTCCTCCTCCTGCCACTGTACCCGCATTTATTTGCTTTCCTAACAAATCGCTCCTGCTCCCATTTTTCTTCGATTCATTCAGTGTAAGCTGAGTAACTCTTTTAACGACCAGGAGCCGAACTGAAGAATTCGGCCGATAACACCGCGATGCCTTTTTAATTGAATCCTTTCTCCCTGCAAAGCCCCCAATAAATGCATCAGCAGGCCGGTGATAAAAGCAGCTCCGAGCTGTGGAAGCACTGTAAGATGATCACATAGGCACAGTTGGCCATCACTCGGGCTTTGTTATGCCTCGGTCGGGTTTATCTTGGAAATCAGTCCGGTATTGATGGCATAACTCATCAGCAGGATGCTAAACAGCCCCATGCTCCCAAGTGCTTTGATTGCCGCGGTGATACCGCGCTCCTTCAGAAAAAACAGCTCACAGAAAAGTAATCAGCGCCCGGATTTCTACCCAGCATGAATACAGGCAGTGATACTCAACATTTAAATTATATGTGACACTTGAACGTTCACAAATTTAAAAGTTTTTGGGAAGATCCCTTCGAGGAAATTCTGTTTTGTAGTTTTTTTCCCCCCACTAATAACAATGCAGAAGGAAAGGGAGGAATGTTCTTAATTTTATGGTACAGTCTCTGTGTCTAAATGTGAGCTAAAATAAACATAGTCCTTGGGATTTAAAGAAATTAACATCTTTATAACATGGAGAGGCACAAAATGGAAAACCTTTGATGAAGTGGATTTTCTGCATTAATTAATACTGATTTAATGGGGAACATGTTTGTTTATTTTTTTTACTACTTGCTGTTAGTTGTAGTAAACAGAAGAATTATGTGTGTGGCCCAGTTTTTTTCTCCAAATACGGAGTATTTCTATTTACCAAATGCAAAAACTGAACTCACACAATGGAACAGAGACAGGGCAAAGAATAGAAATTTGCACATGCAAATTGCACGAGTGGGCCAAAGGCCTCTGGAATAAATCTGTGAAAGCTGAAGCCAGAGCAGGAAACTGCCAAAAGGTGAAAGAACAAGAGAAGTTTTTTCTTCTGCTCGTTTCTGGTGTCTGTATCAGACATTTCACAAAGCAGATTTTAAGGAGGGATCTGACCTGAAGTCAGTGGAAAGATCTCTGCAAAGTTCAGTGATAATCATGGATAATTTATTCAGAGCTTAATACAGACAGAAACTTGTATTTCTGCCCACGGATTTTATGGATCCTCCCTTTTCATAGCCACTGGATTGATAGCTGGATTTATTATTAAAGACTCACCTACAGGAAGGGAAGGAGGAAGAAGTGTCAATTTTTGCTCAACACGTTCCATGCATTTTTATGAATTTGGTATTGGAGGATATGATTTCACTGGGGGGCATCACTGTGAATTGATGGTGCTGCCCTGGAGGACAAATAAAAGGCAGGTGGGCTTTGCCCGGGTTTGATCCCATTTTGCCACGATCAATGTGCTGGACAGCACTCCTGAGGGAGGTTGGGATTTGGTGCAGAGGATTTGTGGAGCTGCAGAAGTTGAAAAAAAAAAACAAAAAAAACCAACCCAAAAAACCCAAACCAAACTACCACAAGAACAAACAAAACTCCCCAAAACAACAACAAATTTAAAAAAAAAAAAAAAAAAAAAAAAAAAAAAAAAAAAAAAAAAAAGGTTTAGGTGTCTTTTACTCCATTGCACAGGAATATTGTGCCACTGGAGTGGAATTTAAACTTAATTTAAACAAAAGCATTCTCTTCTTCTCTCTGCCTTATGTAGATGATTCTAGAAATCCACAGGAAAGTCAGAGGAGAGGATAAGGGGTGTTAGGGGTGTTCTCCTGGTGTCCCTGTGGGACAAACCCTTCTGCACTCCCTGCCCCGGGTATCCCTGGAAGCGCCTCCCTCTGCTCCTCACACAGACTTTCCCTCCTTCATCTCCAGTTTCTCAATGGGTTCTACACTGAACATTTTCTCCTCCTGTCCCTTATTTTCCCTTCCTTTGCAAGCCTGGAAAATTCTGGGCTTGTTTGGCCCCGAGGAGGAGGCAGCCCAAGCGAGCAGTGTCTGCGCTCTGTTTCCACGGCAACAAAGATTAAAAATGAGGGAAAAAGGCACCTCCTCAGAGCTGCTGAGATGTTCAGGGGCTGAGGAATTCCTCATCCACCCCTTTCCCCCAGAGAGGATGGAATGAGGATGGTCTCAGTCACTCTGGTGGGCGCTCAGAACTGAGGCTGCTGCCAGCAGCGCCCCTGGGTGACCTGGGGCACCTCTGCCATGCTCAGGACACCAGCACCGAGCCACCCTGGGTGTCCTCCCTCCCCTGGCCGCAGATCTTCCCTCCTGAACAGCACCCCTGATGAGCTGGGACACCTCTGCCATGCCCAGGACACCAGCACCGAGCCACCCTGGGTGTCCTCCCCTCCCTGGCCGGGGATCTTCCCTCCTGAACAGCACCCCTGGGTGACCTGGGGCACCTCTGCCATGCCCAGGACACCAGCACCGAGCCACCCTGGGTGTCCTCCCCTCCCTGGCCGCGGATCTTCCCTCCTGAACAGCACCCCTGGGTGACCTGGGGCACCTCTGCCATGCCCAGGGCAGCAGGACAGAGCCACCCTGGGTGTCCTCCCTCCCCTGGCCAGAGACCTTCCCTCCTGAGCAGCACCCCTGATGAGCTGGGACACCTCTGCCATGCCCAGGACACCAGGACAGAGCCACCCTGGGTGTCCTCCCTCCCCTGGCCAGAGACCTTCCCTCCTGAGCAGCACCCCTGATGAGCTGGGACACCTCTGCCATGCCCAGGACACCAGGACAGAGCCATCCTGGGTGTCCTCCCCTCCCTGGCCGCGGATCTTCCCTCCTGAGCAGCATCCCTGGGTGAGCTGGGGCACCTCTGCCATGCCCAGGGCAGCAGGACTGAGCCACCCTGGGTGTCCTCCCTCCCCTGGCCAGAGACCTTCCCTCCTGAGCAGCATCCCTGGGTGACCTGGGGCACCTCTGCCATGCCCAGGACACCAGGACTGAGCCACCCTGGGTGTCCTCCCCTCCCTGGCCGCGGATCTTCCCTCCTGAACAGCACCCCTGGGTGACCTGGGACACCTCTGCCATGCCCAGGGCAGCAGGACAGAGACACCCTGGGTGTCCTCCCTCCCCTGGCCGCAGATCTTCCCTCTGTGCCTGCAGCCACAGCCCGGCTGTGCCCGGGTGGCTCCAGGGCTCTGCGCTCCCCTCCTGACCCCAGAGCAGCCCCAAGGGGAGCTGTGACACCCCAGGAGCTGCCAGCGCTGCCAGGACACTCAGCAGCTCATGAATGCTCATCTCAGGGAACTTTCCACCCCTTAGGAACTTCCATCCATCCCCTCCGAGGAGCTCTGTCACACTCCAACCATTCTCATTTCACCGCGGTTGCCCCCGGAGGAGCTGGTGAAAGTTATACCAGCTGTACATCCATTTTACTGGTTTTACCTCCCTTTTTTTCTGATCATCAGTCTGTCAAGGCTATCGAGATTTACATTTAAATGTAAAACTGGACTGTCCACCAAATAGCCTTTGAAGCTATTAGCTGTGAAAGATAATCAATTGGGAATGGGCCCCTGCAGAGCACTTTTCAAGCAGAGTCATCACCAAAAAGCAATTTTGCTGGCAGGCTTTTTTCTTTTTTCTTTTTTCTTTTTTCTTTTTTTTTTTTTTAAGGAAAAAAATCATGAACATCCCCAGCCAATTAAAGTTCTATCAATGGCCGATCTCCATGATTTTACAACAAAAGCAAAATTTAACATTGTTAAGGCAAAGTGATTCACAGGATGAATCCTGAACTTTTTAAGAGGGACTAAGCAGCAGGGCTTGGCAAGTTTTTAATAATCCCCCAGCAATTTAATGTACTTTGAGAGCCAGAATGATCCAACGTGCCCAGAGACAAGGAAAAGTGCTGCTATTTAAGGTAATAATTCTTACATCATTCTTGTAAAAATTTAAACCCGAGGTACATTTTTATCACCTCTTTAGCTTTACAACTCTAACATGGCATCTCGCATTGCTGTGTTGTTAAAACTGTGCCACCATTTGTAGTCCCGTCCCTTTATTAGAATAAAAAAGTATGTTTCACAAAGAACTTTAATCTATTAATTATGACTGCTATGCATTATGCAGCTGAGCTTTATGCATTCCTGTTCTTTCACGTTTTCCTCTGGGCCATCAGGAGATGTGACTATCTGCAGGATCTATCTGGGAATTTGCATCTCACTCATCACTGAGGTATCCAAGTTATTCCCACCCTCATAAAATCCTTCTGGGGGCACCTCGTCCGGGTGGGGAATCCAGCAGCACAGCTCCGGTGCAAATTCTGATATCATTGATCTACACCACACTGATATTACTGACAATAATTAATTATGGCCAGCAGCAGTAAGTGCAGACCCCCTTTGGGAGGAGGGAGCCGTGATCTGTGCTAGGAAAAGGTGCAGGGTGGATTTCTGCTTTCAGTCTGATATTTAGGGGGGCAAATTCGGCAGCAGGCAGAGGGAGGTGAGGGCTCAGGGCTGGCCTGGCTCTGCCTCTGCTGGCCCAGGGCTTGGGGAGAAAACTGCTGGAGAATTGTCAGAGCAGCAGGGAGCAGGGCCAGCCTCTCTTCAAATGCTGCCAACACAGATAGCACAAGGATTTATCAGCTTTCCTTCACTTTGGAACACATCCACGGGAAACTCAGGCTGGAAACATTGGAGGTTTCTCCAAAGCTTTTTTAGGTGTCTCACAGCAGGTTTGATAAACTGAAGACACTGATAACAGGTTGTTCCAGCCAGCAGCACAAGAAGGCAGAAATGCATTCTCGTGTCTTTAAAATTTAACCAAACCAAAACACAACAACCAAAAATAAAAACTCTTCAGGCCCCCAGTTAATTATTTCCCAGATCATGTTCAACTTTTACCTACAAAACACAGCTACTCTCACTAACCAAGAGCTTTCACTTTCAGAATTAAAGGTAAGTTTACACAAGGTCTGAATCGAGGAACTCCGACTCCTCTGTCAAAGCTGAACACTCAGTAAATGATAATTCCTGGTTCCAGAGACCCAAACACAGCTCCTGAGGCCTGTGGAATAAAGGGGCTGATCTCACAGGTTACAGAATTCTGTGGCACTCAGCAGCAGAACGGGAGGGTGTTGCTCTCATGGCACAGCTGTAAAAATGCACCTCTGCTTTCCACGGCTGTTTTTCCTTCCCTACATTGTGAAGCCTCCAAAGACAGCCATGTAACCAAACACTGATGTTTTATGAGCCCTTCTCCACGTCCAGCAACTGGAATAGACAAAGGCAGAACTGGATACCTGAGAGACAGAGAAAAGAAAGCTTTTCCTGCCACAGACTTTTAATTCACGCTGATACCTGAGCCATCATTTCCTCGGGTCACTATAGAAACCTTTGTCACCTCATGAAAGGTCATTGGGTAAGTGACAGGAGACATCAGTTTCTCCTAACAATATTGGTTTCCCTTCTTAAAATTTAAATAACAAGGCTAAAGATTTTCCAACTGGAGATGTAAAAAGCCATTAGAGTAGCCAGTCAATATTCCTGAAATTACAGGATGGAGGTCTGGCCATTGAGGACACACAAAACAGTTCTGCAGTCACCAGAGCAGCACAGAGCAAAAAGGATGACTGACTATATTTTGACTCCAAACATAAATAAATAAAGAATCAAAAATACAGAATTAAAAAAGGTATCTAAATTTAAACAAACAAACAAACAAACAAGGCTTTCCACAGTTCTTTGTATTGTAGAGAATAAATGTCTTGGCATGTCTCAGACATTTTAAACCCCACAACAGCAGGTACTTCCCACTGCAGTCACATGACAGCAGCAAATAGCTCATTCCTAAAATGATCGGGAAATATTTCAATTCCAATTTTTCAATTGTAAGCCCCAGATTTTCCCTCCCCTCTGTGCTTCTTCTTGTGTTGGGTGGGATATCCAGATTTTCCCTTCCCTCTGGGATCCAGGGCTGTGCTGGGTGGGATTTCCAGATTTTCCCTCCCCTCTGGGATCCAGGGCTGTGCTGGGTGGGATATCCAGATTTTCCCTCTCCTCTGGGAGCCAGGACTGTGCTGGGTGGGATTTCTAGATTTACATTTCCCTCTGGGAGCCAGGGCTGTGCTGGGTGGGATATCCAGATTTTCCCTCCCCTCTGGGAGCCAGGGCTGTGCTGGGTGGGATATCCAGATTTTCCCTCCCCTCTGGGAGCCAGGGCTGTGCTGGGTGGGATTTCCAGATTTTCCCTCCCCTCTGGGAGCCAGGGCTGTGCAGTGTCAGCAGCACTGGAACCACTGAGCTCTGCTCCTGGGCCCAGCACTTCCCAGGGGAGCTTGGGGATCTCCAGGCAGCAGGAACAAAAATCCATCCCAATATTCTGTCCTGGAAAGAGCCAGCTTGCTCCAGAGCTCTGAGGCCACGGCAGAACTGTGGGCAGGGAGGGACAGGATTCATTCACCCTGTGCTCAAAAGCAGGAGAGCTCTACAAGAGACACTTGTTCTGAATTACCAGGCTCCCTCCTGGGATGGTTCTGCTGATAACGTGAAGAATGTATGAAGTGAACACCAGGGATGAAAACAATCTGCTCCTGCCAGCTCCAAAACACACAGAGCATTTCTGTCACAGCCAGAAATCCAGCCACAATATGGGAAGAGACAACTGAAAACTCAAGCTGCAAATGTTGGAGGTGACTCCAAGGCTTTTTTAGGTGTCCCAGCAGGTTTGATTTACTGAAGACAGTTAATTGATAACAGGTTGTTCCACTCAGCAGCACAAGAAGGCAGAAATGCCCCTGTGCCAGCCTTGGTTTTTTCTCAGGGTGGAGGAAGAAGTCTCTAGATCCCTCACATGATGCCACCAGCCCAAGGAGGCTGAAGCAGCAGCCCTGAGCTCTGTCTCCTCATTCACACCATTTTGTTATCTTTCCTGTTTATCTCTGAGGCCCAGTACCCAGGTGATCTTTCCAATATGACAAATGTACTGGTTTCCTACTCTCTGTGAGCAGCTGCAGCGCAGACTCCGGAGCTGTGGCACGCTCGGGTGACCCTGCAGGAGGTGAGGTGACACTCCTGGCCAAGGGCAAGCACAGAGAAACTGCCAAAAAACAGCAGCTTTGCCAAAATCCCTCGGGTTTTATCGTTCTTGTACTGCCCGACAGTTCTACAGCTGTGAACTATCAACAGGGTAAAATGAATTACCTTAAAACTATGAACGAGGTAAAATTAATTAATTTTAACAGCGTTAAAATTAATTACCAGGGAGCAAAATATTATCAATTTAACCTAAATTGTGAGGGTAAAGTTTTGGCCACAGATCTGCTTCTTGTAGAAAACTTTGGGAATTTCTTTATATCTGCAGCTTTTTCTCTGAAGTGACAGGGAGATTTTTACAGCTGAGCTTTTGGTAATGTCCTAAATCCCAGAATTCTGCAATGTTTTTCCAGGGAAGTGTTAAACAGGAAGGACCATCCGGGAGGCAGAGCACACTCCGAAGCTTCCCCGGGCCTCTGGCACCACCTACGGATGACAGAGAACACTGGGAGCCGAGGAAACGCTGCCTGCAGAGTTCACCTCCACCACAGAGGATGGGGAAATAAATTCAGTGCTCTCGGTTTGTGGAACCTCTGCACGGGCAGCTGCAGAGTTCAAAACACAGCCTGGAAAACCTTCATCAGAAAAATATCCATAATAAATTATGAATATAATAATATTTATTATAAATATAAAAATATATATAGAATTATTATAAATATAATAATATGTTACCCTCTCCTTGTGATCCAACCTGTATTTCTGCTGGAGTGGCAGACCTTGGATTAGAAGATTTTTTAAAAAAAATTTAAATTAAATTCAATCTTTTCCTTTAATGTGAAAAGAAGACCCAAACTGTAATGCACTTTTACCACCCATGCAACTCCCAACAGACAGCATCAAAATAAAAACGAAAGGAGAGTAGTTTTGTAAAAATATATATTTCCAGTTGTTTTGCTCTTTAATTCACAGGCACCTCTGACAGCCATCCCCGTGCCAGAGATGATTTGTGTTGTTGCTAACAAAGTTAGTTACTATTGCGACAGGGACAACATTCTTTTGCTTTCCAAAAACAATCACCAGGTCTCTGCACCAGCATTTCAAGTGCCAGGTGCTGCCGATTTCTACAGACACTGAGGAGCAGCCCCTCAAAGTTCACCTGGGCTGGGGCAGGGCCAGCAGTGGGGGCTCCCTGGAGCTCAGCCAGGAGCAGCGAATGCACAGAGAGCACAGAACTGAGAGAGCTCAGTGAAACAAACCCAGAATGGCTCAGGTTATCGTCTGTGTGAAAGTACAGACAGGCTGCTGTGGAGGTAATTCAGCACAAGGTGAGGGTTTCTTCTTTCAGGCAGCACAGAGCCATGCTGGGGCGTGTCACTGCCTGGGGACACTGGCAACAGCAGCTTCTGTTCCCCAAGGAGCAGGGCCTCTGCAACAGAGGCACAGAAACACAAACTCATCCTCCTCCTCACCCTCACGACGCTGCAGTGTACAAACACAGCGAGGAAGTGGAAGGTGTTTGGCTCTGGAGGACAAACCCCGCGTCCAGCTGTGCCCTGTGCACCCCTGGCAGGCTCAGCACCGCCCCAGCACGAGCAGCGTCCGGAGCAGCCCCGGTGCTAATCAGGGATGGAGTCTGCAGGACACAGCAGCGCCGCGTGAGCCCCGCTCTGGATGATGGAGTAGCTCTGCTTGGGGCCCTCGGCGTGCGACGAGGACGAGAAGATGGGAGGCGGCGGCGCGGCGGTGGACACGGTGATGCTCTGCCCGCCGTCGCTGACCACGGTCACCTCGGCCGCGCCCTCCTGGATGAGGGCGTTGAGCCCCTCCAGGTCGGAGCAGCTGATGCCGGAGCCGGCGATGAAGGCCTGCCCGGCCGGGGGCTCGTGGCCGGGGGCGGCCGCGGGCAGCAGGGCCTGGTGCAGGGCGCTGCCCTCGCCCTGCTCCGGGGCGCCCAGCAGCACGGCCGGCTCTGCTGCCGGCCCTGCGGGCCCCGCGGCCGGGGCCAGCACGCTGACCTGGCCCAGCAGCTGCAGGCGGCCGCCGCCCAGCACCTCCTCCTGCCCCGCGCCCAGCAGCGCCGGCGGCACCACGCTCACCGGGCCGGCCGGCACCACGCCGCCCGCCTGGTGGCCCACGATGATCTTCACCCTCCCCTCGTTGTACGGGGACACCTGGGCGGCCTGGAGAGGCACCTGCAGGTGACTGACGGCCACGGGGGCGCTGGGCTGGCGGCCGGCGTCCATCTGGAGCTGCAGCACAGCCAGCTCGCCGCTCTTGGAGCCGCTGTACAGGCTGTGCTGCTTCTTGTGGCTGCGCAGGGAGTCCTCCCGCACGAAGGACGCGTCGCACAGGTCGCACTTAAAGGCCTTCTTGGCGTCCAGCTTGGCGACCTGCCTGGAGCCGCCCTGCTTGGGCCGCTCTCCCTCTTTCCTGTCCGGCTTCTTGCCCTTGGCCCTGTCGCCGTGGGCCTTGCGGACGTGGGTGGTGAGGTTGCTGCGCTGCTTGGTGTCGAAGCTGCAGAACTCGCACTTGAAGGGGCGCTCCTTGCCGTGGATGCGCTCGTGCACCTTGAGGGCCGCCTTGCTGGAGCACGAGTAGCTGCACTCGGAGCACTTGACGGGCTGCTCGGGCTGGTGGCCGCGGATGTGGTGCCGCAGGCTGGTCTTGTTTCCGCACTGGAAGTCGCACTCGGGGCACTTGAGGGTGTTCTCCATGCTGTGCTTGATGCGCACGTGCGATTTGAGGTTGCCCTTCATGGCGCAGCGCACCTCGCAGAACTCGCACTTGTAGGGCTTCTCCCCCGAGTGCACCCGCAGGTGCCGCTTCAGGTCCGAGTTGATCTTGAACTTGGCGGGGCACATCTGGCACTGGAAGGGGGCGTCTCCTGCCAACGGAAGGCACAGGTGACACAGGGGACACAGGGGACACAGGGGACATGCTGTGGGTGTGAATCCCCTGCAGCTGCCTCGTCCTGAGCTCCCAACACGTCCTCAGAGTCGAGAGAAATTTTGCTACCTGCTGCAGGTACCAAACCTCCTGTGTGCCACCACAGGATTGTCACCTGCTCTGACACACCTGGACCTGAAAGCATTATTTTGCATTTTCTGTACAGGCTGGTGTCACAATATCCAGAGCTGTGCTAAACCCTGATCAATTCCAGTCAGTCTGTTCTAAAGCCATTAAAAAAAATCCAAAGCAAACTGAGCAACCTAACAAAATAACTACTCCCTTTTCTTTCTTTAATCTAAAAATGCAGTTCTCTAAAATACCTGTACATGAAGTCCTTAGGTAGCATTACCTTAAACAAGTGAGAGAATTCTGTTATTGGGTTCTAAGACACTCTTGGTGAGAGGGGGAAAAAGAAAGTATATTTAGTTCAACAAGCATTTATCCTCTTTAATAATCAAACTGCAAATGGCTGATTTATTTTAGAAGTTAATATTTTATAGAGTTTGTGAGAGCTGTATAATTTTGCATAATTTGCTTATCCAGCTACGTATGTCATACGTTTAGCTGCGTATTTTTCAAATCAAGTTGTGGCCTACTGTGCTAATCCATGTATCTGTTTAATAATTGAGATACATGGTGTACTATCTGTATTAAACAGACTTTATTAATGAAGATGCACTGTTTGTTCATCTAGTTTATTTTACAGCCTCAGCTGCACACTCAGCTACTGATTTTTTTTTCTGCTTTGCTGATGAAGGCACAGTTCATATTTCAATGACTTAATTTTCATATACAGGGTAGCACAATATATGATAAAGAATATAGCAAATTCTGGTTCTGTTTCTTTTAAGAGTGGTCTGCTCTGTATTTCTTTACATTTCTGCCCATCCCTCATTGACACTGCCAGGATTTAGATAAAAACTTGTGTCTGACCACAGGATTATTAATTCTAAGAGTGGTTTCACTCCAATTAACAGGAAGCTGATGCTTAGTGACTAGTTCAACAAGTAATTCTGTGATGATCTTGCTCTGAGCAATGGGGATTACACTCACCTTCTAGAGGATTATTAATTTAATTCCACTAAGCAATATATTCTACATACTAGTCTTACTTTTCTTCTAAAATTGAGTGTGTGCATGACAGCTTTGCAATCTAACAAGGATGAAGTGATTACTTTCAAAATTCTTGTGCCTTCTTTCAGCAAACAATAAAAAAGTTCTTTTACAAAAAAAAATGGAGAAGCAGAAGAAACAACAAAACTAAAGCTTGAGTTTTAGCTTAATTCAATTGCTAAAGATGCAACAGACTGAAATGCCAAAAAGAAAGGTTAGCCTAAAACCCCTTCCTAGCTACTGCAATAGTGAATGGCACAGAAATCTGATTCTGCTGGAAATGCCAGCGAGTCAGGAGCATTCCCAGGTGCTCACTCAGGGCTCACCTGCCCAGGTTAGAAGGGCACAACCCCACCTGTGTGTGAGCAGAGGTGCACAGTGAGCTGGCTGAGGGGCAGATGTGGCACTTGAAAGGGCTCGTTGGGAACTTGAACCACCACTTTTGGGTATCTGGACATCTGTCCATGACTTCAAATCAGCTTTGTGACTCTGCAAGCTTTACAGTTGTGCACGTGAGCCCAGCCCCACCTGTGTGTGAGTAGGTACACAGTGAGCTGGCTGCAGCTGCAGCTGGCTGAGGGGCAGATGTGGCATTTGAAGGGGCTCATTGGGAACTCAAACCACCCCTTTTGGGCAACCTGTCCATGACTTCAGATCATCTCTGTGACCCTCCAACCCTCCAAGGTGTGCACGTGAGCCCAGCCCCACCTGTGTGTGAGTAGGTACACGGTGAGCTGGCTGCAGCTGCAGCTGGCTGAGGTGCAGATGTGGCACTTAAAGGGGCTCGTTGGGAACTCAATCCGCCCCTTTGGAATATCTGGACACCTGTCCATGCCTTCAGCTGCCCTCAGTGACCCTCCAAGGTGTGCACACGAGCCCAGCCCCACCTGTGTGTGAGTAGGTACACGGTGAGCTGGCTGCAGCTGCAGCTGGTGTAGGGCCAGATCTGGCATTTGAAGGGGCTCATTAAACCAGCCCTTTTGGGCAACCTGTCCATGCCTCCAGCTCCCCTCAGTGACCCTCCAAGGTGTGCACGCGAGCCCAGCCCCACCTGTGTGTGAGTAGGTGCACGGTGAGCTGGCTGCAGCTGGCTGAGGGGCAGATGTGACATCTGAAGGGGCTCATTGGGAACTCAAACCACCCCTTTTTGCTATCTGGACACCTGTCCATGCCTCCAGCTCCCCTCAGCTCCCCTCCAAGGCATGCACACGAGCCCAGCCCCACCTGTGTGCGAGCGCAGGTGCACGGTGAGCTGGCTGGAGTTGCGGCTGGCGTAGGGGCAGATCTGGCACTTGAAGGGGCGCTCGTTGGAGTGGATGCGCTGGTGCTTGTTGAGGCTGCTGCTGTCGGCCGCCGCGTACTCGCAGTGCTTGCACTTGTAGGGCTTCACGCCCGTGTGCGAGCGCGTGTGCATCTTCAGCTTGTCCTTGCGGCTGAAGCACTTGCCGCACACCTCGCACTTGTGGGGCTTGTCTCCTGCAAGGGCAGCGAGCGTTAGGGGCAGCCTGTTTGCCAGAAAGCAAAATCTCCTGTGGAAAGGCTGCCTGGGGGATTCAGGGAAGGCCACACACCGCACACGGCACGGCTGGATTGGCAGAGGGGCGAGGAGGGCCTTTGGTATGATAAATTCTAGCAAGGGTTTATTGCAGCACGCCAGAGGGAATCAGGGACAAAAGCCCCGACCGTGTGCTGTGCGCAGGGTTAAGGATGGGGTCAGGAACCAATGGTCTGAGGGCACAGGGGTGGTGCAGAGAGCAGGGTAAAGGACAATGTCCTGTAGGGGATATGGGGCAGGCCACCATAGCACAGACAGTGGGGAAACAGGGAAAGGAGAAACCACGAGAATTAGGGACATTTGGGGAGACAATGAGATTGGGGTAGATCACACAGTGTTGCAAGGCACCACGGGGAAGTCTTTGCCTTCAGCCTGGGTGGAAACTCCATGGTGTATTCTTCCAGGGCAAGGCCTTGGGGATTCCCCTGAGAGGTTCAAGGGTTCCACACAGCAGCACTCACACACGCAGGGTTTGCATGGGGAGGGCGTGGCGGGAAAGCAGAAAGCACAGACTGAATGCTGGCCAGGAAAAGGACTCGTTTGTAGGAGCTGGGCACGAGGCTGCAGGCGTAGCTGCAACAAACAGCAGAGCCTTTGGAGCCTTCTCCCTTTGCAACTCCCAGACTGGGAGCTAAAATCATGGAGTTGCTTTAACACAAAGAGCAAAGCAGGTGTGTGCTCTCCCCCACACTGCACCCTGACAAACACGGGGTGTGCACTCAGAGTTGAACTGTGCCTCAAATGACCCTGCAGAGCTGCAGTGTCACAGCTGTGCCTGCTGCTGCCCAGAGCGGGCACGTCCCCAGGCTATTCCTCAGGCACAGGCCAGGACAATACCAGAAAGGACAGACATGTCTACATCCTGTTTAAAGAGACATTACTTCAGAGGAAAATGGCTTTTGTGAAAAAGCTGAAAGGAGGAAACCAACCCAAAAGAAAACAGAGGAACATGAACCTGTGTGCGTTCGCCGATGCCGCTCCAAATCCTTCATACCATAGGAAGTCTTGAACTGGCAACCTGAAAACGGAGAGAAAGTTCATGAAACTCAAGGAAAATCTAGCAAAATAATAAAAATACATGACCATATTCTGGACATGTTTATTTTCAACAGCGTTTTCTTCAAAATTCACTGTTAACAGCAAATTAATTCCTCATCTTCTTTGCTGACTTCTGCTTGAAACAGTGACCAGCTCACCTGTGAACTTGAGTTTTCTCATGCTTCCCCTTAGAGGCAACTCACTCCAGAACTGCTGCAGCTACCAAATCTCCCGTGTGTCACTACAGGAAAGCCCTCCAGGTTAAAATGGAAAGGCAGAAGGCACAATCCCCATCTCACCTGGGTACAGGCAGCTGAGTTTCTTCAGTGGCACTGAGGAGGATTTCTTGGACCTTGCTTTTGGTGGTGTAGAGACAGCAGCAGCAGCTGGAGGCTCCGTGCTCTCGCTGGGCAGGTAGGTTTGGTAGCCATGCTCAAAAACAAACTCTGGGGCAGAAACTAAACACACAAAAAACTTCCTGTGAGAGCATTAACTTCTGTAATCAGATTAAAAAAAATCTAATTATTGTCTAGTTTCATGAATTGTCTATTCTGTTGGTTTTTTTTCCAGCAACATTCCTGTTCCTGGGTTCCTATTTACCTGGGGGAGAAGGAAAGGAAAAAGGTTTTTCCTTTCCAAATACCAAATAAAGATGTATTTGTTTTTCAACTCTGCCTGTGTTATAGCCCAAATGAGAAAAAAAAATCATTATTTATATGGCAAATGTTGTCAAAAGGCAGCACACAAATTATTTTTGTAATTGTTAAAAAAGTTCAGCCTCTTTCAACTCTACTGTTTTTAGCTGTTACTCACAAGAATAACAGGTGAAAATATCTCAGCCAAAGTAGCAGCTTTTAAATCAATTAAACAACACTATAGCCCAAAAGGGCAAATGGATAGAACTGTCCTCATTTTAAAGATGAGTAAATATGAAGCAGAAAAATGACTCACCCAAAACCCACACCGAGTTGAGGGATTATAATACAAAAATTCCTGGAAGTGGGCCCTGAATTCAGTTTGTTTCACTGCTCTCCCAGATTCCCTGCCTTAATCTGTCTATCCAAATTAGAGTCAAATAACTTGGGGTTTGGTAAGGTCCCACACCAAAATAAAACAAAACTATATATAGAAGGGCAAACCTTCACACACGGAACAAAATCCTAACTTTATTTAAATGTCTCCAGGATCAGGACCTCACTCAACTTCACATAGGCAGAAATTTTGAGTAATATTTTTCCTGCCAATTAGTAGTGGGAGCAATGTTAGAGAATGCAGTGTTCTCACATAAAAAGGTCTGGATGGGCGCCTGACAGCGATCCTGTGTGTGTTTTCCATCTAGAGCACTCTTAAAAAAACAGAAAATGCATAGTAAATTCAGTATTTTTCATAAGTATCGACAATCTTAATTAATCTGCACAAGCTGGTTCCACAACACAATAGACTTGAGCAATTCTTGGAGACAACTTGTATCTCAATTAGCAAATTAAGCAACTATTGTTATAACAAACCCAAGAAGGCAGCACAGCACTATTTCGTTTCCTTGGTTACATGACAACTGATGTGAAAACTGTTATTTCAGCTGGGTGGTGGTGACACAGGGACAGAGGGCTGGCACCTGGCAGGTGACAGGGCAGTGCCTGTGAAGTTTGGGTGCCTGTGATGGGTTTGGGGACCTGTGATAGGTTTGGCTACTTGTGATGAGTTTGTGTACCTGTGATGGTTTGTGTACCTGTGATGGTTTGTGTACCTGTGAAGGGCTGTGCCCCCCTGAGGCTGGCGTACCTGTGATGGTTTGTGTACCTGTGATGGTTTGTGTACCTGTGAAGGGCTGTGCCCCCCTGAGGCTGGCGTACCTGTGATGGTTTGTGCACCTGTGATGGTTTGTATACCTGTGATGGTTTGTGTACCCGTGATGGTTTGGGTACCTGTGATGGTTTGTGTACCCGTGATGGTTTGTGTACCCGTGATGGTTTGGGTACCTGTGATGGTTTGTGCATCTCTGAGGTTTGCATACCTGTGATGGTTTGTGTACCCGTGACGGTTTGTATACCTGTGACGGTTTGTGTACCTGTGATGGTTTGTGTACCTGTGATGGTTTGTGCACCTGTGATGGTTTGTGTACCTGTGATGGTTTGTGCACCTGTGATGGTTTGCATACCTGTGATGGTTTGTGTACCCGTGATGGTTTTTGTACCTGTGATGGTTTGTGTACCTGTGATGGTTTGTGTACCTGTGATGGTTTGTGTACCTGTGATGGTTTGTGTCTCGGAGGCAATGGTCCTGCTCGTGCTCTGGGGCTGTGTGCTGGGCACGGTCTCCTCGGACACGAACTGGACGGTGCTGGTGGCGCCGGCCGCGGCGCTGGTGAGCTGGCAGCCGCTCTGTTTGTGCCCCACGAAGGCGTCCAGGTTGTTGAACTGCTGCTTGCAGATGCCGCAGATGTGGATGTCGGGCGTCAGCTCCACCAGCACCGTGGTGCTGCCAGGGACTGCGGGGACACGGCGCGGTCAGCTCGGTCTGGGGATGGTGATGGGTGCCACCGCTCCAGGTGGCACAGGGACATGCTGCTGCCACCGCTCCAGGTGGCACAGGGACATGCTGCTGCCACTCTCCAGGTGGCACAGGGACATGCTGCTGCCACTGCTCCAGGTGGCACAGGGACATGCTGCTGCCACTCTCCAGGTGGCACAGGGACATGCTGCTGCCCAGTGCCCCGAGCGCTGCGGGAGCCCCAGGGGATGCATCCCCCGAGGGCTCAGGGTCCAGCGGAGGGCACTCGCCCAGTGGCTGCAGCATCGCTGCACGGAGCTCTCCGCGGACTCACAGACACCACCCAGTGACCACGGACCACGGCCCGGGACATACGGACACCACTCAGTGACCACGAACCACCAGGACATACGGACACCACTCAGTGCCCATGGGGCATGGACAATGCCCAGGATCCATGGATCACTGCCCAGTGCCCATGGTGCATCCATCACCCCAGAGCCACGGAGCACTGCCCGGGACACACGGATCTCTGCCGGGCAGGCACGGACCATCACTCAGGATCCATCCAGCACTGCCCGGCATCCACGGACTGCCGTCCGGGACGCACGGACCATGACCCATGGACGATCGCCCGGCGGCCCTAACCTCTCCGGCCGCCCTGACCCCTCCGGCCGCAGTGACCGGTCCGGCACAGTGACCACCGCCCGGCCGCAGTGACCGGTCCGGCACAGTGACCACCGCCCGGCACAGTGACCACCGCCCGGACACACTGACCACCGCCCGGCCGCAGTGACCACCGCCCGGCACAGTGACCACCGCCCGGCACAGTGACCACCGCCCGGCACAGTGACCACCGCCCGGCACACTGACCACCGCCCGGCCGCAGTGACCACCGCCCGGCACAGTGACCACCGCCCTGCCCTGACCCCTCCGCCCGCCCGGCCCGCGGCCCTCACGCAGATTCCGGGGTTCCCCCCCGCCCCCCAGCCAGGTTCCCGGGCTCCGCTCCCGCCCGCTTCATGCGCTACTCAGGTTTCGGGGCCCGGGCAGGCCCCGGCTCCGCCGCGCTGGCGCGGCGCGGGCCCCGGAGCGCGCATGGCGCAGCACTTACACTGCACGGGGCCGGGGAAGGCGGGCGCCGCCCCCGCCCCGCCGCGGTTCATGGCGGCCCCGCCGCCGCCTGCTGCGGGGCCGAGCCCGCCGGGACCGGCACCGCTCCCGCTGCTCGGCCGCCGGGCGCCGGCGGATGTGCGGGAGCCGAGCATGCTCAGTGGCGGCCGCGAAGCTGCGGCGGTGCCGGCCGGCAGCGGCCCCGGGCAGGCAGGGCCCTGAGGCGGCGGGGTGAAACCCCAGAGCTGTGCCTGGCCCCGAGCCTTCCCCTCAGAGCCATGTCTGCATCTCCAGCCCGAACCCCAGAGTCCTGTCCCGAGCCTTCCCCTCAGAGCCATGTCTGCACCTCCAGCCTTCCCCTCAGAGCCCTGTCCCGAGCCTTCCCCTCAGAGCCATGTCTGCACCTCCAGCCTTCCCCTCAGAGCCCTGTCCCGAGCCTTCCCCTCAGAGCCATGTCTGCACCTCCAGCCAAAACCCCAGAGCAGTGAACCCCAGAGCCTGAAGCCCAGAGCGGTGTCTGCATCTCCTGCCTTCATCCCAGAGCCCTGTCCCGAGCCTGAACCCCGAGTGCTGTGTGCACCTCCAGCGGCACCGACTTCAACACAACGCAGAGCCTGAAATATTGAAGAAATTGCTGCGTGCCTGTGGGAGAACAGCAGCTTTCAGACCCTCCGCTGTCCACAGGAGCTCCTGCCATAGGCCCTGCAAAAACCGAATTATGGAAGGGCTGGGATAAAAGGCTGTGCCAGGGCAGGCTCAGGTTGGATGTCAGGAGGAATTTGTGGCTGGAAAGGGTGACCAGGCCTTGGCAGGGCTGCCCAGGGGGGTTTGGAGTGCCTGTCCCTGCAGGTGACACAGGAAGGGCTGCAGGTGGCACTCGGAGCCCTGGGCTGGGGACAGGGTGGGGATCAGGAACAGCCTGGAGGCCTTTTCCAGCCTCAATGATAGTGGGATTCTGGCTTTGGCAAGAACATTGCAAACACCATTATTATCTCATGAATAACTAGTAACTCTCGCAGCCCAGGAGTTTATGGATGCTCTGGAGGAGTTCTCCCTGGCCTGGCTGAGGATTGATGTCTGAGAGTGTAACACTGCACCGAGCGCTTGAGTCATGGAGCAGGGCTGTGCTGAGATCACTCTTGACACGATTTGCAGCCTCTGAGGCATAAATCAGTGTGCATGTGTAATGTTCCTCACCCTTAACCCTGCTGACATGGAAATACTGCCCTGCTCCGGGCTCCCCACAAGGGCACTGCAAGCAAACAAGGCCCAGAAAGGACAAATGTCAATCACGAGAGACAAGGGGGAGAAAATCAGAGGCATAAAAAGTCAGAGCTGATCAAAGCCTCGGAGACAGGCGTTCCATGGCACAGTTTGGACAGCCGTGCCCTCAGTGCTCTCCTGGAGACAGGACAACAAGAAATGGGTGGAATTCTGCCTTCTTGCAGAGCTTCCATCCACCTCCTGGCACCACACAGGAGCAGCGGATCCCACCCTGAGCTCAGAGAAAACCCAGCCCAAACCTGTCCAGGTGCTGTTCATCCAGCCAGGAGAGCAGACCCTGACCCTTGAAACACACCTTTCATTGTTCCCTTTGCCTTGTTTAAAAAAGAAAGAGAAGAATACATTAATCAGCAGTATAAATGAATAAATGATCAGGATATACCAGTAAGATGCAAAAAAACCCCCTCAAAACCCATCTGTATCATAGGGAAAGAACAGAAACTTGGTTACAAGCCTGAGGTCACTGAGGAGGGAGAGCTCTCTCTTGAAGGCCCTGGTGCCAGATCTTCACAAGTGATGCTGGAAATGTTACCTGAGGGACAGAAAACAAATTGAAATGTCAATTGTAATTAAAACTTTCAGGTATTAAATGTGGAGACAAACAAATGACAGATTTGGAGAAGAAACCTAAAGATTCAGCCCCCAAATCTTAGCATTTTGATGGATAATGACACACACAGCAACGTGAATGCTCTGAGCTCAAATTAATTATGTTAAAATAATAGGTAATTAGTGTGGAGAATGTATAATTATGATTATTTTTTTTTTCAAATATTTTAAAATAGTGTCATTTCAATTCAAAATGCAGGGTAGGGACTTTGCTGTTCAGTGTATTTGCTGTTTATACAATATTTTCAATGTCATTGCTTTCCTGTACCATAAATAAAGCCAAAACAATCAGTTAGTACCCTAAGATATTCCTTACTGCTGTAGGAACTGTAAAATAACTCAATATGAAAATGTTATTCACTGCAATAGCACATTGACAACTGTGATTAAGCCTCAAACGAATACTGGAACAAAACAGAAATGTATTTTTGTGTTGAGTGGTTTAATTCTTCACTGTCAGAATGCAGACCCGAATGCACCCAGGGGAAATGTCAGGCATTTATGGGGTTAAATGTGCCTCGGAGCCTTTCCCCCCATGGAAAATGTGAAATTGGGATAGAAAAGCAAGGGATGTAATTTCAGGGTTGAATTCAGCTTCCTGCACCTTTTATCTCTTTGCATTTCTCCTCTCAAATATTTTTTTTCCTAAATGCAAATTGGCTGCTCTCATATGAGCAAAGTTTTAAAACAAACTCACATGATGATGATGATGATGGTGGTGATGAATATGTCACACCTGAAAATGAACTCCTTGATTTATGGGATATATTTTGGCACTTTTTGTATAAATATAAAAATACAGTAAAACTCCGCTGGGATGAACATGATAACAAATAAATGCTGAATCTAAGGCTATGCAGCTCCAGTCTCACATTTAGTCATTTTTATGATTATATTTGGGTTAAAATTGGAAAGCAACACCAGCAGAGGGACTCCCTTGATACTCTGTGGAGCTCTGCCTGCTCCCTGGCAGGGCATAGAGGTAATTTTATTCTGGAAGCTTTTGAATGCTTTACAAGTAATAGGAACCAAGTGGGAAAAGCATATTCCATATTTTAGCTCTGACATCCTCATAGAAAAGGATATAGAAAAAAAAATTAAAGATTCAAAATAGTTGCCTGTGATTCAGTACCCGAAGGCTTGGTGGTGTTTTTCAGAATTCCCTGGGGATGTGTAAATGTTTCGGAGCTGGGAGGACCCACGGGAGCTGGAGTCACTTTTGCCACTTCATCAAACTAACGAGCCTTTGAGTGATGCTGCTCCCAGGTTCGGCTCTGCTTGGGGGGGAAAGGGGGAAACAAAACTGAAATTCAGACAGAACGGAATTCCTGAGAGCTGGGACAACGAGGATTTATTAATCCGTGCACTCCCAAGCTTACAAAAAGCATCTTCTGCCTTCAGTTTTTCTGTAAATCGTGCCCTCCTTCAGGGGTTCTGTGCTTCAGAAGGCTGCGGAATTCCAGGACAGGCAGTTCCTGTCAGGGTGCCACAGAAAAACCTTTTTGGGGTTAGGGACAAGGGGGTTTCACTGGCCAGACAGGAGGACTTCTCATTTCTCGGCTCTTAGAGAAACCCTCTGCAGCTTCTGACTGACAGGAGTCCCTCAGCTGAATGAACTGCTGAAGATAAAGGAGAATAAAAGGATAATTCCTTGTATTCTGATAAAAGGAGAATTCCTTCTGTACTCCATAACTATCCGTCAGGTATTAAATACCACTAGTACGGCAAGGAGAGTCCTGAGTTTAGTGGGATTATCCAGGGGAGCAGGAGTTGAGTCTCTATTTGTGCAACTGTAGGTGACATTTGATATTGTTAGAATGATGAACAAAGTATAGGAGACAGTTTCTTGTGTGCAGATTTAATTTACTCAGATGCAGCACAGAGAAATAGTGAGACTGCACATGTTCTTCATCAGAAATTAATCCGAGCTTTGTGAAAATACTGCTGTTGTGCAGAGCATCCTGGGATATTCAGCTAAAAAAATCTGATTTATTGCTCCTTAGTTAGCAGGTGTTTAGCTTAATCAGTCCTGGTGTGAAATAATAATAATGAATAAATAATATTTAATAATAATAATAATAATAATAATAGGGTTTTATTTCGTATCACGACTCTATTCATGAACTCAGTGTCACCCACTGATAAATAAATAAATAAATGAAAATATAATCCCTCTGAAAAAAAGGCTTCTGCTTTGTGTTCGTGTCACAAGATATTGGTACTTGACTTTTTCAGGCACTGAAAAGATCATGAAAAGGGTAACAAAGATGAGAGGGTTTGCTATTAGAATAATGTCTGCACGCAGAAATGACAGCCAGGGAAATACTGTCTGAACTTCAACTGCTGCTCATTGTCATTTTACAATTAAATCTTTATCAGGCTAATATTCCCCGTGGTCAGATGTGTTTGCTTTCAGGAATCCTGTAAAAACTCATTCATCTGTGAATTTCAGAGAATGTGGCAGAGTGTTCATGGAGAGCAGATTTTAAATGTGCGTTGAAAACTTCACCATCGAATGTGTTCGGTCAAGAGGCAGAAGCAGAAGAGCATCTTCCCGAGGAAAGCAGAATATCAGATATATAAAAGATATTTTCTCATCCAGCACTACAAAATAAAAAAGTATCTCCACAAGATATTTTTCTGTAGTGAAAAAAAGTATCTTTTAATGATAATCTTGGAAACAGATCAAAATGAAGCGTCTGTCGGATACAGAAAATGCTGAACCCCGATCTGCTGAGTGACCCACCTGAAAGATCTGCCAGTAACGACAGAACCGTGCTGAAAATGAACCTTTCATAAGCAACGCCTCCTTTTACAGCAAGCTGAGCCCCTGCTTCTGGGAATTTCTCACGATTTAATACAAAACGCATTGAAAAATAAAGACGGATGAATATTGTCTGTGTTTTTCCGTGGGAAATGGAACGGGGAGCGCTATCCCCGCAGCTTGCTGTGTCCCTTAGGAGCAGCAGGGCTCGGGGTTTGCGCGCTCGGAGCGCTCCTCCCGGCGCTGTGTCCAGGAGAGGGTGCTCTTTGGCTGGGTTTGGTTTTTTCCTCCTTCTCCCGATCCCCTGACACAACCGAGGATACTTTGAAATCTCCTTCCACACATTGTTTTATTTTCGGCTCATTAGGATGAAGTTCTGTTTTAAATAGCGCAGCCTAGCTCTGAGAACTTCGCTGCTTGCATGAATTCTCGCTCAGCTGCGTTGAGCAGGACACCAAAGAAGTTTAAATTCCTTTGCCTCTCCTGCCTGGCTGCCACCAGGATCTTGTGACAGAAAGGTGACTTCAGCTAACAGAGTTCTGTTCCCTGCGGTCTCCAGAAAATCCTCGGGAAAAGGAGAGGGGCGTCCTGCAAGGAGATTTCTGGGAGCGCTCATAAAGGGAAAAAATAGGAAAACAAAAATAACCTCTCGCTGCACAGCAGGCTTAGCAGTTGTGCAGTTTAATCCAACCTGGGCGTTATTATCTAATGAACAGCCTCGCCCTCCTCGGGGGTGAATATTCACCCGCATTTTGGGAAGGGAGGAGAGGGAGCTGGCAGTGCCCGGCTGGAGCAGAGCTCCTCCCGGGATCCAGCTGCCATTCCAGGCCCGTGTCCTGCTCGCCGTGGGGACATCCCCGGCCCTGGAGGGGCTCCGTGCTCCCGGGAATGTTGTGAGGTTCCTGGCTGAGTGTGGTGGAAGGGCTGGGAACACCCAGAGCTGGCCGGGCCCTGGCAGAGCCCTTCTGCTGCCAGGGGAATTCTCCCCCTGCTCGGCTGGGATGGATAAAACAGGGACAATTAAACACATCAGCCTTCGATATCCTGTGATAATCACCCAAACCCGGCTCCTCGCCAGGTCTGTGTGCATATTCCAGCAGCGGGGAAAGGGGATCGCTTCGGGACACCGTGGGCATTTAATGGGAATGAGCATCTCCTTGCGGAGGCCTTTGTATTGTCACCGCTGTAGTCACACGGAATTCCAGAAGAACTTGATCCCTACAGCAGTTTCAGGAATTTTCCGGGCTGGAAAAGCCCTCCCAGAACATCCCGTGCCCCATTCCCACCTGAGCACCGAGTGCCACGTCCAGGGAGAGGCGGGCAGCGTTTTCCGGGGTTTATGGCACAGACCAGCGCTGTGTGGGTTTCCCTTTACCCGCGTTCCTTTTCCATTCCCCAGCCCGGCCTGTCCGTGCTGGGGATGCTGCAGCTGTTCTGTGTGCGGGTAAAACAAAAGGTTTTAATTAAAAGTGACACTGCTGCACCTTGTGCTGCTGTGCCAGTGCTGGTGAGAAGCACCTGAGAAGTGTGGAAGCGCTGTAAGGTCCTGTCCTCCTGTTTGCGTCCCAGCATCCATGTGCTTCCCAAGCTGCCAGCTGAAAACATCCCCTGAAGGGTATTTTTTTTAATGGAAAATGACTTTTCTGACTAAAATCATCCCGCAGAGCATACAAACAAAAATTTTTAATGCTAATTTTGGCCAAAATCTGAAGAGAAAAAGGTCATTGAGAGCTCTTGAAGCTCTCAGCAAACAAGGACGTTGTCCGTCAGTTCCCGGCTTTTCAGGGCAAAGGAAAACAGGTTCAGAAAAGATGTAACTTTTCCAATTAAAAATCAATTTTTGCCAGAAAGCCGCTCTGATTAGTTTTAATGAGAGGTAAGCAATGGTAAATGACATCCTGTGCCTACAAATTATGCGTTTGGGTTCAGAGCTGCCCTGCAGCCTCCACTTAACACCACAAGGACCTGGATCAGCGTCTTGTTTTGTAGCGCTCTGACATTTGGAGGATTCGCAGGAGCCGGATTTCTGCGGGGCACTGCCCATTAACCCCGCCTGGCAGGGCAGGGAATTCTCAATTACTGCGTGCCGCGTGCCCTCTCCCCATCTGCATTTCCATTTAAAGCTTGGCTTCTGTGCTCCGGAGGAATTAAAACACTTGCAGGGAGCCGTCACACGGGCGGGTCCGTGTCCTGTCGTGTGCCAGCATTTGGGGTTTGCTGTGCAAAAGGGAATTTCGGGAGGTCTTTCGCTGGAGTGCTGCCCTATGCGGACTTAATTAGCCCCTAATTTCTTAATGTATATCGGAGATGAGGCTTAAATGCTCCTAAATTGTGGGGAAAAAAGCACGGCTTGAAACGACATTTTCTCCACGACTCGTTTTGTGCGCTCAGCCAACAAAAAAAGTTCTATTCCGATTACATTGTTTCTAATTGTAAATGTAATTGTGAGCGCATGAACGGAGCTGTTGAGGCGTGCATTTAGTTCTGAAAGATGAACTCATACTCCTACCAAGGTATTCCAGGGAAAAGTCAAGCAGCAAAGAGTTTCCCACTGATAAGGAACTGCAAAACTTCCAAATCCTCCATCTTTCTGGTGATGATCACTTTTGTTTGCTGCTCCTCAAAAAGTGACCACATTCAGAGCAGACAAACCAAATCAACAATGATTTAATAAACACAAATTATCTGAAAATATTCTGGAGATGTCTGGAGTGACTGACTTTCTTTGGTGTCCCTGATTTGGCAGCTGGAGGGGGACACTGGGCACAGCGGTGAGGGGACAGGGGCTGGCCTGGGACAGCACAGGACACTGGCCCGTGGCCACAGCCAGTGGCAACATTTGTACATTTTTATATGTTCTATGCTCTTCACTGGGGCAGGACCAGAATGATAATCCCAGCCTGGAGGAGTTTCCAGTTCCAGTAAGATCAAACTCTGCCTGATCAAATCCTGTATGATCAAACCCGCTGAATTTCCTTTTACAGCCTTGCTTTTTTTTAAAAAAATTGAACATTCAACTGTCAGAAGTTCTCCAAACCCATGATTCTCCCCTGACACCAAATGCCACAAGTCTGGACAGTGCTGTGATGTGGAGGGCACACAAGGGAACGTGGATGTCTCACAGACACTTGGTCAGTTCTGAGCCCTACAGCCTTGCTGAGGGTGCAGTGACAGCCGTGATTCCTGTGTGTGCAGGGATCCCTCTGAATCTCTGGCGTCAGCAGCACAGGAGAAGCCTCAACTTTCACCTGGAGAAGCCAAACTGCTCTTTGTAGATCAAGGAGCTGGTGAAGAGAGCAAACCCCACCAGGGCCAGTGTCACCTGGTGTCCCTGTCTTCCTCCTGGTGGCACCAGGAGGGTCCAGGGCTGCCCTGGACAAGGTGCTGAGGGTGACAAGGCACAGTCTGCCTGCTGACAGCCCTGCCAGGCACCTGTGGGATCCCAAACCCAGCCCACATGGACGTGCAGAGCAGGGCAGGGAGCAGGAATCAGCCCAGCAGCTCAGCCTGACACGAGTTCTCATCTGCCGAGGAGCTGAATGGATTCAGGCTACGGTTGATAAGCTTATCTTGAAGTAAGACAGAAGCTGGGCTGCTGGAATTCCTACTGTTGCTCTGTCATTATACAGCTGAAAGTCAGGAACTGTCAAATGACATGAATAATATCTGTCCGTATTTAATCCGGCGAGCTGCTGACAATTGCCTCTCACCCTTCCCCTCAGTGCACGAGCTCCACCAAAGGGTTTGGAGCCATCACACTGAATTTAGGCAGATCTGTAGCTGCAGAACCACGCTCCAGATAAGAACCTAGCTGTGTCTAAAATGGAGAAAAAGAGGAGATAGCAGCAAGCACAAAAAACTATGGAGATAATTCTTCCTGGACCACAGCAAGGAAAAATGTTGGAGATTGTGCTGACACTCGTGACGTTACAAATGCTACGGGGCTGAGGATAATGCAGAGTAGACTTTTTTCCCCCTCCCCATTTCAAAACAATCACATTCTATCTTCTTATAAGATATGAGGAAGATTGTTATCTTGCATAATGAAAAGCAAATGACAGGCAGATAAACTTAGGAGCTGTTTATAAAGCCTTGTACAGTATTCTCCATGGTACACAGATAAGGAAATCACATAATTGAAATGGCTACAAACAGCATTAAAAAGGCATAAGAAGAGGAAAATGAGGAGATCAAATGCAGAAGGCAGACAAATTTTAGATTAGTGATGGAGGCGTTCGGGCAAGGCGCTCGATTCCTCGTGGGAGCTGAGCACCTCCTGCTCGTGCAGCCTGAGCTCCCCCTCCCTCCTCCAGGGACCCCCTGTCCTCACCCATCGCAGGGACACCGAGGTTTGACCCTGGAACAACCCCCAGCTTTACCTTCTCTTCACAATTCTTTGCCCTGCAGTGTCCTCAAAAACATCTCTGTGCTTCCTCTGAAAGCACGAGTGGAAGGCACCGGCTGCTGCTCATGGTTCTCTGCAGAAACGGGAAAAATTCAACTCCTTTCCTATCAGAGCAAACAGCAAAGTGTTTTCTGAACTTTCCCAAGCACGGAAATGCCATGGAAATGTTTTCAGGTGTAGGTGGGATAACGGCAGAGGGGTCTCTGCTCTGAGGCAGATTTATGGAAACCTCATTGTTAATGTGGGATTTTCTGGAGGTCCCAGAGCCCCCAGCCCTCAGCCAGGGGACCCTGCTGGGTGTTCCAGGGCAGCAGCTCCCAGGAACTGGAATTCAGGTCACACTGGAAGTCCTTACACTGCGATAATCTTCCCTAATTAGAGGAGGAAAAGAGAACTCAGCTGGACAAATGAGCTAAAATCAGGAGAATCTTGAACAAACATCTCAAGCATTAATCATTTATAGAGAAAGAAGAAGAAAATCATCAAAATAATTGAGCAATTGCAGACAAATGTCACAATGCCTTGTATTGCCAAAACCTCATCATCAGAAATGTATACGTCTGATTTCCAGGTTTATTAATGAAACAAAAAGGCATCTACAATAGATAAATAATACATCATATGGAATTCACACAGTCTATTTATAATAGAGATCAGTGACACCTATCAACTCATATTAAATCACATCATGCAGATTTTGCCTCGTCTGCACATTGTCAATCTCTGCTTCCTCTTTCCCTGCCGTGGTGACAAAAAAGTAACTTGAAAAGAGTTGTCTGAAAAATCCCTGCAAGAACGTTTAAAAGAACAGCAGAGCTCAGCCAGACTCGTGGCTGGGAAGGTGCTGGCTCACCCCACGGCCTGCCCACAATGCAGCTCTGGGGGCACAGCAGGGATTGGGCTCACAGATTGGAAAAGCAGGGTCACACCAAGAATCGAGGGCATGGGATGAGTCAGTGAGAGAATTTGGAGCAGAATTGGGGTGTCAGCCTTCTGAGCTGCAAAGCTGAGCTGTCCTCCATCCCTGACCTGTGCCCCGGTGGAAAACACACACGGAATGAAGTGGGTTTTGAAAAAGAACTTTGAGTTTTTACAAGCATCACCATTAAAACATAACGTGGGCTTAGCAACATCCTTCAAAAACAACATAAATAAGTTATTTTGCAGAGGAATTATTTACTGTGAGAAGAGGTAGAAATTTCTAAACCAGTGCAGAGATCTGTGGGGGAAACATTCTCAGTGACATCACCAGAAATGGGGGCTGAGGAGGCTGAACCCCCTGGATTCTGCATGCAGCTTTTAAAACATAATTAGTGATCTAACATCAACAGACGTCACTGGCTGTGGTAATGTCTGTGGCAAATAAATAACGGTGGAGCACAATAAAACTCGCTGTAATGTGCTCTGCTGTAATATTGATGGCAGCATATGGCAAACATCTGACAGCTGCTAAACAGATGTGGCAATTAGCAAAGCTTCTGGCCACGCTGGAGAGAGGATTGTGCAACAGGAGGATGCTGTGCCTCCCCCTCTGCGGGGCTCTGCACTGCTGCTCCCATCCCCACTCAGGCACTAGTGCTCACTGATGTCTCCTCACCCCAGTTTATTTTATTTTATTATTTATTTTATTATTTTAAATTTTTTTTTTTAATTTTTTTTTGGGTTGCTGCCTCATAGAAGATTTAGAGAAATCCCGAATTTAAACAAGAACAATATCAATTCAGCCGTGGAGCAGATACTTCAATTATAATAGCTAATGGACAAATTGAGAGATAAAAAGACTTTTCTATCATGTTGAAATTCAATGAACAGTTTTCAATTAGGCTCTAAGTATAAAAGGGGAAAAAAGGGAGATACTTTTCCTTGATGTTAACATTGCAGGAGAAGATGAGAGTAACTTCACTTTTTCATTATACAGAAGAGGTGCATATAATGATGCATATTTAAATTATAAATCAGGTCACTATCTGCCAAATGAAAGCAATATCAATTAGAGCTGGGGTGGATCAGGCTTTAAAACTCCTTATATTTAATGACAAAAGTATGACTGTTACCCTCACCCAGCCAACAAAGGGATAATTTAAGGCAGTAAGAAATCAAAGAGTGATGTCACAAAAATAAGCCCTCACAGCTTTTTGGATGGGATTATTATAATTAATAGACTTCCAATGACTTATTTTTTATATTTTTTTGCAGGTTATGGGCTTTCACAAAAGCATTTATTGCAGGCATAAAATATATAAAGCTCTAAAGAGTGGGTTTGAGTCAGGTTGACTTGAGGGTCCTTAGCCTTTCTACTCCAGTAATTCCTGTAAAATCAGAGTTTCATTTATAGGCTCAATTTATAACGTTGAATTTATGCCAGTTCATCTGATATCAATCATGATAATAGCATGATCTATTGTATGTCACTTGTGCTAATGCAAATTAAATATCATTACATTACAAAAAAGCCTTATGTTAAAATAACACGGAGTGTGTAACTTGAACCAAAGAATTAAGGATGAATTAGCAATTTGGGCTGATCCTATGTACAGATAATAAATGTAAACCCTTGCATACCTTATGTATAAAATTATATAGATGCTGAAGAAAGGAAAGCTAAGCAAAAATAAAATAGATTATGGTTTGTGTAGCAAGATTAACACTGATTTTTCCTTCTTCACTGGAGTTAAGGTCAAGTAGTGAGCAGTTTATTATCTTCCTTTTAACCACTGTGGTTTTGAACCTCTGCCTTTGACACAGGAGTCCTGGGAATCGGCTTTTAAAAATCTTCAGATTTGCAAATGTCGTGGTTTGAACCCCCTATGTCTTTATAAATGACATCCTCACACCCTCACCTGTGTCTGTGCATTTGGGTGTAAAACCCCAATGCAGGGCAGCTGAAATGACGAGTACAGCCAGGTAAAACATCCTGAGATTAAAGTGCACCCAAAGATTTTGCTGAAAATTGTTAAAACTCGGCTCTTTTTGAGTGTCACTGCAGCCCATGCTCTCTCTCCCCTGCTGAGGTGCCAGGACACCCTGTCTAGATTAAGTAAGAGAGATTTCCTGCCTAATTGCAGGTAATTTTCCACATAAAGTTTGGGAATATCCGTGATGTTTGTGCAGCTCCTCATGCTTCCTCATGGGAGGGAGGGAGGGAGGAAGGAAGGAAGGAAGGAGGGAAGGAAGGAAGGAAGGAAGGAAGGAAGGAAGGAAGGAAGGAAGGAAGGAAGGAAGGAAGGAAGGAAGGAAGGAAGGAAGGAAGGAAGGAAGGAAGGAGGGAAAGAAGGAAGGAGGGAATTTAGGAATTTAGGAATTTAGGAAGGAAGGAGGGAAGGAAGGAGGGAAGGAGGGAAGGAAGGAAGGAAGGGAGGAAGGAAGGAGGGAAGGAAGGAAGGAAGGGAGGAAGGAAGGAAGGAAGGAGGGAAGGAAGGAAGGAGGGAATTTAGGAATTTAGGAAGGAAGGAGGGAAGGAAGGAAGGAGGGAAGGAAGGAAGGAGGGAAGGAAGGAAGGAAGGAAGGAAGGAAGGAAGGAAGGAAGGAAGGAAGGAAGGAAGGAAGGAAGGAAGGAAGGAAGGAAGGAAGGAAGGAAGGAAGGAAGGAAGGAAGGAAGGAAGGAAGGAAGGAAGGAAGGAAGGAAGGAAGGAAGGAAGGAAGGAAGGAAGGAAGGAAGGAAGGAAGGAAGGAAGGAGGGAATTTAGGAAGGAAGGAGGGAAGGAAGGAGGGAAGGAAGGAAGGAAGGAAGGAAGGAAGGAAGGAGGGAGGGAAGGAAGGAAGGAAGGAAGGAAGGAAGGAAGGAAGGAGGGAAGGAAGGAAGGGAACACACAGCACAGTCCTTGCAGTGTCTGTGGCACTTTATGCCAGGGTTTAGCATCTCTGGGCAATACTTCCTCCAAGTTTTGCATAATTACCTGCACTCCTCAGAGGTGGAGAGGAGAAACTGGGGGGATCAAGTGTGGCACGAGGCTTTGCACGCCCCCTGTTCCACACAGCAGCCTGATCTGCAGAAGCATATTCATTATTTCACATTTTTCCTCCTTCAAATGGTGGCACTGCTTGTTTCAGAAGCAGAACTGACACTCTTCACTGCTCATCGCTACAGATGTTAGAGAGATTCTTTAATGTTGGAAGGAAACACAAACCTCCTAATGGAGATCTTGGCAGCTAAGTGAAAGGAAAATAAGATTGTTTTAAAATATATTTATAGGTCTTTTAACACATATATGCTCTGACAGTGATCTGGGAGTTTAAAAAGTCTATTATTAAATTTGTTTTAACACCTCTGTTTACAAAGTTTCGTGTGCTGCTTTCGTTACCTGCTTCATGTACCAAAATTCCAGGTTTTCCATTGCATTTGGACAAACCTCAGCTTGTTTTCGTGGCCCTCTTGGAAACTTTATCCCAAGTTAAAATAAACCCAGTGCTAGTGCTGAGTTTAACCCTTTGCCACGAGGTGAAGCCCAGTGGTTACAGCCTCCAGAAAGGTCTCAGATCTTCAGTTGTGTTTATATCTGATAATTTGAAACCTCTCTGTGACACAATTCCTGAGGTGAGCAGCAAAAGATCCACACCCGTACGCTCACACTTGGTCCCACCTCTGCTTAACTCTAAATTAATCTGCTCACATTATAAATTCAAACATGTGGATGTGGCTGCCAGGTTGTCCTGGTTATCCCAAAACCTTAATTCCCATTTCTGCCCCTGCCAGAAGCCTCCAGTTAGGCAGGGACAAGATAAACTGATTTTGAGGGGTTTTTTAATGGCTTTTCCTCCAACACCGGGGCCTGGCTGGGGTCAGAGACAGGAAATTCCCCCACATCTGGTTCCAGGTGGAAATTCTGCTGTGCTGAAATGGTGCCTTAGAAAATTCTGAGGTATCCTCCCATTCCAGAGGAGCTGACAGCCCCAGTCAAACCCCTCTAAACGTGCCCTGGATTTCCCATGAATTATTCAGTCTGCAAATAATTTATTAGGTGAATTTAACCCCCTTTTTCTGTTCACAGATTGCCCCTGAGCATCTTTCAGCTTTCTCTTTGAAATTATTAAGTGGGTATTTTTAATGAATAATTTTGAGGATCAGACTCTCCACGACACGGAACTGCTCAGATCTGCTGAGGGGCCTCTGTGCTGCTGTTCAGGTGTGACAGGGATGGGGTTTTGCCACAGAAACCTCAAAAAACGGGTGAGGGGACAGGTGAGAGCCTCAGCATTTGTGGTTCTCAGAGCTTGGGGGATGCCCCGGCAGGCACAGCCCCGAGTCCTGCACTCCTCTCCTGGCTGGGGGAGCTCTGGGAATCCTGCAGGGGTGCAGACAGCTCTGAGGGCGCGGGACCCCAAACACAACAGCAGAAATCCAATCCATTTCTGAATGGAAATGCAGAAATCAACCCAGGGCTGGGGCTTTGGAACCACAGGACGGGGCCAGAGGTTCTCCTGTGTGCCAGGGGGATCTGGAGCTCAGCTCTGAGGAGCTGATGGGAAACTCAGAGACAGCAGCAACCCCCCAAAGCCCTCGGGAGGTCTCAGAGCAGGGTTTGGGATCGGCTGGCAGGAGCCACCAGGGCCCTCCCAAATAATTCCATTCACTGGGAAACAGGAGCAGAGGGGAGATGGAGTGGAAAGGAGCAGCATCAAAAGTGCCAGCACCGGGAAAAGATAAAACCAAATCAGTATTCAAATTACATGCGTGTCTCAATTTTGCTTTGTTATTGTGTCACTATTTTGAAAAGCCCAAATTATGCTCATAAAAACTTAAGCTATCCATACATATGTATGAAAGTGCTCAGCTTCAGCAGGGCTGAGACAGACAAATCTGGGAGTGGGATTCTTTTCAGGCTGTGAGAAGCAAATAATAATCAAGTGTAGTTGAGTTGTGTGAGATATTGGGCCTGGAACCACCTCCTTTGTCTTGCTCTCCTCCAGGAGACAAGCAGGAGTGTGAAGGAATTTTGCTGTCCCAGCTGGGGACTCGTTGCAGAATCCAGTGAGGACAGAGGCAAACTGGCCTTGAATTCAGTGCCTGGGACTTTGTTAACGTCCTGACTCAGCTTTGTCCTGACACAAGTTCCTCAGGAGCTCGGGGATGGAGCAGTTCTCGTGGGATGGCTTTGATAATGGGAAATTCCAATGTTTAGTTGTTAATTTATGATGGATATGTAATATATATCCATATATAATATATATGATGCCCACTGTTGGAAAGCCGGGGCTTGGGTCACTCTGAGAGCTTTGACTCCAATCTAGAGAATTCCAGGAAAAGCAGCAGAAACCTGCAGCACCATGAGCAGCTTTGCTAAAGGGACATTTCACCACTTTGCCAAACTCCTGTGGCTGAATTGTCTTGGACTGCAGCCCCCAGGTTTGATTAGAGCCTTGTAAGATAAATATTCAGAGATAACACCTGTAATAAAAATGGGGAGCCCAGCTCCACCCCTCCCTTCAGGAAAATTTTATCCCACTAAGTGATTGCAAAGTAGCCCCACTTCTAAGAGCCTCTGCTTCAATCCTCAGCACATTTCTGGGGAAGATTAGAATATTCTCCCCTGTTCTGTGATGAATTTGCTGTGTTTGGTCATATTTTTCGAGGGGGGCAGGGGGAATTACCATATCACTATATGCACAAGAGATCAAATGTATGATTAAAAATATTTATAATACTGATGTGGAAAAGAATGATATGTTAAAGAGATAAGCGTATAATAATGCATGTCTTACCCATAAAATTTAATTTATCCCTTGGGCAGGGCATAAACTTTGCTCAAGAACAACATGTTTTCCATCTATAGATTGCAGAGCTAAACTGCTTAATTTTACAGCAAATTGATCACTGCTGTAATATTTCAGGAGCAAAATGATCCTCAACAGTCAGTTCAGTTTCAAAAGCCCAAATTTATAGTTCTGCCTCTGATTTAGTGATAAGGTTTTTTAACATATTGGGCATTTCATCACTTTCTATCGGGAGTCAGCGTTGCACCAACAAAGAAATATTTTTTGAAATCAACAACAACAACAATAAAAAAAAGGGCCATAAATAATATCCATGGAACTGACAGAAGAGTTTAATATTCCCTTCAGACTGGGAGGAGGCTGCTCAGGTTCCTGTCCTTGTAAACACTCGTCCTGTTCAGGGGATGTGCTGCCCTGCTCCAGGGGTGGAATCCCTCCCAAATCCTGTCCCTCCTGCTCAGGAAACTATTCCACTCATTTTCCCCCGTGGCCAAACTTCATCTCACCCAGCGCAAATAAAATTTAGTGGATCTAAAGTTACTTGACACTTTTGATACGTTTAAAATAAATGTAGAGAGATTTAATGATGTGAAAGTTCATGACTCAGTAAAGATTGCTCCCTAGCCGGGGTCTGAGGATAGACACCTATAAAATCAAATTATTATAATCACAGGAGCCAGGAGAAAAAAGTCGGCCCTGCTGAGCTCTATTCACAGAGTTTTTGCATTCATTATGCTCCTTCTGGTTAAGAAACAAAGGGACCAGGTAGGCTGAAATCTCAGAAGGTTTTCTCCAGCAATTCTTTGCAGCAGCTCTGTGTGATTACTACAGTGAATTTTTAGAAATCCCACCCGTGTGCCAGGAGGAGAGGAACAGGCACAGCTCCCTCCCTCCCCTCTGTGTGGTTGTGAGCGCCCCTTCTTGAGCAGTGACCCCTAATTAGGGACGCTGCAAAGTGGAAGTGGAGGCACGG
The DNA here is from genome assembly GCF_021018805.1 of Prinia subflava. Lineage (NCBI taxonomy): Eukaryota > Metazoa > Chordata > Aves > Passeriformes > Cisticolidae > Prinia > Prinia subflava. The sequence continues at coordinate 23,527,326 of NC_086254.1, forward strand.
GCTGGGTTTGTTCTCTTGAGCAGAGAGAGCTCAGCTGCCCCTGGCCCCGGTGCTGGAGGTTTTTATTTTTTTATTTATTATTTTTAAATTTTTTTGGGTTTGTTTTTTTTTGTGTGGTTTTTTGTGGGTTGTGGGGTGGGGTTTTTTTGTTTGTTTTGTTTTGTTTTGTTTTGTTTTGTTTTGTTTGGTTTGGTTTGGTTTGGTTTGGTTTGGTTTGGTTTGGTTTGCTTTGCTTTGCTTTGCTTTGCTTTGCTTTGCTTTGCTTTGGTTTTGGTTTTGGGTTTTTTTGTGTGTGAGCAAAACAACAATTAAGGGTGCAGATTTAATTTCACCTGCAGTTATTGATGGCTGCAGTGTGGATCAGGAGCTGTCCCAGTCCCGGTGAGGCTCCAGCAGGCTCCGTGTGTGCCTGGCTGGTGGCACTGGAGATGCCAAGAACTCTCACTCCCTTCAGCATCTGAGCAGAGGATTTCAGCTGCGGGCTCAGCTCGTTTAATGTTTTATCTCAATCAGAAATATCCATTAATTGTCCAAGCACGGGATCCCTCCCACAGCTCTGCTAACAAGCACTTGCACAGATAATTCAGGAACGGGGTTCTTCTCCTCAGCCTGTGCACTTTTACTGGGGAAAGGGGGAAAATGACAGAAAAAATGTGCCTTTAATACTAACCCCACACTGCATCCTTTGGGGGATATATATGTAAGTATACATGATTCAAAATTCAAACATTAATGAGCACATAAATATTCCATGATCCTGGCTATTACTTTCAGGACAAACATTTTAATTTTCAGATGTCATATTTGTAAAAGCTGTGTTTTGAGTAAGAAAGAGAGAGACAGACCCTTTTAAAGGTGTCTCAGTGTCTTGCCAGGGAATCTTTGCTCAGCAAACACAAGGCACGTTTAAATTTCTTTTAGTTCTACAATGTTCACCTGCTGAAACATTTACAATGTTCCAATTGAAAAAAAAAAAGCTATAGGAGGAAATAAAAAGCAAATGTGTGTGTTTGGATGAACTGGGGATGTCTAAAGTGCCTGCCAGTAGGTAGAGTTAGATTTATGGGGCTGGGTTTATGTGTGGGAGCTTCAGAGCAAACTTGAGGGGTGTGTGTGAGCAGAGCAGGGGGGTGTGTGTGTGAGTGGCTGTAAAATCACAGCAATCACATCCTCCCAGCACGGCAGCTTTGCTGGGAGCCCCTTCCAAATTAATCTGAATGGAAGACTAAATAATAAATTATGAAATATTATGCACAAACGAGCCTTTTGACTTGTCTAGACGGTCTGGATCAGGTTTTTAAGGGAAAGTTATAAGAAATCGTTCTTGGTGCCAGAGTCAGCTTTTGTCCATGCAAATGGGTCGTTATTCCCAGTAAGGAGTGGATTTCCAGACCCTGTCTCAGCCTCACTGCCAGCTGGGGCTGGGCTGCGTTTCCCAGGCTCTCACACCCCCAGCAGTGGGGTCCCGGCAGGGTGGGCTCTGTGGGGCTCTGGGAAAAGCAGGGTGTGCCCTGGGTAATTAAACAGGAGCAGAGCACTCACGGCTGTGTGGTGGTAATGACACAGAGCTGCTCTGAAATGTGCCTGTGAGTCTTGCCTCTGTTAGTATTTGTTGGTCTTGATCAGGTCCTGGGGGTGAGGAGCCCTTCCACTCACATCCCCACCAGGAATAAAGTCCTTCAGCTCAGGAATCTCCCAAAATCAGGATCTTCCACAGAGAGCTTTGTCCTGCTCACTCAAACCTGGCTCACAGAAAAATCCAGAGGTGAGGTTAATGTCATTGAGGTCAATGTCAGGCTCTGAGCCTCCAGGGGCTCCCTGGTTCTGCTCTTTCCTCACACACAGCTCTGCCTGGCACATCACCTTTGCATTTCCATCCCCGTCATTCCTCCTGATTTCACTGCACCATCCCCAGCCAGGGCCTGTGTGTGCTCCTGGGCTGTTCCTCCTGTCCTACATATGTCAGGAACTTTCTGCAGAGTCAGACTGTCTTCCAAGAGTTTTCCACTGTCATCACTTCTGAGCTCCACTGCAGTTGCTGCCCCTGTTAATTCCCTGGAAAAGCTGCTCAGTTTTGTGTCACCAGCAGGGCTGTGCTGGCTGTCCTCCCTCAGCTGCCTTTGGCACACAGTGTAAAACCCATTTTCTGGGCATAAAAATCACCCCATTTCCTGGCTGACAGATCACACACATAAATACAAATATTAAAATCTTAATTTGTTGTTATCTGGTGGGAGGGTGAGCTTTTGTGGAGATACTCTTTGTCAAATATTGCAAATACCACAATTCTTCTCAAGATAAACATTTCCATTGCATTCTTTATGCATTTTTGTGCCCCTGCTTGTTCAGCCCTTTCAGAATTGTAACCCAGGACATCACAGAGGAGAGATTTTCACAGGCACAGATGGGAATTAAGTGTCCAATTCAATTGGCTTTTAATTGCAGTTGAACAACTAGGAAGCCTTTGAAGAACTCTGCTGCACTGAACCTCTTAATTTACCCTGGACCTGTCTGTGGATGAAAATCCCAATTCCTCAGCAGCTGGAGGGAGAGGCTCCTTTTTGCTCCAGTGGCCACATTATCATCCACAATTACCCCAGAGTTTGGTGTTAGCACAGCTCATATCTGGCTGAGAAATGAACCTGCTCTAATTTTGCACCTTATGGTAAAAACCACAACGAGCAGGAAAATCAATAATTTTAAAATCATCCTTATTTTAGCAAATAAGTTATTCTATGTTTCATTCAAATGTGATTTCCTATTACCAAAACTGTCCCTGTTTTGTAGTGGAAGTGGACAAGTGGGGATATTTTTAGTAAAAGGAATATTTTTGAAATGATTTCTTTAAATTATAATTGTGTCCATTAAGACAGACCTTACCAAATCCAATTGCTGATAAAAAGAATTACAGAAACTTATATAAATTTTCCCAGTTTGTTTTTGAGCTTTTTGATACATATAAAAATACATAAAATGAATCTTTAGTAGATCAGAAAGGCAAACATCCAATTCAAACCTGTAACGAGTGAGTAGTCAAAAAGAGAAGTCTATTTTGCATCTCTGAGCAGATGACCGGGATTTTAGAGATTCTGGCTCAAGGCACGGAAGATGTCCTGAACAAGGCTAACAGAACACATTTCTACCACGTTCTCACTCATTTTTCTTTTAAATTTGCTGTATTTCTGTCACTTTGGTGCCTGAGGGGCGGGTGCAGGGCTCAGCCTGGCAGGGCAGCCCCTCCTGGGCGGGTGATCTGTGCCCCTGCAGTGCCCACCTCAGGCAGGATTCGCTTTCCTCCCTGTGCTCCTGCAGCAGAGAAGGACAGACAGACAGACAGACAGACGCACTGCCACTGACAGAGCCTCACGGTGCTTTGGGGGGGATATTTGGAGAAGGTGTCTGGAGCAGCCTGTCCCCCCTGCAGCCGGCAGGATTGATGGCTTTGTCAGCAAATGGATGGCTCCTGGGCCTGGGGATCAGTGAAAAGGGAGGATGATAATTCAGTTTTACTGATGCCACTGAAAGGGGAAGTTAATCTATTAAACTGTTTAGAAGTTTTACAATTCCCCATGAAGTGTTTAAAGCAGAGCCTCTCCACCTTTGCCACTGCCTGATCCGCTCTTTCCTCTCCTGCTCCTTTTTATCCATGCACGGAGCAGGAATTACCCTGCGGGGCTGCAGGGGGACAAGGTGATCCTTCCCCTGCTGGGGACAGAAAGGACCTCGAACACATCAAAAGTAATGGGGACATCTGTTCTGGGATTACAAATTACAGGGCTGGAGAGGGGAGGTGCTCTGGGTCACGTTTCTGTTTTCTGCCCGGCCAGGCTGTGCCCCTGCTCCAGGCTCTGGCAGGACATTCCCTGTGGGTGTCCAGAGGTGGGACCAGCCTGGCACCTCTGGGGGCTCTGGGTGCACCCATGGGAGTCTGGAATGGAATCATGGAGTGGGTTGGGTTGGAAGGGACCCTAAAAATCCCCTCATTCCACCCCTGCCATGGCAGGGACACCTTCCACTGCCCCAGGCTGCTCCAGCCTCAGTGTCCAGCCTGGCCTTGGCACTGCCAGGGCTCCAGGGGCAGCCACAGCTGCTCTGGGCACCCTGTGCCAGGGCCTGCCCACCCTCCCAGGGGAGGATTCCCTCCTTATCTCTATTCCAAACCTCCTCTCTGTCCCTTTGAAGCCATTCCCTGTGTCCTGTCCCTCCATCCCTTGGGAATCCTGTCTCATCTTTCCTCTTGGCTCCTCCAGGCCACCCCAAATCTTCTCCTGTGCAGGTGAGCAATGCCAGCTGTGCCAGCCTTTCCTCCCTGTGAGCTGCTCCATCCCTCTGCTCCTCCTGGAGCCTGCTCTGGGCTCTCTGCAGCAGCTCCAGCTCCTCCCTGTGCTGTCCCCAGTGTTCCTGTCCCAGTGCTCCCAGCACGGAGTGGCTGGCACGGGGTGTCACAGCCACACCAGGGCACCCACGAGGAACTTTGGCCTTTTGGGGACAATTCCCTGCCTGGAATTCTGCTCTGTGCCACCTCAAAGGCAAAGCCTGTGCAGAGCCAGCCCAGCCCCAGACTGATGAGGCGCAGGGACAGATGGAAATGAGAGGAAATTAGAATAAAAGAAATTAATATTTGACGTGTACAAGCGTATGCACATAAATATAAATACATTTATAGCTAAAATCAAATAGTTTTTCCCCAGAGTGAGTGAGCTGTGGCTGCTGCTTGGGTTGTGCTGTCACTCCTGGAGATGATTGCAGAGCCCCTCAAATTGCAGCACAGCCTTTTACCCACCCGGTGCCACCCATCTTCCCTCCGTGTCAAATGTTGATTAGGGAGGTCTCTGAAAGCTCAGCAGAGGAAAGAGCTGGAAGACAGAATTATGATAATGGAGACAGACAAAGGTACAGAAGAAAGGGAATGGATATTATCAGCATGTTTTATTTGTGTGCAAGGAGCCAGACAGGATTGAGCTGTGTGGAATAACGCAGCTGACACCTGCAATGAGGAGAATTTGCCAGTGTTGGACTCCACCCCAAATACCCAATTTAGTCCAGATCTGACATCACGGGCCAGGGGTGGGAAGTGTCAGAAATGCACTCACAGAACCATAAACCCCAGAATGGTTTGGATGGAAATGGAGTTTTTGCTGAGCTTTCCCAGGCAGTGGCTGGGTTTGGGTGTTTGTGTCTGGCCACAGCTCCCAACAACAAAAAGTGACAAAAAGCATCCTTGGAGTGCATCCTGCTCCTCCAGATCTTGTCACTGACCCCGTGTGCAGCTGCTGGAGTCAAGATTAGGGCTGCAATTATTTTTTGCTGACTCTGTGGGTCTGAGCTTTTGCAGCAGAATTTCTCTAGAGGGCAGTCAGGACTCGGAGCTGCCTTGGAATAAATATATATATATATATATATATATTCTGTGGAGATGACAGATCATCTTTGCACAGCAGTAAAGGTTACAAGAGTGGGTGCACATGTTGCAGTGTAGGGTAGAACAGCTAAAAGCACATAAAGCAAACTGCACACTCTTCCTTCTCGTAGCATCACCCAGGCTGAGATTTCATTGCACATTTGTATTTGAAATTACTGGAAGTGTTCTGCTGTTAGTTGGGAGGAGAAAGGGCCTTTCTGTTGGGGAAGGTTCAGTCTGGGTTAGTGCAGGGTTTGGAGACAGGGAAACAAATTGGGAAAATGAATCAGGGGCCCAAATGGCTGCACTGGGCTTGCTCCTGTGAATCCAAACTGCTCCTTCCAGAAAACTGAGTACCAAAGCCAGGGCTTGGTCCAAACACAGCATTTCTGATCATGCTCTGCCCCTAACGCTACATTTAACAATGGCACGTGTGAGAATACCTCTGAAATGCGTGTGAGAATACCTCTGAAATGCCTGCTGGAGTTCACAGACCAGCAAAGACACCGGGTAACACTGAGGGTACAAACATTTGGGAGCTCTCTTGCACCTTCCCTGTCACCTTTGCACCCTGCTCAAACGTGGGGCAGTGGGGGCACCTCAGGAGGTGAAATCTGCCATCAGGACATCCCAAAACCCGTGCAGGACAACAGGAGAAGGGTATCAGCAATTATATCATGGCCAACACTTGATAATAATAATGTTCCCCATGGTAAGTCCCAAAGTGGAGCCCGGTGATGCTGTGAATACAGGAGGTGTTTGTGTCACTGCTGGTGTGATTACACGGCACAGCAGAGGGGATCTCTGTTCAGTGTAATAGTGAGCACTTAGTCCTGGTTTAACGGGGCAGGTGTGCCTGAGCTGAGCTGAGCTGAGCTGAGCTGAGCTGAGCCGAGCTGAGCTGAGCTGAGCCGAGCTGAGCTGAGCTGAGCTGAGCTGAGCTGAGCTGAGCTGGGCTGAGCCGAGCTGAGCTGAGCTGAGCCGAGCTGAGCTGAGCTGAGCTGAGCGGTGCTGCTGTCCCCAGGCTCAGGTCCTGCAGGTGCCCCTTTGTCCCTGCAGAGCTCCCGGGGGGTGGGGGGATGATCCCACCCAAACCTGGGAGCCCCAGCTGCTCCCAGCCCCTGCACAGCACAGCTGAGCCCAGAACTGGAGCTCACCTCGCTGTGGAGGCCCTGACTGAAAGTGGGATTTACAAACAAATCAGGGATTTTTGTTTTGTCTCTGTCACAGCAGCGAGGCTCCCCTGGAGCTCAGGGTTTGCTCAGGGTTCCACAACAGCGGCTGCTGCCCTTTCCCAGTGCTTTACCAACCCCCAAGGCGCGTGTCCATCCCTTCCTTCGGCACCCCCAGAGCTGTAACACAGCCTCCCTCCCCCAGAGCATCCCCAGAGCTCTCAGCTCCTCAGCCCCAGCTCCTTGCCCGAGCTGGGGCAGCTCTCATCTCCCATGGCACAGCTCTGCCAGGAGCCTTTTCCTGCTCTCCCGACTGCCCCAAGCCCGGGGTGCTCCTGCCTGGGGCTCCCCGTGTGCCCCTGCAGCCCCACCTCGGTGGGGATGTCTGCAGGGAGCATCCCCACTGCAGCCCTGCCGTGCCATCCACCTTTGGGAGCTCCAGGTGCACAGCAGCAGCAGCCTGAGTGCCAGGCTGGGCCAAAAAAAATGACTTTGGGGTAAAAATATCACTGGGATGCTTTGAATGAGTGACCAAGACACAATTTTAAAAAACCAGCTGGTTCAAACAGAGAATTGGGATGTTAGGAACAATGTGAGAGCGGGCTGGATTTTATTGTAATATTATGTTTTTAAGGAATACTAAATTTAGGATCTAAAGATGTTCCTACTTGAATATATTTAAATAATTACTGTGTGAAATATTCATCCTACAATCTGTATTCTTGCTTTTCAGGTGTCTTAGCATCTCACAAATCTGTATTCCTGGCCTTAAAAAGTGTGTTTCTTGCCTGAAACAAATTTAAACAATAATGTAAGATGCCACGGAACTTGAAACCTCCTGTGTCAAGTCAGGAGGAGACTCACCCCAGATAATTCCTTCCACATTTGGAAGAGTCTGGAGATTTTTAGCTCAGCTCTTCCCTCTCCTCTCGGTGGCCAGGTGTCCTCCGGGCTGCAGAGGGGCTAAGCACGTTTTAGGTGTGGGTTGACTCCTGGGTTTTGAGCAGCCCCCAGCTCATTTCAGCCTCGTGCTCTGGCAGCTTTAGTGGAGTTTGTGCAGCACTCGTGGCAGCACCGAGGATGTGATCCCGTGTAAAACCCTCCGGGTTAATCCCCCAGTCCCTCCCCAGCCGTGGAGAAGGTGCTGCATGTGGAAATGACACCAGGAGGGGTTTGAAGGCAGAGCTCTGCCCTGCCTGGCACTGAGGGAGAGCAGAGGCTCTGCCAGGATTCTCACGAGAAATGGGTCAAAGCCTTGGTTCTCACTGGGGCACCCAAGGTGACACCTACACCCAGAACCCAGCAAACCCCTGTTCCTGACAAATCCCTGTCCCTGACACACCCCTGTCCCCTTTCCACCCACCCCGTGCCTGATGAAGATCTTTGTGCACACCCAAAGCCCCCCAGGAACTTTCCCACCGCTCTTGGGTTATTCAGCACGAGCAGCAAGGCTCACAGACAGGGTTAGAATTATTCCAAGGAGGAATATCCACCTCAGACAGAGCTGTTTCAAAGGCACTGGCCCAGGGGAAATTGCTCTTTGGGGTGCTCAGTACAACTCAAGCCACCCCGTGTTCCAGAAAAAGCGTTTAGCTCAGGGGCTGGGATTTTGGGAAGGCTTTAACCCCCTGTGTGCTGCAGGATCCTGGCCCTGCAGGCAGTGAGAGCTGAGCACAGCAGGGCCTTGTGGCTTTCAGCAGCTGGGAGAGAAATGAGCCCGGCCTTAGCAGGGCACTGAGGCAGCCTGACCATGCCCTGACTGCACACTGACAGCACACAGCCACTCCACAAAGCAGCTGTGGCAAAGCAATTCAAGCCCTGCTCTGGACAGGAACAAGTCCCTGTTCTCAGGTTCCACCGGGCTTCACTTCCACCAGAGCATTCCCAAAAATTCATCAGTCTGTGAGAGCCCCAGGCCACCAAACAGCTCCTGCCATGCCTGGGCTGGCCCAGGCTGCCTTCAGGAGCCCGTGGCTTTAGGGGTTCATCCCCTGGAGATGCAGCCACCAGCACAGCACCCCTGGGCTCTCCTGGTGCCATCACCTCGTGCCTCAGCTCCCTCTGCAGAGCCGGGGAAGGGTTTGCACAGAGCATTTCTGCAGCTCTGAATGGAGAACACACAAATGCCAAATGCAATGAAAAGCATCTTCCTCACTGCTCAGAGTCAGTAGAAATCCTTGCTGGGCCCTGCTCCTGGGCGGTTGCTGCAGGGGCACTTCCACAGCACAGAGAGTTTTCCTTTTAAAGGCTGGCCAGGCTGGGTGGGTGGGTTTGGTCCTGGGGCTCTGCAGCGGGCAGGGAGGGACGCTCCTGGTGCAGAGGTACCTGCAGGGCTGTGTGCCAGCAGCCCAGCCTGGTGATTCATAAGCTGCTCGTCAGGAGCTGTTAAATATCTGCTTTTTGCCAACGCTCACTGTTTCAGTCTGCCAAAGATACTGGAGAAACAGTCACTGTAAAAAATTTATGGTTTCTCTGGGGAAAACAAAAGCTTTTTGTGGCATAATACGAAATCATAAATTAAAAGTTGGTTTTTTTTAAATTAAGAAGTTACATCATGTTTTGATGTAATGTGATGTGGCAGGTCATGCTTTTGATTTTAATAAGCTTAAAAAAGAGAGAGCGATGGAGATTTGGGAGTATAAATATTGTTTCTGAACCCGCATCTTCTCGTGGAGGAGGCTGGCAAGGCAGGTTCACCTCTGCCATCTGGGCTCAGCTCTTATTTCTGGAAAACAACCTGATCTGACTTCTGGAGGTTGCAGCAGCACTTAATGAACTGAACTCCTCCTGCACAGACCTTCCAGGAAAGTGCCAAACAGCATTAGCCCTGCTGTGGTGTTTGTCATGCTCAGGTATTGCTGTGCTTGAAAAACCTCATCATCCCCAGATTACCTTGTTGGGAATCTTCTGCTGCTTCCAGTGCTTAAAAATCCCAGTGAGAGAGAGCCAGGGCTGTGTCCCAGCACTATCCCAGGGCTGTATCCCAGGGCTGTGTCCCAGCACTGTCCCAGGGCTGTGTCCTCTTCTTTTCCAGAAAAAAAGAAAAAACCTCTTGTTTTATTCATGATAAAGAGCACAAAAGGGATATCAGCCTTCATTTGAACCTTTGCTCACTGCCATAAGAAATGGGAAGGGCTGGGCACATTGCAGGACCAAACAGAGGGGAAATAATCCCCTGCTCAGCATTCCACATCCCAAATGTGCTTGGTTTCCCCTCCAGCCCAGCCCTGGGTGGTGTTTGCTGAGCCTTTCTGACACAGCTCTCCTGGCTGGCCCTGGCTCTGCTCATCCCTGAGGGATCCTGGACCCTCCCTGCCTCCCTTGGCAGAGCCTGGCACTCTGAGGAGGAGCCTGGCACAATCCTTGGGAGAGCAGGGCCAGGGCTGAGGCTGTGACCCCCTGAGCGGCTGCAGGGTGCACAGCAGCAGCCTCACCCCTGCCCAGCCCAGGAATCGCCTCGGGGCTCTGCAGGGCACTTGCCTTTCATTCTCCTTTCTGATTTCTCTTTCCAGTCCTCTTATTTATTGTCCTAATAGTTCATTTCTCCCCGTTCTGGCTCTCATTTTGATACTTTTAATCGCATTCAGAATGGAGGGAGAGGGTGACCCGCTGTCCTCAGCAGTGACACCCAGTCCGTGGCTGGATTGACAGGAGGTACCATTAGAATCAGCATCCCTCCTCTGACAGGGACTATCCCTGTTAACATCTCTGCGCTCTGGGCTGCGGGTTTGATCTCCCAGAGCTGTAAATTATGAGTGACTCCATCAAAGTCAGAGGCATTCCTGCAGTGCTGGTGTGGGGGAGGCCAGCTGGGAGCTGTGCTTTCAGGGTTCCGTGTCTGGCTGGGGTGGTGCTGGCCACTCCTGCCATCCCTGGGCACTCCTGCCATCCCTGGGCCCTCCTGCCATCCCTGGGCCCTCCTGCCATCCCTGGGCACTCCTGCCATCCCTGGTGTGTCCTGGGCACTCCTGCCACATCCCTGGGGCATGTGCTGGGCACTCCTGCCATTCCTGGGGTGTGTCCTGGGCACTCCTGCTGTCCCTGGGCACTCCTGCCATTCCTGGGGTGTGTCCTGGGCACTCCTGCTGTCCTTGAGCACTTCTGCCATCCCTGGGGTGTGTCCTGGGCACTCCTGCTGTCCCTGGGCACTCCTGCCACCCCTGGGGCATGTTCTGGGCACTCCTGCCATCCCTGGACACTCCTGCCATCCCTGGGGTGTGTCCAGGGCACTCCTGCCATCCCTGGGGTGGTGCTGGGCACTGCTGCCATCCCTGGTCACTCCTGCCATCCCTGGACACTCCTGCCATCCCTGGGCTCTCCTGCCATCCCTGGGCACTCCTGCCATCCCTGGGCTCTCCTGCCATCCCTGGGCACTCCTGCCATCCCTGGACACTCCTGCCATCCCTGGGCTCTCCTGCCATCCCTGGGCTCTCCTGCCATCCCTGGACACTCCTGCCATCCCTGGGCTCTCCTGCCATCCCTGGGCACTCCTGCCATCCCTGGGGTGGTTCTGGTCACTCCTGCCATCCCTGGGCACTGCTGCCATCCCTAGGGCGTGTGCGGGCAGCAGCTGGCACAGGACCCGAGGGGACAGAGCTGCTCAGTGCCCGGGCTCTGTGGAAGGTCAGGCTCACGCGGGTGTTGGAGCCTGGCTGTGGAGGCAGAACCGTGCAGCTCTATTGGAAATCATACCGCTATCAAAACACGATAAAACAAACCAAAACATCTGAAATCATTTTTTCTGTGTACACAGAGTTTGTCTCCTTGGGGTAAAACTGATCTTTCGGAGTTCAAGAGGAAAGTAAACTACTGCAGGCAGAGAAAGTTCAGCAGAACGGGCTGAGAACAACGGGCCGAGATTGAGCATCTCCAAAGTCAAACTGGGAGGAGGAAAATGATTTTGCCTTCAGTTCCACAATTTCACACCCCTGTTGTATGACTGGTTTCTGTGCTGGTAATTTCTTTGCATTAAAGAAAGCCATGAGTGTTCTGGAGGAGGCTGAACTCTTAGAAGAGGCTCCGTGGGAAGGGGGGAAGAATGCAGAGTTTTGATTCATGCCAGAAGGAATGTGCCCAATAGAACAAAGTTTACAAAACTCATTTCAGGAGGTACCAAACCACAATGAGATCAAAACCTGCGTGATCAGACTAACTTGGAAAACAGTCAGGAGCTGCAGAAATGGGTACGTAGGGAAAATGGGGAGGGTCAAAGGTGGAGGAGCCCTTAAATCTCTTTGCAACTGAGAGAAAACAGGAAAAAAGATTTTTTAAGAACTCCATACTTTGTATTCTCTTAGATAACGAGAACATAAAACGTCTGGTTTTCATCTTTTTTACACTTATGTAAAATTAGGATCAACTCACCAAGTTAATGGAGTGACATGGGTTTAAATCTGGCACAAGTGAGATAAGAGCCAGGCCTGCCAGTTCATTAAGGACTTCATTAACCGTGGCTGCAGAGCCCGTGGTCCTGCAAAGAACAACACGGGCTGAGGAGGGGATCTGGGAATGGTGAGTGTGAGTGTGAGTGTGAGTGTGAGTGTGAGTGTGCCCGGGGCTGTCCCTGGATGGTTCTCTGGGAATGGTGAGTGTGAGTGTGAGTGTGAGTGTGCCCAGGGCTGTCCCTGGATGGTTCTGTGGGAATGGTGAGTGTGAGTGTGAGTGTGCCCGGGCCTGTCCCTGGATGGTTTTCTGGGAATGGTGAGTGTGAGTGTGCCCAGGGCTGTCCCTGGATGGTTTTCTGGGAATGGTGAGTGTGAGTGTGAGTGTGCCCAGGGCTGTCCCTGGATGGTTTTCTGGGAATGGTGAGTGTGAGTGTGAGTGTGCCCAGGGCTGTCCCTGGATGGTTTTCTGGGAATGGTGAGTGTGAGTGTGCCCAGGGCTGTTCCTGGATGGTGCTCTGGGAATGGTGAGTGTGAGTGTGAGTGTGCCCGGGGCTGTCCCTGGATGGTTCTGTGGGAATGGTGAATGTGAGTGTGCACAGCCCAGGGCTGTCCCTGGATGGTTTTCTGGGAATGGTGAGTGTGAGTGTGAGTGTGCCCGGGGCTGTCTCTGGAGCAGGGGGATGCACACACAGGAGAGGTGGGTGACAAACAGCACAGCAAACACCCCCGGGGCTGCACACACCCGGCAGCTGCCACTTAATCCAGCTCTGTCAGGACTTCTTGGCTGGCAAAACTCTCCTGTTTGTGTTTATTTCAGATGGAAGTTAAATATAAAACTCCACTCCACCGTTCTGTGCTTTCTGCTGAGGGATTGCTGATGGTCTCGTGATGCTTCCCAGCCCACTCTGTGCCAATTTGACTCAAACATCGAGATAAATGTGTATTAAAAACCATCCACGAGAAAGATCTGGATAACAAAGCCGTGAGCAGCTCCCTCACAAAGTTCATTCCCCTCCAGGACTGATGGGCTCCATCATTTCAGCTCTGCTGTTTGGCCAGCTGGGAAATGGTGCAAATATCCCACAGCCCACTGTCAGGGCAGTTATGAACAACTGCAGATTTTTTTTTGTTTAAGTTATAGGTCAAGCAGCAATTTCCCAGCACAGCCCCTAATGAAAGCAGAGATTTTCTTCCTTTTAAGCACACATCAGACCAATCTAATTTACTGGGGAGAAAATTCACTTTAGTGCAGAAGGACAATCCAGACGTATACACCACTTAGGCTCTTGTTAAGTGAAAATTGGGATAAGTGGTACTAAGTGGATGCATAGATCTTAAGCTTGTCCTCTTCAATAGGGTGAATTTTACCCTTAACAAGAAGTGCAAGTAGAGCATCAGTGGTGTCTGGGTTCTTCTGAGGATCATTAACACTCAGCTGAGTTTCCCCATAAAGATGCAGCACGAAATGGGAATTAATTGAGCTGTTTTAGTAGTTATGTACTTCCTGCTTTTTGCTTCTTGTGAACTCTGTTGTGTCTTGTCCAAATGATGCTGGAGAGAAAGGTTTTGAGTTAATTCCACCAATCCTTCCTGGGATTTCCTTACGCATTTCTGCAATTTGTTCTGCTGGGAATTTGTCACATCACAAGGAAATCCTGCAGACACCTGATTCAGTCCTGGTGTGCCTTGCCGGGTTTGTCCTTGAGGACAAATTCGGGAGGCAGCCAGGCAGGCTCAGATATGCAGATTTGATAGGGGCCCTCCAAACAAACTTCACAGCCACAGGAGTCACCAGGGAAGGGCTGATGGCAACCTTCACCCGGGAGAGACCCAAACTGGGCCTGAGGGGGCTCCAGAGGGGCTCAGCTGCCTTTGTCCTCCTGCAGGCAGCACCACCAGACTCGTCACAGGCTCACTGCTCTCTCCTGGGGAGCGCTGGGTGCAGTGCTCAGCCCGGGGTGGCTCCGGAGATGGAGCTGATTGCAGAGAGGCTCTGCAGGGACAGTGATGCCAGGGGAGATCCAGCTTCAGCTCCAGGCTGCCAGAGCTCCCTCTGGGAAAAGGAGGGACCTCCTCACTCTCCACAACTCCTGGCAGGAGGGTGCAGCCCCCCAGATGGGGTCAGGCTCTTCTGCTGTGCCCCAGGTGAAGGGATGAGAGGAAACTGGTCTGAGTTGCACCAGGGGAGGTTCAGATTGGATTTTAGAATATTTTTCTCACTGCAGGAGTGGTCAGGCCCTGGAATGAGTTGCCCAGGAGGTGGTGGAATCACCATCTCTGGAAGTGTTCAGGTGGCACCTGGCTGTGGCACCTGGCTGTGGCACTTGGGGACAGGCTGGGGGTGGTGCTGGGCGGATGGTGGCACTGGGTGACCCTGGAGGTCCCTCCCAGCCCTGGTGGCTGTGTGGCTCTGTGCCAGCTGCCTCTGCTCTGCTCTGCTGCTCCCAGTGTGGTGGCAGCTCTGGCTCTGGGGGTGGTCACTGCCCAGCCCCTCTCCTCAGGGGGAGGAGAGTGGACAGTCCTGAGCAGCCACCCGGGACAGTTTCATCAGATGTCCCAGGCAGGTGGCCTGAATTGCTAATAGAGCTTGGAAGAGTCCCTTCTCCTGTTATATTTTTTCCCACTTGACCCCAAATCAATCTTGTGGCTGGTTCAGAAAGCCCCGTGGTCCCAGGGGAGTGTAAATGACACCTCGGTGTGAGGGCTGGTGCTTCTGGCTGGTGGCCTGGTGTCACTTGAGGCCCTGTCCATCACAGGAACGTCCCCTGACACTGCCTTACCTTCGCTGCAGTGACTCATCATTTTCCCACAATTAAATTTTTGAGCTCTAATGCAAAGCAGACTTATCTGCTTTGACAGGACAGTACAGAATAAACAGAAAAGACTAAATTTGTATTGGCAGCTACCACTGAGCTGCAGTTATGAGTAATCCAGCACAACCAGAAAGGACACCAAGAAATCCAAACAGACTCCAGTGGCTGGAGAGCCAAAGGAGAAGCCAGAGCTGCTGGTCCCCAGGAGATCCCTGGTTAGGGTTGTACCAAGACCCGGCATGGGAATAGCAGCAAAAAATGTGTCCAGGATTTCTCTCCTATCTATATATCTCTATATAATGGTTTTTAAAATCTTTTATTGTCTTTTTTATTTCTTAAACAACAACAAAAAAGCGATGGTGCTGTGGGTAATTTCTCTGTGTGCTATGAAGGCTGAGTGGGAAAAATAAACCAACCTCTCCTCACAGCGTGGGCCAGCATTCAAAAACAGCAATTTCCTCCATCCTGTGCCCTGCTGCGCTCAGGGCAGCCCCTCCCACAGCTCTGCCCTCCCCACGGCGATTTTGGGGTGCAGGGTGGGGCTGCAGTGGGACCCAGCCCAGCAGAGGAGCTGCACCCTCGGGGGCTCCTGGGAACCATCACTGCCCCCCCTGCTCTCCAGTCAGGATGGGTTTGTTCTGGCCTCATGCTAAAGACGATTTCCTGATGCTCTCTCGTGGTGGGGACATCTGGCACACCTGGAAATGTTTGTGGAGGAGGAGGGGAGTGTGTTTGTACACAAAATAATGGGGTTGAATCTTACCTTGGAGATCTTGGTTTGCAGATCCATGAGCACAGGAATCTTCTGAGCAAATTCCTGCACTGGATCCAGCTGGGTTTATTTCCCCTGGGCCCAGTGTGGCTGGATGGCCCAGTCAGGAACTCTGGGAATGAGGAAAAACATGGAATTTCTTATTACATTTACATCACTGACTCCAAATTTACATGTGCAATTACTGCATCCGCACATGCAGATCAATAAAAAATATGTACAGACGAACAGAACTTGCTGGCTCGTGTTTCAGCAAATTAGGACATGTTTACACACAGTCAAAAATCTGGATCCTAAACCTTGGTACACTTCTGTTGTGATATTTTGTAATTGCTAATTGCAACAATATCTGTGCAGGGTATGTAATTCAACATGACAAGTGTTTTTAGCAGCAGGTGAATAAGATCAGCTATTGAAACAGCAAAGTTATTGCCAACATTGAGGAAATTAGATAAAAATACAAGGTCCAAAGAGCCTCATTCATATCAGATCCAACACAAGCTGGAGTAAACACAGAGAATTGTTAACTTTACGTGTCAATAAATTATTTAAATAGTTTATAAGAAAACAGTGGCTTGGCACAGTTCTGACTTTTCAGCATCATAAACAGAGTGGTAATACTACCCAGCTCTACTCATATATTTCTATTTTGGACTACTCACCTCTTGTGTTCTGTGTGTAAATTGGAAAGCCTTGAACATTCATACAGCAGACACGAATTCCTCCCTTTCACAGCTCCCAGCCCAGTGTGTGGGGAGGCAGAAGCGTTTTTGTTACAGGTGAAATCTGCTTTCACTGGCTGGCATCGAGCCTTGGGCCTTAAGGAACATTTGGCATCATTTATTCCAAACTGCCACAAGGCCTCATCCTGTACCCCTTTCTCCAAGGAGGAGATGCTGGGGAGGGCTGTGAGCAGCTCCCTGGGGATTCCAGTTTGAGCCCTGGTGTGGGCACTGGCAGCTCTGGGAGCTGGGGCTGGGCACAGGGAAAACAGGGAAAACAGGGAAAACAGGGAAAACAGGGAAACAGAGAGAACAGGGAAAACAGGGAAAACAGGGAAAACAGGGAAAACAGAGAGAACAGGGAAAACAGGGAAAACAAAGAAAACAGGGAAAACAGAGAGAACAGGGAAAACAGGGAAAACAGGGAAACAGAGAGAACAGGGAAAACAGGGAAAACAAAGAAAACAGGGAAAACAGAGAGAACAGGGAAAACAGGGAAAACAGGGAAAACAGGGAAAACAGAACAGAGAAAACAGAGAGAACATGGAAAACAGAGAGAACAGGGAAAACAGGGAAAACAGGGAAACAGAGAGAACAGGGAAAACAGGGAAAACAGGGAAAACAGAACAGAGAAAACAGAGAGAACAGGGAAAACAGAAAACAGAGAAAACAGAGAAAACAGAGAAAACAGAGAAAACAGGGAAAACGGAACAGAGAAAACAGAGAGAACAGGAAAAACAGGGAAAACACAGAAAACAGCAAAACCAGGCTCAGTCAATATTTGTGCCCAAAGCCAGCATTTGTACACCAGTGCCACAGGCCCACGGCCTCCCCACTTCTGCTTTCACTTTAAGATTCTTTCTTAATAAGGAATAATGAACATCAACACCCAGTTATTCAGTAAAGCAAAGCATATAAGCAATTTAATTAAATTAAATTAGCACAGGCAAGCAAACAAAGCAGTAATCATTCAAGCCCTCTGTTTAGGCTGCAGCCATAGTGATAGACTGAAGAATAACAGCACATTCCAGTAAAGACAATTACTATCAAATTTTTATTTTTCAAAAATCTCAAACACTGAGTAAATACTAATTTTTGTCACAAAAGGTTCCTTTTAAATCGTCTTTCCCTCTCACTTCAAAACGTGACAAATCCCAGACAGAATTGGTCTTTTATAAGCTCTGTTTTACAGGAGTATATTCAGCATTATCTTCTCCACACAGTTTGAGCTCGAATCCTCCTGGGAGTCTCCAGCACTTCCCTTGAATGTACTAAAACAAGGATTGGCCAGTCCAGAACAGTAAAGGATGAAGGTATTAGAGAATAGTCTTGGGTCAAGAATTATTATTGCCAGAGGCCTCCAAAATCTAGTTATGGGTTTCAGCAAACCCTGTGGGCTCTTATGATAATGCTTTTCTACAGTATTATTGTTATATGGCACTAAATCAGTCAGATTCATGAGCAACAAGAGGTCAATGTCTGATTGAAATTCATAAGGTCAAAAAGGAAACTAAAAATCAATTTATAAGATATGAAGATTTAGGTTCAAACTATATCCATGAGCAATAAAATTTCACATCCATAAATGTAAGAAATCAGTTATTAAACTTGAGGGGGGGAAGAAGACTTATTAAGTTTTACACACACATAAGGCAGCTAACACATAATTTTATCAGACATTACTGAAATCCTATGTGTAATATAAGAGATGATGGGCTAAAATGCTAAATGGTTTAGCACTAAATTATTAAGTGATGTATCCCTAAGGTATTAAAAAGATAAGAAATGCAGAGCAGGTGTCTCTCCCACCAACTCTTGATCACCAGTTTAAGTGCATATTGATAACAAATGCACTTTAGAGGCAAAATAGTATTAGTAATATTTTTGCAGTGTGAAAGCCTCATGTCAGAATAACTAAAAGCTTCTACCTGACAAAGAAATGTTCTTATATATTACATATATCTATTTATATATATAGAAAATCATGTTAAGTGTTGTCTCCCTGTGGAACAGAAATGAACCTCCAGTGCAGTGGAGCTGGTTTGGTGCTCACACACGAGTAAATAATGCAGGGGAAATAACAACTGCACCACGTTGAGAAGGAGAATTATAGCCAGGACCCTTACCTGGGCTGAAATGAAAATGCATTTCTATTAAAATTACAGATTAATGGAGATTCCTGGAAGCCAAAAGGTGCAAAAATGGAACACTGCAGACAAATGTGGTTATTTCCAGCCTAGCCCGCGGATTCCACGAGAACTCTTTTTTCCCCTTGCTGTTCATTTTCCAGTTGTCCCCCCTTTGGACTGGTGATTGCTCAGGGAATGCTGCTCAAAATTGGTATTTTGGTCTCTTGGTGCATCCAGCCTCGAAGGCAAACTGAAGCAGCCAGGCACTGAACTTCTGCTTCCAGCCTTCCTTGTTTTCCTGCCGGGAACAACCCGCGTCCTACGACTCCTTCTGCCATCCCTATCCACAAGGACAGGGATTCAGTGCTTCCAGTCCCTTTCCCAGGGATTCAATCCATCCCACACTTTTCCAGGGACTCAGTCCATCCAATTCCTGTTCCAGGGATTCAGTCCATCCAATCCCTTTCCCAGGGATTCAGTTCATCCAATCCCTTTCCCAGGGATTCAATCCATCCCATACTTTCCCAGGGATTCAGATAATCCCACATTTTCCAGGGATTCAGTTCATCCAGTTCCTGTTCCAGGGATTCAATCCATCCAGTCCCTTTCCCAGGAATTCAGATAATCCCATATTTCCCAGGGATTCAGTTCATCCCACACTTTTCCAGGGATTCAGTTAATCCAGTCCCTTTCCCAGGGTTTCAGCCCATCCCAGTCCCTTTCCCAGGAATTCAGTTAATCCCACATTTCCCAGGGGTTCAGTCCACCCCACACCTTTCCAGGGGTGTCCATACCTGGACTCTGACACGAGGACTCCTTGGCAATCCTTTCCTCTCCCTCAGCCCAAGGCTGATTTTACCCCAGGGCTGAGGTTTCCCCTCATCCCAGCCTGGGCAGAGCGTTCTCCGCTCATCCTCCTCATCCTCCTCATCCTCCTCATCCTCCTCATCCTCCTCATCCTCCTCTGGCCAGGGCCCAGCTCGGCTCACCCCCTCCTCCTCACCTTCCTCTTCCTCCCCCTTCCAGCTGCCCAAGCTCAGTTGTTTGGTCATGAACTTTATCTTTTTATCAGATATTCACCTCTGCCTCTTCCCCTGCCGTGGTCTTGGCAGGAAATGTTGTGAGGCTGAGGCCAATCACGGAATCTCAGAATTGTCCGGGTCCAAGGTGGCTCTTGGGGTTTGAGGGATTCCTGGGGCACTTCCCAAGCTGCAGGGATGGCCAGCACTGCTGGGATACAGAATAATTCAGAATAATTATATGAAATTACAGCAAGGGATGATTTTAGAACTTTCTCCTTTTTTTCTCTCTACTCAAGCAAACGGCCGTGACTTAATTACTTGCTAATGTAATAAGCAACCAAAAAAAATCAGGTTTTACAGAGAAGAAGAACCATTCTTATGCTTGTTTACAATGATTCTGGAGTAAAATTACCTAAAAAGGTGAAGATTGCTATATTAGCAATATTTTAATATAGTGGAGTTTAAATTATATTGCAAAAATTATAGATAATTATGGAAAATGATACATTCTGTGTCTAGCAGGATACCTAAACACTCCTGTAAAAATGAAATAAGGATCTATTAATGCCATAAACCTACTTAATAAAAGTTGCTTTCGTATTCAAAACCAAAATATTAAAGCATGCTCCATATCTGAAAGTCAAAAGTGAAAGAATAAATTAAGTAAGGTTAAGAACCTTGTAGCAGCTGACTAACAAAGCTCTAGGGCATTATAAAATTTCATGCTCTTGTAATAAAAAGGATAAAGAATTGGCTAGAAGACCACTAAAAGTTAAAATAAATGAACATAAAGTAGATGAAAAAGCTTGACACGGCTGAGACCACAAATGTGTAAAGACCAAAGACACAGTTTTAAGCCATTAGAGGACTGAATTAAATGCAGAATGAATCCTAGTAGTAAATTAATAGAAAATTACAAAGGTAAATGAGCTCTTTTTCCCGGTTACAGAAAACTTTTTATATAGTATTTTTTTCCAGCACTTGAAAATATTAGAAGTGTGGTGAGTTAAATCCTGGCACCTGCCCAAGCCAGAAACAATTCCTAATACTTCTGCATATAGAAAAAAAATCAATTTTTATAGAACAGACAGCAGCAGGATCACACGAGGTATTTTTCACTTAATATCAGGTGGGAGCAATTAACTTTTAAAATTATTTTCTAGAGCGTGTTCAAGTTTTCCTCTGAGCTCAGCCCCACCTTCACTCGTGTAAACCTTCAAAAACAAGCAGGAGAAAAGCCCAAATATTTGAGCCTTGTTTTGTTGTTATTTCTTAACCAACGGGTGAGAGTGAGAAGGGAAGAGCTTGAAAAAGGATAAAGGCACATTATAACCTAAAGCAAAAAGAGATGGGACAAGGCAGCCAGAATCTGTAACTTTGCCAGATCAAATGTGGAAGGGAACAGAGCTCTGGCCTGACACGTTCTGCTCACAGCATAAGAAATGTTTGCCTCTCTGGCCCCTTCTGCATCTGGAAAACCTGCTGAGGGTGAGAAAATTATGGATTAATTTGGATCTAGCTTATGGATTAGGATCCACTTATGGATCTAGCCTGGCTCCCCAGTCAAAGAACAGAGGTGGGAAGGGAAAACACCTTCTGACCTCGGAGCATCGGTGCTTGGAACCGCAGGAGGGTTTTGTGGGGAGGCTGGATCCCTGTGCCCTGTTACAGCACCCCAAAATCCTCCTGAGCTCTCCTCTGGGCTGTGTTTTCCCTCTGGAAGGTGCTGAGCAGGGCCTGGGTTGGTCTGTGCAGTGCAGAGTGTTCAGAGGCTGCAAATCCCTGTGCAAAGCCCTCCCTGTGTTTGGAAAGTGCCGCAGGACCAAAGTCCCCCCATCACCTCGGGCAGGGTAAGGCTCTGTTCACTGCTGGAAAATGAATTCTCCCCCAGGGCTTCCAGTGGCTGAAGTGCAAGAGTTCTTCTGAAATCAGGAACCCCACGAGTGGTGGGAAAGAGAAGATTTACAGGCAGCGAAAGTCTGGCTCTTTGCAAGCTCAGGTTCAAAGGGTTTTTAGGGCTCTCAGCACAAGCTCTGAAATTTAGTTTCAGCTGCTTTGAGGAACTGCCTTCCTCCAATTCTTATTCTCTGGATTTTTGGTTTGGCTTTCAGGCTCTTTGTGGCTGTTTTTACCCCAGGGTGAGGCTGCTGGTGCTGGAGCCCTGATGCAGCTCCCTGAGTGACCTCTTTGTCACCTCCACCACGAGTGTTCCCCTTCCTAGGGCTGGCCAAGAGGGCAGGGGAGGCACATCCCAGTGGGAAGCGTGGTTCAGCTGTGGGATGGCAGCAGGGGCACAGGCAGCTCTGAAGGACAGGGAATCCCTCAGGGCTGGGGTGGGCAGCTCACAGGAGGCTGCAGGAGCTCCTCCAGGTTTGGGGTGATGCAGCTGGCTGGGTTTTGTGCCAGCCACCCCGGGTATGTCAGAGAGATCTCACTGCTCTGCCCCTCTTAGCCAGGTGGAAACTCACAGCAGCCTCTGGGCGGAAACCTCAGGAGTTGAGGCTGAGGAGGCACTACTGAAAGTCTGGAAATTGAGGAGCTGGTGGGGAAACTGCAGCTCAGTGATAACAGACAGAGGCTTCTGAGCATCGAGCAGGAGCCCATCAGTTCTGTTCATTAACAAACTGTGCTGGCCCTGCTTCTGGAGCAGCCCCACACATCAATCTGACCATTTCTAATGAGACAGAGGCTGCTGCTGCACGGGCCAGCCTTGCTTGTCAGCCACTGCCTGATGGGTTTAAGTAAGAAATGATCCTTCATTAATTAACCTTCACTTGCTATGTAGATTCACTCATTGAGATGCAGGTAATTAAGCCAAGGTCATTCCAAGGACTGGCAGAGCACAAACAGCCTCGCAAAGGTGCTGTGGTTGTTTTGATCAGGGCTCTCCCTGCAGGTGTTGCAGTGTGACAGTGACACCAACAAAAGGGGCCTTTTGGGGGGAAAAGAAAACCACCCCTGTTTTTTAATGTGCCACCCCAAGGCTAAACAGCTTTTGGACCCAACTTTATAGACTTGGTACTTGGGGTAGATTAGGAAAAGAAAATATCAGTAAACTCTGGAAAATTCCAGAAGGAAAAGCAATAATGTGTGGAAGAGAGGCAGGAGTGAACTTATTGGGAGGTCTTGACAGTGACTGAAATATCCCTGCAAAGAAAGACTCTCAATCTTGCGTTTCATTTAAAGTAATAGTCCCCAATTAAAACAGAACCACTCCAGTTAGAAAACTTTCTGTAAAAAATAGAAGTGTCATTTGTCTTGGTGCCCAGATTAATCTCCCTGGCTTTTAACCCTTGCCCAGGAGCTGGTGCAGCCCTGTGGGGAGCTGGGCAGCGCAGGCTCTGCTCCCTCCCCGCTGCAAAACTCCAATTATGAGCCCACCGTAGCTGGGGGACAGAACTGCATTTTCTGCAGCTCCTCCAAATTAGCTCCTCCATCAGCCCGAGCCGTGTGAAGCTCCCAACTTTGATCACTGTTGAGAGCAAAGTGAATATATTGAACCTGCAAATAGCCTTTGGCTCTTTCCGAGTGGCTCCCTTATAATTTGAGTGTTAGATGAAAGTTGCATGTTATAGATTTTAATAACTCTCTTCCATTTGGGCTGCTGAGTGCCACTTGCTGGGGATTATATGACCCTACTCCCCAGCATGTCCCATTATGGGCACTTAACCTTGAAAGTTGTAAAGACAGAACATTTAATCTGTTAAACACAGGCAGAATCAGAAGGTTATATAATTACAGGTAATTTGGCTTAGCACTTCTGGTGCTTTTCAATCATGAAAAGAAATTTTTGCTGAAAATCTTCTCCTCAAGAAATGGAAAAGAAATGAAAAATATATTTAAAAAAAATTGAGCAATGTGGAACAAAAGTGTTTTTGAGCTATATACATAAATTTGTTTCAATCAAGTAATCATTAATAAACTTTTACAAGCAAAGGACAAAATCCAGTGTCAACACCAGTGCAGAAAAACCTGGAGTAGATAGGAATGGATTTGAAATTCTTTTCCCACAAATATTCCTGAGAAGTGTAAATCAGAGCCTTCAGCAAATCACCATTTCCTTATGGAAATTCCACAGCTGGGCAAACAGCAAATTGTTTCCATTACGAAATAAAAAATCAATAAAATTAAAATCTTCTGAAAAAGAGGAAATCATTCACCACAGCAGAAAAGAGCAGATAGCAGCAGATTAGAACAGATAATAACCAAAGCATTCTGGCTGTATGGTGATGAGGGAAGGGCACAATTCCACAGAGATTACAGAAGATTTATTCATTCTAAGTTTAAGAAATTTGATGTTTCAACAAAGAGAGATTTTTGGAGGGCCTTTTTACCATCTACAGGTGTTGCTGGACCTTTAAAACACTGACCTGAGTAATTAAAGGATGCAGCTGAATAATAATAATAATAATAATAATAATAATAATAATAATAATAATAATAATAATAATAATACACTGATGTTAAAAGAATAATAAATAATATTAATATAACAAAGAAATAATATCAATAATGATGGTAATAGTAATAGTAATAGTAATAATAATAATAATAATAATAATAATAATCCCCTGGAATCAGATTTAAGGGGATGATCAATCCTTGAGGCTCAGAGGTTTATAATCAATAAATACCTGAGAACAGTTTCCTACAGCACCTTTAAAGTGAGATGAGAAAAAAGACATGAGCAGCTGAGTGATCATCTCAGCCTGAAGTTCATTTTCTGCAAGGAACCACCAACACTCCATGGAAAAGATGGAGAATTCCATGGCTGGAGTGACACTGGGACATGCCCCACACAAAATGGGGTTTAACACGGGAAAACCACCAGGATTTCCATTTCAGTCCTCAAAACCTACCCTGTAACTGATCTCTGAAAGAAAAACACAACAATTTTCATTCCCAGTCCCCGCTGGGAGCTCCTGTGGCCCAGCCACCCCTGGCTCCCAGTGCCACACGAGTGCCACACGAGTGCCACACAAGTGCCACCGCCAGCAGCACCCAGGGCTGCTTTTGGCACATCTCACACACATCCCCAGAGCTGCAAAAATGAGCAATTAGAACTGTGTTTCATTCGGGAATCTGAATTTTCAGCACCACCAACATTTTTTTCCCAGGAAGGCAACACTGTCAAAATGTTTTGTTTATGCAAAGCTCTAAAAGGGAAAAAAAAAAAAAAAAGCCAACCAAACTAAAAATATGAAGTCAGCTGAACCTGAACGGAGCTCCAATTACACCCATTTTTTTAAAGCTTTTGCGAAAGTGTTTGAGCTTAATTAGGTTAAGCTATTTCAAAGCATGCCCAGTTGTTGTAATTTGTTTATGATACAGAGTTGCTCTTTGATCATGAATGTTCATTTTTATAGAAACCCTGTTATCAGTCTCTGGATAAGAAACAAAATGAGCAGTGTTTGTGGTAAGAAAATTTAGAAAAGTTTAAGGAGCTCAGAAAAAAAGCTGTCTTCTTAATAAAAGACGTGACTTAATTTAGCATGTGATGGCAGGAGGGGAAGTAAATGATTTTTTAGGGAAGAAAGGGAAACCAAAGTGTGCTCATTTATCTGCCATGCCAAAGATTTGGTGGTGGAGAATCAGCCTGAACTTCACTTCTTGGGGAAAGCCCCTCGAATATCTGCTCCTAATTTTTATCACTGGAAATTCTCCTGTTCTCATAGAAAGAGAACACAAATCATCCCCCAGCCTTGAAACTGCTGCTTGATAAGGACATTTTGGAGAGAGTTAATCAAGAGGGTGGGAAAGGTACAATGGGGTGTGAGTGTCCCTCTGAAAATCCTCTGGCTCCTCGTTTGTAAAGGGCAAGCCGAGGCTGTCGCTGGAATTGGGTAACAAGAACATCCTCAGCCCATCTTTATTTCAAAGCAGGAATCTGGGTTAGAGGCTGTGGGCTGGCTCTCAGCTCCTCTCTCTGATTTCTTTTTCTTTTTGGTGTTTTTGTTTCAGTCCTCCCCGTGGTGAGATGGGTGCATTAGCTGCACGCTTTCCTAGCTGCAGATCATCCAAAATACATGACTACACGGTGGCCTTTGGGAAGGGCTGCATTCACAGAGCATTTAAATGAGCTTTTCTCCGAGATGGCATGAAGATATTTTCGCACTCCGAGGGGAATAACGCAGATCTGTCCAAGTTCCCTGCACCAGCACAGCTCCCTCTCCCTGGAACACGCCACGGAACGGAGAACAGCTTCATATGCAAAAATTGAGTTTTAAAGCTTTGCTCAGCTTTTTCCTTTAATTATTATTAATTCATTTTTGAAGCGCAGCTGATAACGTGGGTAGCTATGGGCCGGGTATTTCTGGGTCTGAGAGATTTCAGTCTGCTGGCAGCTGCTAACTTTTGTCCCAAGGGAAAATTTCTCAAGGAAACTTCTTCTCAAAACAATCTTGGCAAACAACAACTATCCTTCCTCAAAACAATCTTTCTGCAGGTGGTGTTTTGCCTTTCTAGTTCTCAAAAAAAAAAACAAACCAAAAACATTTTAGTTGTTTTTCTAGTTTAACCAATGGGATTAGAAAGGTGTCGTTCCTATTCACCAACCATGTTAAGTCTGGAACACCTTATAAAAAGTAGTAAGAATTAGACAATTCTTACACAAGAGACACAATTAGACAATTCTTAGACAAAGTTTTTCTGTGCTCTTTGACTTCTGAAATATTTGGAATCTCTCATCTTTTTTTGTGTGTGTCCTACAGCCACAGGTGGCCTGTGAGCATCCCTGCCCATCCCAGGACTCGGAGCCACCTCACCTGATTTATGCCCAATTAGCCACGGAGGCAGGTGAGGTGTGCAATATTTGTACCTTCTCAAACCTGGGTCTTAATGACTCACCTTCCAAAACAAAACTAATGATGTTGGCGAGCAATATGCAAATATTTGCTCTTTGACAGTGACACCTCCAAGAAGCAGCCGAGGTTTTGTCATCAGTGAGGAAAATCAACTTGCTCAGAGCAAACACCCAAAGTTCAGTCTCTTCTTCTCTTCACAATTAACTTTGAGTTCCTTTCACATTTTTCAAACGTGTTCAATATCCAACATTTTTTGTGAGCCAGGGCCAGATTTGTGAAGGTATTTTTGTCCACGGGAGCTGGACACAATCTCTGCTCAGGCACTTCTTCAGAACTCACCAAGCACCTCCTCAGCTTTGCCTGCATCTGACCCTCATTTTGGCTTTTCTGGTGGATGGAGCCTCCTTTTGTTTGTGGTCTCTGCACTTTTGGACCCCGAGATGATTTCTGAGATTGAAGGGACTAAATCACCTGGTATTACTTTTACTCCAGCTAGGCTGCCTTTAGGTACTATATCCATGTTTAAAATCTGCTTCCCATAAATGTTATGCAACATTCCCTTAAAAATTGCTGTTTCAGTTAACATTTCTGCCCATAAATCAGTCACTGGAATATTCAGAGAAAGCAAATATGAAAGGGGTGTGAACACAGCTGAAGGCTATTCAATGTTTTATTCAAAGGAGTTTTCATGGAAAATATTTTGAGGTATTTGCTTAGTTCTAATCATTACCATGGGACGCCCTGGAAATCCAGTAGTGACAGAAATGCCAAAACTTGAAAGCAATTAAGTGTGTTTGAAGAAAGAAATTTTCATTTTCTGTTTGTGCTGAAGTTTGGTGCAGGAAGGAGGCAGCCCAGGAGAGCCAAATTCCACAATTCTCACAGCATCCAGCAGTTTGGAAGGCCGTGGGTCTGCCCTAAGCTCTTGGAGACCTTCTGTGACTGTGGGGAGCTTTCTTTTTTCCCTTTTCTGTCAATATTTTTGGCCAGGAATTTGCTGAGCTCCGGGCTGCTTACATTTCCCAGGACAACATTCCTGGGAATTTTCATTTACACAGCAGCAGGAGTGTGTTGGGACAGAGCTGTGGAGGGAAAGCTCCACGTTCTGGGTTTGAGTGCAGCAGGAGAGCAGAGCAGGGAGCACCAGGAAGGGCTGGAGGTGACACTCAGAGCTCTGGGCTGGGGACAAGGTGGGGACAGGTCACCAAGGCTGGGCTCCATGGGCTGGGGGGTTTTTCCAGCAGTTCTGGGATTCTGGGACAGCTGAGCCAGCGCTGAAGCAGCTCAAGTCTGAAAACAAAGCACCAGTGAGTTTATCGTGGTCAAATTCAGCCCAAGCACAGCGTCCCCTCTGTGAGAGGCCAGGCACCTTTAGGGGACACAGATTTCCAGGCTGCTGGTGGCCTAAGGGGTCCTGAACCTCTGCAGGCCTCATTTCCCATTTAATGGGAGTGCAGGGAGCCTATTCCAGCAGGGATTCACTCCTGGATGTGATGGATGGCACCTTCTCCACTGTGCTCCAACCCCACCGCGGTGCCAGGGCTGTGCCAGGGCTGTGCCAGGGCTGTGCCAGGGCTGTGCCAGCCTCCCCGAGGGGATTTTAGGGATTTTAGCAGCCAGAGTTGGTGGCAGAAGGGTTTTCCTGCTTGCAAAGTCCAGCCTGGAGCTGCAGCCGAGCCCCAGCGCTTCCCCTGCCCTGCATTCCGGGGTTCTCTGTGTTCTGAGAGGTGACAACGAGGGGAGCGCTGCCCTTGTTCCCTCCCGCCACGGAGACCAGAGCGGGGACACCGCACCTCAAACACTCTCGGGCAGATTTTGGAAGGCAAAAACACGAAGGCATTTCATAAATTCGGCTGGATGGATGAACTCCTGCAGCATCAAAGAGAGCCAGGGAACTCCGCGGGGTGGGTTCTCCCTGCAGGACCCGGCAATTAGCAGCTATTCAATTAGCGGCTGGAGATAATAAAGCACGAAAGCAAAGCTGCTTCACACTGTACTGCATCTTTCCTTCCTCAGGAGCACGGATTTGCGGTGCTGATCACACCGGCAGCACACAGCCCGGTGCTGGCATCCACAGCCCCAAAACCCTGATTCTGTGCCCAGTTTGAACTGGAAAAAACCGAAAAAAACCCATTTAGGAATGGGACCTTCACCAGCCCATAAGGAATGGGAATGGGAATGGGAATGGGAATGGGGACGTGTGTGGGACACGCCCCCCAGGCTGTGTCTGGGTTGTTATTTAAATAAAAACAACCAGACGACGAAGGGTAACCCTGCATAGAAACCGGGCAGGAGCACAGGGCACGATACACGAGCAGAAAATAGGAAATCAACCCAAAAGCTGCATCGAATTCTCCCTGTAACCCGCCCGATCCCCGCTCTGCCATCAGTGCAGGGTAAAATGACTGTGCACGTTGTAATTGGGGGAATAATGGAACCAATTTTCCATAATCGTCTGTACATCCCCAAAGCAAACCCCGAGCCACCCCGGGAACACGTTCCATTAACTGTCCCTGGGCTCCACTTTTGGCACACAACTTTTCATTCCGATGTTTACTTTATAGTGGTGCCATTAGGAAATATTAGAAATGTTAGCATTTTAATCTAATGAGGCAGATGCAACTTGAGTTTTTCTCTTGCAATATCAACTTTCTGGAAGTTATGAAAATGTGACATTTTGCAATCAGCAAGCAAAAAAACCAAAACAAAACAAAACAAAAAACCCCCAAAACCACACACACAAACAAACAAAAACCCAACAAACCCAAATAAATGAAAAGAGGCAATTTAGATGCAGATACTCCAAATGTGAGGTGCTGATGTGCTGAGCCCCTGGACAGACTTTAACACTTTTTGGGGGAGGAGATCGGGGACTAAGCTCCACTTTGGTCCGGGGAAGGAGGGGTTGATCTCTTGTTCTCATTTAAAATGTTCATTTTAGATGTTTAGGTGCTGAAGTCAACAAGGTGCTTCAGCAAACGCCTGAATCCCTGCCCAGCCCGTTCCCTCGGAGCAATAAAACAACGTTTGATCATTTGCACAATGCTTGAGAGACAACTGATGATTTGTAATCCGTAAATCCAATGAACTTTTGACGTCTCCCGTTGCCTGGGTGAGGCAAGACATCCATTCAGCTCCTGGTGGGGGAAAGTTGAGGCGCAGCATGATTTGTTTTCCTGATGTAAATGTGGCACACAGCTATATTTTGTGAATGGCTGATGGATCTAATGAAAGCATTATCCCTTCACCACAACGCAAAGTAGAAGGAGATGAAACATTTGGAGGTGTTTAGGCACTCACAAACACAGGTAGGGACTCATAAAAATCCTTTTAAGCAGCTACTGGCAGACTTAGGCACTAATATTTTAAATGTCTGGTTGATCAGCTATGAAGGTGGCAAACTGGTCCTTTTCCCTCCAAGACTGAGGAAAATCAGGGCTCAGAGAAATTCAGAGAATGTTGAATCATGCAAGATGCAAGTAAGAAAAGCTCTGGAAATTTCTTGTAAAGGTTCCCCCCTCCCCGTGGGGAAAATTCAAATTGTAAGATTCTGACTTCATGTGGAAATCTGGCAATTTCAGTCAGGCATTAGTTGGGGAAGTTTTTTAGGTCAGCCTGGGATTGTGGATAAGGGAGGAATGAGTAACACAGCCTCTGAGTAGCTAAAGCCCTTGTGGCTCTGGGATGTTGAGCGAGCAGACTCAGCCTTATATATCTTATTTAATCAAAGAATATATAACTTCATGAGAGCTGGCTTCAACTTTCAAGTAGAAATAAACCACTTGTATTACTGGAAATTATTAGATATTCATATTACAGCCAAACATCCCAGGCTTTTTTGCCTTTCTGGAAAGAAGAAAAAAATCTAAAAGAGAGAAGCAACAGCAGAAGGAAAAAAATACAGCAATATTTATAGGCAAATCCTCTTTTTACTTTCAATAAAATGCAAACCTCATCTCAGTTTGGGAATGTTTCCCTAGGAGGGCTGGCTCTGAGGGAAAACCTGGAATGCCAAGCTGTGAAATCACTCCTGGAATGCCGAGCTGTGAAATCACTCCTGGGCTCACCTTGGCTGAGGGGCTGAGAGCACAAGGAACCACGACAGGTCAGCTCCTCCAGGGAGAGCCAAGGCTGTGGGTGGCTCATCCAGGCCTGGGAATGGGCACCCACTGCTGCCTGGCACTGAGGGCACCCTCACTTTTATACCCTGGTGTTCAGGAGAAATCAGCACAGCTAATGCATTGCATATAGCGAATATCTCATATATATAACTAATATCTGGTATATAATCTAATCTCTCTCTCTCCATAATATATAGCTAATATAGAGAGCTTCAAACAGAGCTGATTTACCAGCACAGCCCACACCAAGCCCAGCTGAGCTGCCCAGGGGAATCCAGACTGGTTTCTCTTGCCAGCAGCAGCCGTGTGCACCAGCATTTCCAACCATCCCGGCCGTGCTGAGGACACGTCACCCAAATCACCTGGAAAGGGACAATTGCCTCATGGAGGGGTGGGAATCCATCCCATCCAAGGGCTTCCAGCACTACCTGGGGCTCGTCCCTTGCACCCCAGATGCCTGAGTGAGACAAACCCCAAAGGTTTCCAGAGAGCCAGGGGAGGATATTGCTGCTCCAAAGTCTGGTTTCCATCCTGGCTCCAGAGCTGGCATTATTGAAATGATCCTTGAGATGACCCAGCTGTCAAAAATCAAATCAGATGTATAAAATGCTTTGGGTTCCAGAGGAAAGGTGCTGTAGGAGTAGAAGGTGTTGTTATTATTATTATTATTCCTGTAATAAGACAAGCTCCCCATGTCCCCTGGTGATAATGCAGCTCTCTGGGAGGGATAAACTACGGAGCCAACGTGAACCAGATTATTGCCTCATAAAACGGGACACCTGCCCTATTATCCCTTAAATAATAAGTACATAAAACAAATTTGACTGTAATAATAAAACATAATGGTGAAATATTTATGGGTGATTTTTCAATGCAGCACACGAGGATTAAGCCACGCGATTTCTGTTGGCTTTCACAGGAGCTGCTGTGGCAGATCCTCCCCGTGAGGTCCTGCAGAAGCTGCCCTGAAACGTTCTGGAGCAGCACGGGAGGGGTGGGAGGTGAGATGGGGACTGTAAAATGTGACAAAGCAGCACAGAGCCCACCCCTGCCCTCGGCAGGAGGAAAGGGAAGGGGGCTCCAAGCAATCCACCAGGACGGGATATCAGTGAGCAAAACATTCCAGTCAGGGGTTCCATCCCTCCTCCCTCTCAGGGTGTGCAGATAACGAAGCTGGGCACCAATTAACCAGAACAAATGTTAATTGGGGCAACCCAGGAGCCGGGGCCACCTCCCATCACGGCAGCCACCAAAGAAAACCCCCCAAAAACCCCAAATGCAAACTGGGCTTGGGTCTGTTTGGAGATAAACAGCACCGAGCCCTTCAGAAAAACAACACCCAGCCCTTAACATGGCAAACTAACAAACAGTATAAAGAATTACTTCAGGGATCTCATCAAATTACATCTTTTACATCTCAGAATTTCTCACTTACCTCTCACCTTTGCTAAATTCTTGTAACTGAAAGCGCCACAGGGAGAAAAGAAAAAAAATAATTCACATTTTCTGATTGTTCGTTTGGCAGAACAGTACAGATAAACAGGTTCCATAATTTCTTTCATACAGTTATTTCCATATTCATTTCCCTACTCTTCTGTGGGATGACTTCTGATAGAGCAACAAAGAGAGAAAAAAAAATTTAAATAAGGAAGTGCATTTCAAAGCAAGAGAATTTATGAAAGGCATCTGAGGCAGCAGAACCTCTAACCTGTGAGTACTTTCAATGTACTTTGGATTTTAAGTTGTCAGGGTCACATTCTCAGGTTTTGAAAAGCACTCACGTCTGGCTCCCGAGACAGAGCCTGATTTAGTCTTTTATAGGCATATAGTACATGCTCTAATTAACCCAACTTAATTTTTGAGCACAGCCCCAACGTCTAATAGCCATGATGCAATATTCAGCAGATGATATCACTTATTATTTCATAAGCCACCAGATCAAAATAAAGAGAATATCTGAACTGCATCTTTCTTTAGCGCTGTCTCCCAAATAACCGCATTATTCTGATTTCTTTAAAGCATGATGAGTTTATTTGTGGCTGGTGCCTTTCCAAGCCGAAGGTGTTTCCCATGGGTGGCTGTGGGTCCCAGGGGTGTTCAGGTGAGCGGAGCAGCCCCAAACCCACCCCGGGCTCTGCCCACACCCCGTTAACCCCTGCCTGCAATCCCAGCAGGATTTTGGCAGCGTCTCTGCAGGTCCACGGCTCCAGCCCGGCCAATTTTCCACCAGCAGAGCCAGGACAGACACACCCCCGTCGTGTGTGTGTGTGGAGATCTCTCCCTGCCCGCCTTCCCTGCGTGCTGCCTCCCTGCCTGCAGAGTTTCTGTGTTTTCTCTTTGTATCATCCTGGCTCCCAGCGCTAAAAGCCACATCCTGTTATGTTTGGTTGCTAGGTGGAGAAATGTTATCATGGGCTTCAGCAATAATTTATCCATAGAGCTAGAGGAGCTGTCATGTACTTCTGACAGTGAGCTGCAGCACTTTATCAGCTTGCCTGTAAATCAACCGTGTGTGGGTGAAGATGCCAGCAATGTTTGATCTCTCTCAGACACTCTAATAATCTGCTTTTGTCTGATTGATTCCTTCACATCACCAAGCACATTGCAACCGAGAGTGGAGTGCCCTCTGTTTATCTCCCTTGGTCATCTGCTGGAGGGCAGCAGGGCAGAGAATGCTGTTCTCGCCGAGATGGAAGAGTTTTTTGGAATTAGGGGCTTTACATCATATCCCGGAGCAGGTTTGGTCCAGTAAATCAATGATAGCAGAATTGAATGCACCATAAATACCTCAAACCGTATCTCTTACAAGAATGTAAGAGTAATTCACAGAAACAGGAAAGGTAACTTTGCTGGGAAGAATTACGGCCCCTACAAGCGGGAGACATGCAGGTCTTTTATGGCCTGTGTTTACATCTCCCCTCCTGAACCTGGGCGAGGAGTGCTCTGCACTGGAGTTCAGGCACTTCTGAGGGAATATTGAGCCTCAGCCCGAGTTTCACTAAATTTCTGCCGATTTCTGCTCCGGGCAGCACAGGCCGACACTGCCTGGCCTGCGCGGTGCCGGCCAGGCCTCTGCCAAAAACACACAGGGAGGGTGTAGAGCATGCAAAAACGCACATGGAGAGTGTAGAGCATGCAAAAACACACATGGAGGGTGGAGAACATGCAAAAACACACATGGAGGATGGAGAACATGCAAAAACACACATGGAGGGTGGAGAACATGCAAAAACACAAATGGGAGGTAGTAGAGTATGCAAAAACACACATGGAGGGTGGAGAACATGCAAAAACACACATGGAGGGTGGAGAACATGCAAAAACACACATGGAAGGGTGTAGAGCATGCAAAAACACACATGGAGGGTGGAGAACATGCAAAAACGCACATGGAGGGTGGAGAACATGCAAAAATGCACATGGAGGGTGGAGAACATGCAAAAACACACATGGAGGGTGGAGAACATGCAAAAACACACATGGAGGGTGGAGAACATGCAAAAACACACATGGAGGGTGGAGAACATGCAAAAACACACATGGAGGGTGGAGAACATGCAAAAATACATGGAGGGGTGCAGTCAGAACATGCAAAAACACACATGGAGAGTGGAGAGTGTACAAAAACACACATGGAGGGTGCAGAGCATGCAAAGACATGGAGGGTGCAGTCAGAGCATGCAAAAACACACATGGAAGGGTGCAAGGAGCAGCCAGAGCCCCTCCAGGAGGAGGGAGGAGCGTGTGCCCGTTGCAGTGGATAAATGGGGCTGGTTTGTTGCCTTTGCCCATCACAGCGTCCCCCAGCTGAAATCGAGGGCTGTGTGTGCAGCAGCTCAGTGTGTGCTGCCCTGGGAGCAGCACAGCTCGGATTCCTGACCCCTCTGGGAGCCGAGGGCAGAGGATCTGCTGGATGTGACTGACTGGAGCCCACCAGGGAAGATTTGGTGGTGGCGTCCCCTCCGTGGGTCACGCTGGGGCGGCACAGGCAGCAGGATATTTGGGGAATGCTCTAATTTCAACCCAGTACACTGAGGGGAAAGGCTGGTGGTTCACAGCACCACCGAATGCTAAAAAAGGGTGAAAATTCACACTGCATAATGTATTTGTAATTGTGCTTAAGGCAATGAGAGGAGAGAAATCCATGGAACAAATCTGGCATAGGGTGTAGCCCTCTGTGGATGCTGCAGGAGCAGCTCCATCTCCTCCAGGCTGGCTGCACGGAGCAGTGCAGCCTCAGGAGGGAGTGGATCCACTGCCTCCTCCTCTGCCCAGCAGGGGATTTCCCCAAACCCCAAACTGACTGGGTGAAGTGGGATGAGACAGGTTTGAGGGGAGGGCAGCCCCTCCCTGGCCCCAGCTGGTGACTGCACAGGCACCACCTCTGAGGAGAGCAGAGGGGCCCGTGGTGCCTCTCCACATCCCATAACCCTTAAACTTCCACTCACAAGACATTTATTTTTTTTTTTTTTTTCACTGCACACATCATAAAAGTGATAAAAGCAAGGAGACCTGAAGTTGCAGCATGCAGCAGGGTGTATGCTCTGCTATTTCACAGGCAGCATTCAGTGATTTCAGCTTCCCTGAGAATCACAAAGCTCCCAGATGGCTCCTCAAAGAGCTGAAAGTGGCGTCCCCTCAGCACCGCAGTGGGAAAGGAGGCACACACAGACAGACTGACGGACACAGCCACCTGCACAGGGGGATAGCAGAGACACCTTGGGAGGATTCTGAATCCAGAGCTGCATCCCAGCTGGGACACAGCTGCCTGACCTCTGCTCAACCACACACAAGAGGTTTGAGATTCCCAAAGTCTTCTTGGAAAGCACAGCCAGAGCTCCAGTGGCTGAAATCAGCAGGAGAACACGGGAAGGCCCCAGCCCTGCCTTTCCTGGGGTTGATTTGGTGATGCTGGGTGCCCGTGGAGGCTCTGCTCACACCAGCCCAAATAACTCAACTCCAAATCCTCCGTGGTCCTCAACTTACACACTCTAAACTGCTCTTCAGCTTTATATCGCAAATTAATTCAAACAAACCCACTATTAAGTCCCAAACCCTATTAATTTCTTGTATTGCAATATAAGGGTTGGCACTTTCCAAAGAGAATTAGAAAATTAAAAAAAAAAAAAAAAAGAGAAGAGAAAATAACAAAAAGGAAGATGAGAACTAGAAAAGAGGAAAAGGGAGCATGTCTAAGGAAACCACTCTTCCAACAACACTGAGATATCCTCAAGGGAGATGTATAAGTAGAAGATATTACATGGCTGAACAGTAAATATCACATTTCTTTTTACAAGCATGTTTCTGCATTTTATTATATTTTGACTAGCAGACACATAAATTTTGAATTTATTCTAAATCTAAGAAAGCTTAGGCTCTACAGGCTGTGCTCTCCATGGCTCTAAGTGGTCAATGGCATTTTGTTATTCCATAACAGATGGACTAATTAGTAAAATACCTTCCAATCTAGAAAATTTAACGTTTTCATGAGAAAGCAAAAAAAAAAAAAAAAAAAATTCTCCAAGTGCCACCCTGCCACCCAGCTTCCAGCTGGCACTTGTGGAAAGAGATGGAGCCCCAGAAGCTACAGGAAGGAAATTCTTGGGCAGCCCTGCTTGTTTGGCCTCTTTCTGAAGTGTTTTGCTGCTGCTGTCAGGCAGCTCTGCGTTATTTCCTGCAGTCTAATCCCAGGCAGGAGGATTTCTGCATCATCTACCCCAGCGCTGGCCAGCGCTGAGTGATTGATTGAGGTTGTGACATGACTTTTACAGGCAGCACTTGCAGGGCTGGTACAAACACATGGGACTGCCTTGTTATTTTGTGGTGGAGGAAAAACACTTGGAAGCCGGGAAGGGGAATTTCCGGCAGCTGGGACACTTCAGTAATTTGACATTTGGCTGTGTTTGTTTGATGGTGGGAGACAGGTCTGATGAAACCAGACGTGCAGTTTACAATCCTAATTAATATCATCGGGGTTTTAGAGGGATAAACCTCACCAGCTCAGTGATTCAGTTCCTTGGGAGGTACATGCCCACAGATTTGGTGTGCCCCAGGTAAAGGCCCTTGTGCCCAAAAGAATAATTTTCTCTACAGGAAGCATCATCAGGAAGGAAACATCTACACAAATGTGACTTTAAATCCACTTGTTTCACTTTTCAGGGGTAAGTCAGAGACGTGCACTGAGCAGAGTCTCAGCTGTCAATTCCAGCTGAATAATTCCCCAAGCATTGAGCCCACCACTGAACATTGTTGATCTCAAGGTCCTTGTAAATAAAGGATTCAATTTGAAGCCTAAATTGAGACAATTCTAGTAAAACCATATCTTGGCCAGGCATTTCAACATTCTATGAAGGATATGGGGTGAAGCAGAGCCCTGAGAACAGGGCCAAACACATGATGGAAGAGCAGAAACCCAAGTGCAGGAAATGAGGAAATAAATAGGATAAATCCTGCCTGGAGGAATAATATTCCTGTCCTTTCCTGCTCTCTCCTGCTCAGGAACCTCTTCTGGTACAGAGGAGAAGGGCTCAGGTTCTTTCTTTTAAAACAGAATGACAGCATCAGTGCCCCCTCAGCTTCCAGGGCGGGAGGGCTCAGGTGGAAATGAGGGATCCAGGTTTGGTGTTCTCCTCTGGAAAGCGCCTTTCCCGTGCTGCTGCTGCATCCTCTGCAGGAGAACAGGGCAGTGCAAATGCAAACACGCCCTGAGAGGAGCCCTCAGAGGGGATCTGCTCCCACACTGAGGTGTGGGGTGATGCTGTGTGCTAACCCTGCCAAAAAGGGGGTTCACTGCACCAGCCCCGAGCCAGGGGGCTGGGAGGGCACTGCAGGAGCCCCAGGATGGCCGAGCTCCCATTTTCTGGACCAGGGCTCCACGCTGCTGCTTCCCAGGGCTGCAGAAATATTTACCACTGACATCTCTCAGCAGATCAAAGGAAGCTGCTGCTGCTTAGCATTTCTGGCCTGTAATCTGCATTAATGTCTCTGCTCCTTCCAGCCTTATCTGAAATGTTAATGAAAGCGCTGAATTTGCCCCAAAGCATCAGAAATCTGGAGAAGAAGGTGCAGTGAGGTTTTGCAGCACTCTCAGTGGGTCTCTTCAATGCAGAGGTGAGCCAGGCAGGTGGTGGGTCACAAACCATCCCGAGCTGAGACCTTTTGTTCACAGGAGGTGGCACAAAGGGGCATCAGAGGGCTGCAGCCAGGCTGGAGATGTGCAAATGAACCTGCAGCCAGCCCTGCAGCTGGGGGATGCTGCTCAGGGCTTCATTTTCAGCATTCAGCTGCAAAGGTGGTGTTGTCCTCTCTACCACGAGCAGGGCAGCTCTGAGAACACACAAACCACCCAAGAGGGGAAGCTGCAGCCCCACCACTGTCCTCTCCTTCCCTGCCAGCTCTTCACAGAGCCACAGGATCATTTATCTTTGGAAAAGAGCTCCAAGGTCACCGAGTCCAGCCTTTGGTACAAGGTGCATCAGTGCTGGTGTCAAACAGACCAACGTGATGCTTGCCCTGCTGAAGATATCAACATTTCAGTGCTTTTTTATGAGAATAAATTAAAAAAAAATATATAATTGATGTAGAAAATTTAATGAGAGGTATTCTGCAGATAGAAATTAGCATCTAATGGCTCATTTCTTATTTGGTTCACTCCCATAACACTGAGGATATCCTGGGAATCATCACGAGATTCTGGGACCATGCTGTAATGTCCTGCCAGGCAGGATCAGGGCAGCTTGCACTGGTTGTGGAGCTCTAGGTGTGCAAAATCCATCAGTGACAGACAAGGCATCAAGGACTGAGAAAAGAGAATTTCATTTCAGCAGGAGGTATTCCCAGTGCAAATGAAAGCAGCTCCTCTGGACGTGGCATTAGAGATCCAGGGAAACTGCAAATTGAGTATTTCAATACCTGCCCAGCCCTCATTTTAAGCAGTTAAAAAAAAAAAAAAAAGGCAATAAAGGAGAGTGAAGGAAAGCTCTTTGGTTGCACTGAGAACAATCAAACGGCCTGGGAGAGGCTGGCTCAGGGAGCTGTTAGTGGGACCCAGACCCTTTCCAGGTCACTGGTTCCAGTCTAGCCCAGACTAGGAGTAACTGGCAGTTGTTGTTACTCCGTGGCTGCTCAGTGGTGTAAGGGTTGGTGGTCTCCATGCAGCACGGGGTGAACGCCTGTCCATACCTCACCCACAAAGGGAATTCTGCTGGTGTCAATTCAGTGCCTTCCATCTGAAGGAAATTTAAAGATAAAATGGAAAATAAATCCAAATAATCTATAAGCAATCGGTGTCACTTGTTTTTTCAAATATTGGTGCCTCAAAGTTGACATGGAAGGCCTTAGCCAAGATCTCTGGAATCACTGAGGTTGGAAAAGGCCTCCAGGAACATCCAGTCCAACCCGAGACTGATCCCCACTCATCTGACCTTGGTCAGTCCTGTCACAAACAACACCAACCCTTCAAGCCCAGGGCAAGATTGGTTTAGGATTTATGGTAATTCACCAATAATAACAACAGACTGGGCTAAACTGCATGCTTTGAATCAAGTTCACTGAATTATATCAAAAATCTTGGGTAGAGATATGCAGGGCATAAAACTTACATAAAGGATTTCATTGATTTTTAAAGTCATTCAACTCCCCCTGGAAATCTTATTGTCTTCTCTTTGGGTTTTATGACTCCACTTTTATGAATCAAATTTGCAAACTTTGAACTTACTCAGCCTTGGAATGTGCTCAGCCGTATAAAAAGCCAAAATAGTTCCTCCCAAATAATCCCAATTATTCTCAATACTTACTTGCTATTAATTTATTTAATCTGAGGTATTGCTTAAGAAAATGATTTAAGTGCCTTCATTGGGATAGGGTTCTGAATGGACAAGGTATTTCACATTATTTGCTGAAAATCCATTCTAGTGGGGAATGTTTACTATTCCTTTCACATACAATTATTCCTCTCAGTGTTAATCAGACAATTTTTCAAAGGTGTAGTCATGAAATTGGACTGGCTCCATGCCTAATCCAATATCTGCTGCTCAGTAAACACACACCTCTGGATATATGTTTCCAGCCAAAGATATATATATTTTCCAGGCAACTGAATTGTAGCAGAGTGACACAGTCAGAGGCAGGAGCCCAGCAGTACAAACTGATATTTCCTTGATGGAGATCTCATCGCTATGCGAGCTATTTTTAGTTTGGTGCTTAACATGCTTTGGGTGAAAAAACCCCCAAAGCAGAGCTAGACTGTTTTCCTGAGTGATTGTGGGCTGCACGTGCCGTGTTTGGGACACGCCGGTGACTCAGGGCTGCACAGCAAACAGAAGACATCACTGCCCTGCCTCGTGCTGCATCACTCCAGCAAAAGGAAAAGTCTCTGCAGAGTCATCGTGAGCAACCCCGACGTGCTCTGAGGAACCCCCCGAGGGCTCAGGAACTCACTCAGCAGCAAGGCAGACATGGAAATGTGGCTGTGCAAGAGGAATCTGTAATAATCCTGCTGAGACAATGGTCCACATCGAAATCAGAGCTGGAGTAAATTCTGAACTCCCAGCAATGGAATTTCTGTGTTCTGCAGTATCTCCCCACCCTCACCCAGCTGAGGGACGCTGGAAATCCATGAGTTTCCTTTGGCAGGGCTTCCAGGTTAAATCTGGAGGTTCAGGAGCATCAGCCAATCCAGGGTGGTACCAGGAACCCGAGTTTCTGCTGTGATCAGATTTCAGCAGAGCTTTGTACCTGGAGCTTTGCGCTGGTGTGAGCAGAGCCCTGCCCAGGCCCCTGAGACCGCAGGAACGCCTCAGCTCTGCTCAAACACAAACCCCGTGTGCCAGAGCCTGCCCCAGCACCCGAGGCAGCCCAGCAGGCTCAGAGCAGTTTGGGAATGGAGTGAGATCCCGTCCTGCTGCTGCTGAGCACAGGGAGCTCCTGCAGGGTCCTGGGGGGCTCTGGCACCATCCCCACCAACGAGAGCGTGCAGGACCAGCCCCAGGCCCACCCCAGACACAGCCCTGTGTCCCACAGATGTCCTCATCCAAACCCATTCCTCCTGCTTGTGCATTTATTAATGCAGGACATGCTTTTACTTAACAACCCAGCAGCCAATACGAGCGATTTCACCCCCTCGCTCCTGCACTTTGAAATATTATTTTGCTCTTAATTTTCAGCCTCCTCTGCCTCCTCCTTTCCCTCTCTCTCCCCCCCCCTTTTTTTTTTTTTTTTCAATTTTGGTTGGTGACCACAAGTGTAGTTTCAGTAAATAAAGCTGGTGCTTGATAATGTGGAACGGCCAGGAGCTTAACTCTGCCCTTGGAGATCGCTTACATCAAACCAGCAATCAAAAAGTGGTGCAGATAAAATTTGTCATCAGGGATTTCCTACAAAAGAATTACAGTGGAGAAATAGCCTGATCGATACTATGGATTTTCACTGCAGGGGCTGATAGTCCAATTGCTGTGAAACACTCACACAGATAAAAGGGCACGGCTGCCACTTTGTTACAGACTGCTGACTCAGCCCCAGCCTGGCAGGTATTTATAGGCCAAAGTGATACAGAATTATCACCTTGCAGTGCCCAGCTCTTGTTAGTTCTAAGATTGCCTCCCTTTATGGGACTGCTAAATGCAGGTGAATGGAAAAATGATGGCTAACAGCTGTCAAAATGCAACAGAATGAAGTACTTAAATCTTTTTTTATCCATTAAAAGGGTAACAACCGAACATAGATCATGGTGCAGACGTTGTAATGATATTTGGGGCCGGTAAACGAGGGGTTATAAACAATGTACACCTGATCAAAATGGGAAGAAAAATACAAAAGGGAAAAAAAAAAAAAAGCAATAATAAAAATTCTTCTTGTTACTTTACAATATGTGGCTTGCCATTTACTTTGCTGCTTTTCCAAGAGATCTCCAGGCCTCTCAAGGCTGCTCTGAGCAACCTCCAGCTCCATCAACACCATGATAATTTTACACCCCATATACCACAGGGAAAACTGCTTTTACAAACCCTTGGGAGGGCTCCAGGAGCTCTCCTTGTTCCCAGCCAGTGTTTTACACCCTCACCAGGATAAAATGCTGATGGGCACTAACATTAACTCACTGTTTCACACACGGACACTCCGCAGGGCCAGAGCAGGATGAAGGGAAGGAAATACTTTCATTTTTCGGTCCAACAGGGAGCATAGAGCCTCTCTGTCCTGGTGAACACCCCCAGCCATCATTGCATTGCTAGGGCAGGCCCAGGGGTGGTGAGGAAGGGGCACAGGAATTCTGTGTTTATTTTTGGAGTTGTCTGCAGTGGGAGATTGGCCTTGGCTGCACGGGGACGATACCGGGAAGGGCACACAGGGAGCTCTAGTGAGATACAAACAGAGACAGGAGGATCTGCACAGACTGTGCCCTTCCAGAGCCTCCAAGGTGTCCTCCTCACTGGTGTGGAGGTTTTAGCAGATTAAAACCAGTCCCAGAACTGGTTCAGATGTATTTTTACAGGTGCTTTCCTAGCAGAAACAGAACCAAGTTGGGCTTTAACACTTACAATAATTTATAACCTCCCAGTCCAGCTCATTATTTAATGTCCAGATAAATACTTTTTCTAACATTCCCCTGAAAAATCCTGACATCCTCAGCACATCACCTACTCTTACATAACTGAGGGTATTTCTTTTACCTGTAAATCCGTGCCATGTCTTGGTGTGCCAGCAACCCAAAATTTACCCTTTCAGCACTCAGAACGTGGCTGGTTTTAAACACAGGTGGGGAAGGGAGCTGCAGTCTCCAAAGGAAACACCAGAGAGGGGAGGAAAACAAAGAAGAGAGAAGAAAAAAAGAAGAGGATTTGATTTTCCTAAGGGGGCTGTGCTAGGACAGGGATAATGGGGCACTGATGGGGCTGGATCTCTTCCCATCCTGTACCTAAATGTCCCAGTTAAGGAAGAGGAGTCATCCCAGGTTTTGGAAGAGGTTCAGAGGTCCCTCATGAATAATGCCTTGAAGATCTCATTTACTGGGCTCAGTGTGGGGTTTTTCCCCATCAGTACTGGTTTGAAAGCCATCTTGTGTGTTGGAGAAGCACAAATAGGAGGATTAAAGAGCTGAAATTTTCTAGATGTTTCCAGAAGGTCGTGGCCAGCAGGAGCTGGAATCAGAGTGGTTTATTCCTGTGTTTCAGACTTCATTTAACACCAGAGCTTTAACTAAAGGAAGAAACACTGCACAAAACCTGCCAACAATATCATTAAATACAGCACAAAGAGGCTGGACTTGGGCATCACTGGGAGAAGTTTTTGGTGAGTTTGACCACAATATTTGACTGCAGGAGCCTTGGAGGGAAAATGCAGAGAGTTTCAATTCAAATACGGGGATATAAAGCAAAATATCAACTGAAATCAGGATTTGGTTGCCTGTAAGAAACGCTGCAGGTTTCTAAACAAACATCTTCCCTAACCAGGAGAGAAGCCACACCTTCCCCTGTGCTCCATAGGGAAAATTACTGTAGTGCTTGTCTGAACTGCCTGGTGCTGGTAGAATCATAGCTGCTCTCATCAGAGTGTTGTTGGATGAAGTTTACTGTCAGTAGCAATAAGCAGTAGATAAAAGGAGGGAGGGGAGGGGGATAAGAAAACAAAAGGGAAAAATAGAAGCTAAAAAATTCACCAGAGGTGAAAAAAAGGGGGGGGCAAAAAAGAAGATATACATAAACTAGCTGTTTTTGTCTTTCTAGTTGCTGTGATGTGCACAAAGGAAATAGACTGAATAAAATCACATCTCAGGAACACCAACATAAATTCCCCCTTGCTTTGACAAGTACGTAATTTTGTGCAGTGATGCTCTTCACATCTGGAGAGTTATGAGGCAATTTCATTCCCATCTGACAAATTTACAAAGAAACATTAGAGAGAAGGGATTAGAAAAGCGAGAAATCTTTATAGACTTTTTCCTCAGGCTGTATTTTCCTTCCATCTTTTGGCTCTTCCTTGAGGAATATGTATGAGTGACTCATTCTGTATGAACGCCATAACTGAAACACTTAGCAGATAAGCAGAACATGAAATGTGCTTTAAATCAACTAATTGTATTTACATTATCTGGGAGGGCTGATCCCGATTGGCTAAAGTTTGGGAAAATTTGCTATTGTGCATTTTCAAGATAACAATTTAAAACTGGGGAATTAAAAAAAAAAGAAGCTAAAAATATTATCTCCAGAACTTCTCAGGAAAGTCCAGGCCAGAAAAATGATCTGTGTTTGAAAAGCACTTCCCACCTTGCAGCTCTGATTGACTTTTTTGGCCTCATTATGGGCTCATCAAGACCAATTTTACAAGTTGTGAAAGTGAGATGGATTAAATGATCTCCTGAACTCATGGAGAAAATAAACACCACTGGAAAGCAGGAGAGGGAAGGAGTGGCTGGGCTGAGCTCACTCCTGTGCAGCTCAAAGAGCTTTTCCAAGGAGGTTGAGCTCCTCCCAGGCCGCCAGTACTAGACAGAACACATTGACAGAATCCAGACCACTAAAAGGAAATAAAAATGGAAGGATGAGATGAGCAAAGTGTTGCCAACACCTCTGAAAGGCCTGGGGGTTTTGTTTTTGTGGCTGCACCACCACAGGTTCTTTCTGCTTTTCTGGTCCAGCCTCCTCTTTGCTGACAGTGGAACGTTCTGGCAGGGATGATTCCAGGAACAAAGGCTAAGAGGAAATGCTGCAAAGGCTTTGCTTTCTCCTGCGAGGCTTCAC
This sequence comes from Prinia subflava, assembly GCF_021018805.1. NCBI lineage: Eukaryota > Metazoa > Chordata > Aves > Passeriformes > Cisticolidae > Prinia > Prinia subflava. Next base: position 23,571,398 of record NC_086254.1, read on the forward strand.
AAACCCAGGCAGCCATGGCTGGTTGTGGTTACACTGCTGAGGATGTGTGAGCTCAGCTGATATATGGCTACCACAGCAGAGCAGTATTTTATGTCCTCTGTGTAATCAGGATCAGTTTTAATAAAATTCCTTTTTTTTTTTCACTATTTTAATACCAAAACGTTGCCATGGATTGCTCCCCATTGGTTCAACCCCAAGGAATTTCCCCCATGGACAGGTCCCCTGCCATCCTCAGCCTTTGTTTCCCCTGGGGCTCTCTTGGTAAGGTCATTTCAAGTGCCGGGTGCTTCCCTCCTCCCTCTATTAGTGAAAATTACACGACGGTGCTCGGAAGTTCCAAAACATATTCCTTCCTTGGCACCGGGATGAAACATAATAAAATGCAGATGCTTTCTGATGGAGAGCAGAGATGAAAATGTTTTATGAGCACGGCTGGTGGCGAGGGGCAGGCTCAGGGGACAGGGCTGTGCAGAGCCCCGGAGCAGTCCCTGCAGTGTCTGCTGTGACAGGAGACACGGCCTGGGCTCTTTGGGACCCTTTTCACGGGCCCAGGGGGAGCTGTGGGTTCATGGTCCGGGGTGTGGAAGCAGGGAGCTGTACTGGGTGGGACTGGGATGGGAAGGGGACTGCACTGGAGGGTGTTGCAGGTTTTACTGTCTCTGGTGTGCAGCCAGCCTGTGCTGAGCAGGGCAGCTCCTGCTGCAGCTCCTGCTTCACCTCTGGGTTCATCTGCTGCAGGTTTTGCTGTCTCTGACATTCAGCCCTGAGCAGGGCAGCTCCTGCTGCAGATCCTGCTTCACCTCTGGGTTCACCTCTGGGCTCATCTGCTGCAGGTTTTACTGTCTCTGATATTCAGCCCTGCACTGAGCAGGGCAGCTTCTGCTGCAGCTCCTGCTTCACCTCCTGCTTCACTTCTGGGTTCACCTCTGGGCTCATCTGCTGCAGGTTTTACTGTCTCTGATATTCAGCCCTGCACTGAGCAGGGCAGCTCCTGCTGCAGCTCCTGCTGCAGCTCCTGCTGCAGCTCCTGCTTCACCTCCTGCTTCACTTCTGGGTTCACCTCTGGGCTCATCTGTTGCAGGTTTTGCTGTCTCTGATATTCAGCCCTGAGCAGGGCAGCTCCTGCTTCACCTCTGGGTTCATCTTTTGCAGGTTTTAGTCTCTGATATTCAGCCCTGTGCTGAGCACGGGCAGCTCCTGCTTCACCTCCTGCTTCACCTCTGGGCTCACCTGCCCTCCTTTCCCTCCTCCACAGGACTGAACAGAAAGTCCTGTTACGAGACTTTGGTTCCATTTAAGGGGACATGGAAAGCCACATCTCCTTCCCTAATTAATAGATAATAAACCCCTCATTTCCTATGCTCTCCTTATAAAGAAGCTTCAATAATTTTCTCATCTGGACAAGATATTTTCTTCGTGTTTTGGGTTGAAGGGGAGGAGTTTGCAGCACAAATGATTTCCACTAAAAACATTTAAACCTCCTAAATATTTTAGGTTGAGTTATCAAGAGGCTCATCTCTGTGGAGAACTTCTTGGTGAGTGCTGCTGTGCTCAACGGGTTTGTACAGCTCCTCTGACTGCACGGGATTAGCTGGCTGAGAGCTGGATGCACACAGGGTATCTTAAATAGAAAATTAAATTAATACAGAACGATGTTTTCAGGAGCACAAATGGACAGCTTGTCCCTTTGAGAACTCACTGCATTCCAAGCTCGCTTTGAAAATTACCAGATTGAAATGGAGGTGGAAAGTCTCTTTAAAAATCACTTCTGAAAAAACCAAGAAAATAATTTGTTAGATTTTTTTTTCCTTTCTGTACGTGTGAGACATCTAAACATAACCCATTCCACAGTAAGGGTACTGGAAATCAAAAAAATAATATTTGAATTATTTTGATCATGATAATCCCCAATTGTTTTGAAAGTAAATTATATTTGATAGTCTCTCCAGAATGTACTTACAAATTCATAGGAACACCATTAAAATACAGCATTAATTAACATCCACTTTTATAAAGTGCTTCTAATATTGTATAAACAAGCAAGAGTTGAAAAGCTTATTTTTAACTTGGATCTGCATATGCAGTGTGATCATAGTGAGTTATAAAAATACCCGAATAGCACTGGGAAATGAATTTTCACAGTTTGCTTCTGGTTGAAGACACACCAAAGTACCTGTCTTTAATTTGAGGAGCTGTGAACAAAAGGTACTTGCCAGCTTAGCTTGGAGTTTCCGAGCCCGTGGCAGCACAGCCATGGCTGGAATACTGATGTGTCAATACTCGTTAGCCCAAATGATAATCAGCAACTGGCTGGAAATAACTTGAAACAATCAGAAGGGATTGAGCTGCTGGTGCTGGGTTACAGCAGGCCTGTGCTGGATTTCAGGCTGGATTTCATCTCTCCAAAAACAAACCCATCCCTGCAGGCTGAGGATCTGATTTAACTTCCAACAGGAGCCTCCACCAGCACCAAAACCAAAGGATGGAGAGTCCGGGGGGCTGCTGGGCACAGACAGCCTCGAGATGCACCAGTCCAGCCTAAATTCATGTTCAGGAAGGAAAGCAACACCAAAGCCCCTCAAAACTCAGTCTGGCCAGTGGAGATCCTGATGGCTGTGACCTCTCTTGCAGCCCTGCAGGCAATGGTTAATCCCACCTTGATTTCACTCAAAACATCTTGCTGAAACCTAACCCAAACTTTAAAAAACCAATGTTATTTGTAACGGTATCAGATGAATCTGGAGTTGTAGGCAAAGTCTGAAACCTGCCCTGAGGAGCAGGTGGGGAGCTCCTGTCCCTCTGGAACACCCGGGGGAGGTCACAGAAACCTCCCTGCCAAGACCCCAGCACTGACTGGTGGGGTTTGGGTGCAGCTGGCCTCGTGCAGGGTCTCTGAATAGATACATTCCTAAAGTTCTATAAATGTTCTAAAGTTCTATAAATCCCCCTCCCTGCCCAGGTGCTGCTGCCACATCCCGAGTTCCACTGATGCAGAAAGGAAGGGAATTGTGAAGGATGAAGGTTCCTGTGCATCCAGGACAGATCTTTCATCCAGAAAACCACAAACCTGCTCTGAACACTGCACTGGAAAACACTGCTCAATACCAAGCACCAATAACTGACAAAGAGCAGCAAACTGCTGGTGCCACACGGACAGAGCAGGAATTCCAGGGCAGTTCCCATTCCCTGAATCCTTCAGTAACAGCAGGGGATTTACTGAGGGAAAGCTGCGCCCTTAAGAGACACATTGTTTTAAAATTAAAAGCTTTTGTTCCCCCTTCTCTTCTTTAAAGAGGCAAATCCTTAAATGGTCATTTTTATCACTTTCTGTAAATATTATTTATGCCCAGATGCACCTGTTATGGTGGGAATAGTCACAACAGTGACCGTGGTGCTCCAAAGAGATGAGAAATGTGCAGTTTACTGGTGCCTTTCATTAGATCAGCTGATTAGATGTGAAAAAGAGACAAACCTGCAGAAAGACAAGCCCTTCTTCAGCCTTTAAATGTGATAGACATCTTGAAGACATTATTATAAAAGCTTGATATGATGCTTTAAAGCACTGCTGGTTCCCGGGATCACTCAAGGGCTCCTTCAGAAGCTGCGAGCCTTCAGAAGTGATCCAGGAAATGCTGGAGCACTCTGTGTTTTTCAAAGGATGAAACATTCCCAATTTTCCCGTGCTGGGAGAAGAATAGCAAATGGTTTTGGTGCTGTTTTTGGCTGAGCACCTTCCGGGTGACACGTTTGGGTGATTGCCCTCCTCGTTTAACGGGGGATGAGCACCAGGAACTGCTCACATTGTCAGCACCACAGGGACGGGAGGAGTTCAGCAAACAGCCCTGAGAAACGCCTGGGGTGGGACTCAGGAATTCAGAGGTGGAAGGAGCCTCTCTGATTTTGTCCAAGCCAAGTTCCTGCAGTGATAAAGCCACCCCCAAATCCGTGGGGTTGTTCCTCCAGTGCTGGATCCCCTCCGTGCAGATTCCTGGTGCTGAGGTGGTGGAGAAGCCACCTGACAGCTCTGTGCCACTGAGGAACATCCACGTGCAGACAGAAACTCCCACTCGCTGCTTTAAATCAGCTTTCAGTAGTTTTTGTATCACTGAAATAGCACAAAATATATTTACCCCAAGCTTGTGCCCTAAAAATTCTTATATTCACTAAGGAATGCTAAATAAACCAAAACCTCGAAGTGCTGGGGACAGGATAATCAACAGACTAAATATTCTGACCTTGAATTTTACATTCTTCTCCATCTCTAATTGTCCTGCACTGTGTTTTCTTATTTCTAATCCAGGTTAAAGGCTGTGGCTGCTGCTTCAGCCTCAGGTGTTTTGCCAGCGGTCTTGGTGTGGGGACAAATCCCTTCTGAGCCCCGAGTTTCTCTCTCTAGCACTTGCTCACCCCACAGAGGAGCCACAAAGTTGGTTCCTGTATAAAGAGATCCAAAAATGGAAAACACAAAGGCAATGCAAAGCGATGCCACATTCCTCATTTCAAACGAGTGGGTGACAAATTGCTCATCAGATTGTACAATTTGGGTTGCTCTTGCTTGCTTGCTAATTAACCAGTCTGACATTATGTTTCCTCCCTCTTGCCTCCACCCTGCCTGCCGAGCTAATCAGGGCTCAATGACAGCATCACTTATCCCAGGACACATTCCAATAATTAAGGTTTGGAGGACATCTTGCCAACTCCAGCACACACCAACAGGATTTTCTCTCCCTGCGCTGCTGTGCCGGTGACATGTGACAGGACAAAGCCCTGCTCTCATATACATAACAGCAGGATGCTTTCCCACCTTTTAATGGCTGCTGCCTCTCCTCCCAGCCTCTGACAGTGGGGAAGGCTCTGCACGAGTGGCTGTGCCTGGAGGAGAGAGACCCACGGGCAACAGAACCCCTCGTGTGGCTATCAGCTGTATCTATGGCCAAAAAACCCCTCCTGTGGCTATCAGCTGTATCTATGGCCAACAAAACCCCTCGTGTGGCTTTCAGCTGGATCCGTGGGCAACAGAACCTCTCATGTGGCTATCAGCTGTATCTATGGCCAACAGAACCCCTCGTGTGGCTGTCAGCTGTATCTATGGCCAACAAAACCCCTCGTGTGGCTTTCAGCTGGATCTATGGCCAACAAAACCCCTCGTGTGGCTATCAGCACATCCATGGCCAACAGAACCCCTTGTGTGGCTATCAGCTGTATCTATGGCCAAAAAACCCCTCCTGTGGCTATCAGCTCTATCTATGGCCAACAAAACCCCTCGTGTGGCTATCAGCTGTATCTATGGCCAAAAAAACCCCTCGTGTGGCTATCAGCTCTATCTATGGCCAACAAAACCCCTCGTGTGGCTATCAGCTGGATCCATGCGCAACAGAACCACTCATGTGGCTATGAGCTGTATCTATGGCCAACAAAACCCCTCGTGTGGCTATCAGCTGGATCCATGCGCAACAGAACCACTCATGTGGCTATGAGCTGTATCTATGGCCAACAAAACCCCTCGTGTGGCTATCAGCTGGATCCATGGGCAACAAAACCCCTCATGTGGCTATGAGCTGTATCTATGGCCAACAAAACCCCTCGTGTGGCTATCAGCACATCCATGGCCAACAGAACCACTCATGTGGCTATCAGCTGGACCTATGGCCAGCAAAACCCCTCGTGTGGCTCTCAGCTCCGTCTGTCTCCTGGGAAAAGCCAGTTTGTAGGAACTGGGAGCTCCTGTCTAAGGTGAAAGTCTGGACTCGGCACGAGCAAAGCTTGATCCCATGGATTTGGTCTGAAATTGCAAAAAACCCCAAAACCATCTGGATTCTACCTGCATTGGAACCTTCAGAAAGGTAAATTCTGTTTCAAAAGAGATTTATATTTTCATTTTAGCTAATAGTTGTTAGCTTTTCTTAGAGTGCCCACTGGAATATGGCTCCAAATGCTCTGCTCCAGGAAGCTGGAATGTCCTGGTGACCAGTTCTGAAGAGCAGATGGACACACCGCTCATCCTCTCTTGGTGCTTGACTGTGAAACGTTGTTTTCATCAGCAGTGGGATCACACAGAGAAATGGGGAAAGGGAGCATTCCCCATGGAATTCCTGGAGATGGAATTCCTCCAATTCCTGGAGACAGACAGCTCCTCAGCCAGCAGGAATCAACACAGACTTTGCAACACTGCCCTACTTCACTCACACTGGACCTGGAGAGCCTCCACCAGGCACTTCAAAGACACTGAACGCAGATAAAAGAGAATAAAAGACAATTCTGTACCCCTAAGATCTCCGAATGTCACTTAGTGTGGGAGGCAGGAACAGGGGTTGGAAGAGCCTGGATGGATTTGTGCAAGGACAGAGGTGAGAGGGATTTACCCGAGGCTGGGGGAACATCCAGCACTGCTGCTGCTGCTGCTCTGGGCTGGAGCTGGAGCTGCTCCTTCTCCACTCTGGTTTGCATCAGCAGGTATTTGCTTTCTTTGGTCCCAAAAAAGTGCAACAAAACCTCTATTTCATATAGAACCTTCAAGGTCGCTTGCATAAAATGTACAAAAAGCACATTTTTGTTGATGGAATGGCCTTTTGATAATGAGGTAATTAGTGATATTACAGCAGGAGAAAAGGGGGGGATTTCTTCCTCCTTTTCTCCCTTTCTGCAAACCCAGTGAAGTGGCAAATTTTGTCACAGCTGCTGTATGTGCACAATATTTCACCCAGCTCCACAAAGTAATGTGTTTTTTTGAGTAGCTACTGTATTTGCTGAAACTAAGTTATAATAATTTGATGACTAGGAACAAGATTAATTCAAGGAACTACTATTCTCATGACAATTGCAAAATCCAGTAGTAGGGGACAGAGTGGGTATGAATAGAAATGTTTGGGCATCTCCCTGCTCATCAGTGAGGATGGAAAAATATCCAGCAAGGATGTGAGGGGGTCACATCCCTGGAGATGCAGCAAGGTAAGCAATTAATCTCTCCATAAGAAAACCAGGAGCTGCAATCAAAACTATCATCGAAGGAAACATGAATATCTGCACGAGAGGAGGATAAAACCCAGTGGAAGATATAATTACATTAAATTATAGCAACTGCCATGTAAAAGTACCAATGGAGTAACAAAAGGATTGTCATTTCCTTTAGAAATTATGTTTGATGATATCTCAGTGCTCACATCCCCTCGCACGTGGAGATGTGCCAGCTCCCCGAGATCTGAGGGGGAAACAAAGCCCCAGCCCAGCACAAGTGGGAACAGCGCTCAGTTTGTCACTGAGGATGTGACAATCAAAGCTGGAGCTCCTGGCTGAGCCATCTTCCAAAGGAATTCCACATTTTTTCCCCTCCGAAAGGTAAAGCCTCTCATAGAGACCAGCGCTGGCCTGTGCCTTGATCTCCCCCAAGATGAACACCAACCACCAATAACTCTACAGAGAATTTTGGAGAGATGGTTCACAGATTAACATTTTCAGAGTGGAAGCAGATGAGACCAAATTTAGAGCAAGTCAGTGATATGCACATATGTTACGTAAAGGCCTAATATTCACTGAAGAGAGGGAAGGAAGTACCAGGGAGTTGGGATTTGGAGATCTATAAATAGCTTGCTAAAGTTATGGAAGCAAAGAATTACAGTACAAAAAAAAAAAAAAAAGAAAAAAAAAAAAAAAGGTGACAAATTAAAAATTATCAGAAATTGAGCTGGTAAGAAAATTTTCTGATCTGAAGCAGAAGAAACACCAAGACTTTTCCTGCTGCCATCCTGTTCCTAAAGCACTTTCAGTGCTGGCTCAGGTTTGGCAGCTGCTGGGATGTGCTCAGGGCTCTCTGCACTGTGGTTTTACAGAGCTGTGTCTGAGATCACTCACTCGCTGCTCTGAGATATTTTTGTGCAAACAGCAGAACTGCTGTTCAAATGCTTTCAGCTCTTCTAAGTCAGTCTCTATCTTCCTTTGACCAGATGACACTGGACATAAAAAAACCCCACCAACCTTTCTCAACAAACCTTGAAAGCACCAAATTTTAGTAAAATAGAGAAACACATCGCAGTCAGGCAGCATTCCAGAGTAAAATTCCCAACCAAGCAGAGAACTGGCCTCTCTTAAATGCTCCAGCACCTGGCTCACTGCTGCATGGTTTCACCTGTTTGTGCTTTATTTGTGGTGTCTCTGCAGGAGCCTTAATGAGTGCAGCCTCAGCAAAAGTGGATTTTCTGAGTAGCAAAATGACGCTGGAGTTCCCTCAGCTGAGTGCCAGCACGTGTGAAAGGAGGGGTCAGTGGATGCAAAATACAAAATATTATCTGCTGATAACAACGCCTGGGCAGGGCTGTGCAGAGCAAGGAGCCAGCCGAGCTCAGCTCTCCCCACCGAGTGATTTAGGCAGAACAAATTGGAGCTTGCAGCAGTCTGAGTAGTAAAATGCGTGGAGTTGTTAAACTGGCTGTGCCTAAAATGATGAATTAGTTGGGCCATTTCTTTTCATGGCAAGCAGTGAATGTGGGTTGTCCATCAGAGCTGGGAGCCGGGAGCTGTGGGAGCAGGGGCCTTGGCCATGGTGGGATGAGGCCTCAGGATTTCAGCTTTTCTATTTTTCACACATTTGTAACCCTGCAATTCTTCACTGCACAGCTCTGAACTCCACACACAGCCTGAGCTGCTGCTGTCCCATTTTGGGCAGACACAGCAACTCCTCTCCAGGCCTGGGAACCAAGGACGCCTCACTGCCCCAGGCTGAGAGATGGGAACAAAAGTGAGGTGGGGAGAGAAAACTTAGGGTGAAAACTTCATTACCTGAAGCTGCAATTGGAAGATTGACCCTCAATATGCAAAGGGACCAAACTGATAAAAGTATGAAAACTCATGACCCATTGTGAATTTTGGGTGTAGCTCCTGGGAGGCTTTGTCTGCCCTCAATGTACCTGAAGAACCCTCAATAAATAGAATTGCTTTTTATTCCCTTATTCTGTCCGAATTCTCTTTTTTGGTGGTCCCAAAAAGACATCAGTGAGACCTCCCAGGAGGTGAGGACCCAAGGTGGATCCTGTGGGTGAAACAAAGCCAAGCACAGAGATCCCAGAGGGAAAATGCAGCACAGCCTGGCCAGGCCAGGGCTGCCACGGGGACAGGGACACCCGCCAGGTTTGCTCAGTGCTTCCACTCACAGAGGGGCTCGAGGACTGTGCAGGAAGAGTTTTACAAGCTGAGGTCAGATTTGGGGTGGGATGAACGAGTGCAGCTCTGTTGGAGTCACAGGAATCGTGCCCATTCATCCAGGCTGCAGGGACAATGCTCTGACAACAGCACGAGGAGAGATCCCACTGTTGTTCTGCTAAAGCAATAATGAACCCCCTAATTTACTGTTTCCAAACCAGCTTATTCCATTTTAGAGAAGAATGCACTGGGTTGCACCTAGCCACCAAATCTGAGCACAGCCATTATTAATTTACTCCTTTATGTATTTCCATTGTAATGGCTGAGAGCAAAACTTGGGCAGAGTGGATGGTCCCACACAAGCAGCTGTGAAAAGATGTCCCAGAATTCAGACAAACAGCATTGTTAATAGACTCCTCTTGGTGAGGAGAGAAAACACGGTGTCAATCACGCCTGCTGACAGGGTGCAATTAACCCAGCATCAAATTGGAGGGAGATGGATGGGACCAGATGGTCCTGTTATCCTAACAAAGGATTATACAGCAAGTGTCCTTCGGAAGGAAGAGCGTTTTTTTTAACAGGGACCTTCGGAACAACCAAATAAAATTAAAAAAATTAAAAAGAGAACTAAAGAGGCATTACAGAAAATGGAAACGAGCAAACCGTGGTGTAAATGTGGATTCCAGTGGTTAATTCTGTGCTTTGAGGACAAATATATGTTATATTTTGATCATAATGATGCCTGCTGAAATTTATCCAGAACGGCCTCCCAAAGATTGAGTCAGGCAGAAGCACTGCAAACTAAGTCTGTAAGAAATTATCAAAATTCATCATTCTTGCTGTTCCTGAAAATATGATTTGATTTATTTACCTAAACCTGCCCAAATGCTGCCCTGCTGCCCTGCTGTGCTTGAGGTAAATCCGTATTTTGGAGCCTAAATAGCAGCAGGGGCACCTGGCTGAGCAGGGCACCCCAAACCCTTCCCAGAGCCCTGCAGTGAGCAGAGCGTGGGACTGTGCTTGGAAATAAAGCTCTCACTCCGTGAGACAGATTATTAATTATGTGGAAGACACAACCAATTTCTGCAAAGGAATCAGGAAAAAACGTGTAAATAAGAGGAATTTCCGGCAAGGTAAAATATCCTAGAAATCTGTTTCCAGTTTCCCAGAGTGTGAGAGAGATGCTGCAGCAGGCGGTGGCTCAGGGCTGTCCTGCAGGCACTGGAACATCCCCCAGTGACTCCAGTTCCCTCCTCCCTGTCCCCTGCAAGGTGGCTCACACTGTGGTGGAATTTTCTGGCAAAGGCATGAAGCTCCTGTAATATTTCCTGTGATTTTTCAGTTTATGATTCTCCTTCTTTTCTAAATTCCACAAGATCCAGTCCTGCACAAGTGGATCAAGAATTTCCTATTCTTTCCCTTTCCTCTCGTCCTTTCTCTTTTCCTTTTCCTTTCCCTTTCCCCCTTTCCATTTCCCTTTTCTCTTTTCATTTTCCCTTTCCCTTTCCCTTTCCCTTTCCCTTTCCCTTTCCCTTTCCCTTTCCCTTTCCCTTTCCCTTTCCCTTTCCCTTTCCCTTTTCCTTTTCCTTTTCCTTTTCCTTTTCCTTTTCCTTTTCCTTTTCCTTTTCCTTTTCCTTTTCCTTTTCCTTTTCCTTTTCCTTTTCCTTTTCCTTTTCCTTTTCCTTTTCTTTTTCCTTTTCCTTTTCCTTTTCCTTTCCCCCTTTCCCTTTTCCCTTTCTCTTTTCATTTTCCCTTTTCCCTTTTCCCTTTTCCCTTTTCCCTTTTCCCTTTTCCCTTTTCCCTTTTCCCTTTTCCCTTTTCCCTTTCCCTTTCTCTTTTCCTTTTCCCCTTTTCCCTTTTCTCCTTTTCCCTTTTCCCTTTCCCTTTCCCTTTCCCTTTCCCTTTCCCTTTCCCTTTCCCTTTCCCTTTCCCTTTCCCTTTCCCTTTCCCTTTCCCTTTCCCTTTCCCTTTCCCTTTCCCTTTCCCTTTCCCTTTCCCTTTCCCTTTCCCTTTTCCCCTTTTCATTTTCCCTTTCCCCCTTTCCCCCTTTCCCTTGTCTCTTTCTCTTTTCATTTTCCCTTTTCCCTTTTCCCTTTTCCCTTTTCCCTTTTCCCTTTTCCCTTTTCCCTTTTCCCTTTTCCCTTTTCCCTTTTCCCTTTTCCCTTTTCCCTTTTCCCTTTTCCCTTTTCCCTTTTCCCTTTTTCCCTTTCCCTTTCCCTTTCCCTTTCCCTTTCCCTTTCCCTTTCCCTTTCCCTTTCCCTCCCCAAAGCCAAAGGAAATGTTTTCCAATGTACCACAATTAGCAAAAAGTGCCCTGCTTGACACCTTTTCATCATTATCCAGTTGGAAGAATATCAGCTCTTTTCCAGCCACGGAAATTATAGAAGATCTAATCAGCAGATAGGATACAGTCATAGAAAATGCACATCAGCACACCTTAAAGAAAGTAAAATAAATCTTGAAAGTTTAATATCCCCCTTTCCTGGACCTAAATAGGCCCCTTTGGAAAACTATTTTATTGTTTCTCATTAAATTAGAATTGTGCTGAGACGCCACTATCTACCATTTCCTATTATTATTAATGTTAAAAAAAATAAAATCATTGCATATTCAGCATTTCCCCAGTTAAAACAAGTCAGAATGAAAATCCGAGCTGTGTTTTTTCTTAATTCATGCTAATTTAAAAACAGAAAGTTCTTTACTTCTTTTCCCCTAGTTTGCATCTGCATTTAAAGATAGCAATATTTTCTAATGATAATTAAGACCCTTTAATTTATTGGTTTATTACTTCTGTGCTACATTAGCAGCTCTTACAGGGACAGCTCAGAGATACCACAGTGGATGTGCTCCGTTCCCCTCTCATTAACCCCAGGAGCGATTCCAGAGCTCTGGGTTTTCCCTGCTTTCCCAGCCCTTGGTGGAGCTCACACCACGATCCCGACTCTGCTGCTCACCAGAATTTCAGCCTCTGCGTCCTCTTGAGGGGTTTGTGGGGATTTTAGTGGATACTCTCAGAAAATTTGCACTATGGAATAAATTAGACTTTAATTAACTTTTGTTATTCCAGTGTAACCAGCTTGGTTCTTTTTACTAAAAGTCAAATTGCAAATGTATCAAGAAAGCCCCAGACCTGACCCTGTATTAGATATCATTGATGTGGTTACAAATATATCCTCAATATTTAATATTTATTACTTAAATACAGAGAATATAAACATTATTACCTAATACTTGTGACTGTGGTAGTGAGAAGCTTATTAATATATATTTTTAAAGACTATCCTAGCTAAAAGCTTTTAATTTCTTTTAAAATTAAACTCTCTCTGTCTTTGGGCAAACTAATGTGATAATTTTAAGGAAGGTATTATCTGCCTTTTTTTTTTTTACCATTACACTTCACTGAAAAATTTGTGTTAAGCTATGCTTTAAATCAACATTTCCTCAAATTGCAGAACTGATGGTAAAGTTAGGTTATAATAGTTGTAATTTACATAAAATAAAAAAAAATCAGTTTATCACGATTGTTCTTTTTAGCAAGGATTTCTAAACCCAGTGGCTAGGAAATATTGTTGATTTTCAGACCAAATCCATCTAATTACACCAAAGGAAATCCACGGAATTGCCGGGGTTCATGAAGGAGATAATCAAATTACAAAGAGGGAGAGGCTCCATGAGGAACTGCTGAAACAGCAACTCCATCACAGCTGAGAGTTCCTTAAGAGAGGTCACAGGTCTGCCAGTCTGGAAAGGGATGCACAAATTAAACAAAACAGTCCCAAAAGTAGATGATTTTGGGTCTTCAAGATGCATGATTTTTTCAGTTTTATTAAGTTTTTTTGGAAAAATATTATTTCCAAGTGCTCAGCACAAAGCAAGATCTATCCGGAGTTCAGCTCAGTGGGGCTAAAGGCAAACTAATAATTTAATTCCAGCAAATATTAATGATCTCCAACGTATTTCTCGAGATATTTGTGCAGTAACTTCTACATTTATTTATGTGCAAGCAAAAAAGGACTTTATTCCCCAAATCAGATCTTTACGACCAAAGGATCATAAAGATTCTTATTGATTCCAAAGAGGTTTTGCTGATTCTCATGTTTGAAATAGAATTTTTTTTCACCTTTGCAATGTTCTCCTTTTGTTGTAGAGTGTTAATTAACTGGTTACAGTGAAAATTAATCTAACAGCAATTTTTTTAAGACCATGTAGGTGCTGCTGCTTGTTTCAGGAGAGACTTTTATTCAAAATTGCAAATTACTGTTGGTAAGGAGAAGATCAAGTTTACAATTTCTGGGTGCACTGCAGCTCCCTTCCCCTCTGCTTTCCAAGGATATTATATTAGCACTGGAAAGAACTTTCTTGGGCAGACTTTTTTTGGAAATGAGAGGTCCCAAACCCACCAGTTTAAAAGCTGCACCATTGAATGCACTCTGTTCATTGGGGTATCCCCATGCCACAAACCAACCAAATCACGTCCATGACAGGGAAATAAATTCAATAAAATGAGATCAGCTCCACCAGATGAACCACACCGAGGAACACCATCACTGTTTCTCTAGCTACTCTACAGACCTATAAAATCCCAAACCTCCAAAACCTCACAGTTTCACTATTTGTGCTTGTTCCCAAATAAACCAAAAGTCATTGCTGTCCCCTCGGGCTGTGAAGGAGGAAGGCACGAGGAGAAAAGGGCTGGGGCTCTCCGGGTGCAGGTGAGGTAAAGAAAACCCAGCTGTTCCAACTCCCCCTTGCCCAGAGCACCTCTGCTCGTGAGAAACAGTTCGAGTGAACTTCTGTCACTCAGTTCAACAGGAAAACCACCAAAAAATTACAGTTCAACTCTGCTAACTTGAGCTTTCAGCTCTTTTTCTTTATTTTTTTCCAGACAAGTTCCACCACTTGCAGCTGTCCCAAAGCCACCACCTTTTCCTGCAGCCTCGGGAAGGTCCATTGCACTTAAATAAAGTAACCCTGATTTATTAACAGGTGGGTTCAGGCACAGGTACTGTGTGTACCTGGACACTGTCTGAGGAAAGCACTGTGCTCAAGGGGATGTGTTTTTTTCCAGGTGCTTCTGTTTAATTTGTATTCTTGGTGTTTTTGTGGCTGGTCCCTTCAAAACTGCTTTGCTCCAGAGGAGCAAACCTATCCTGGCCTGGCTTGTGCTAATTAAAGAGTCTGGTACTTAACACCGGAGATCAGAAATGCTATGAGATATGGGAAATAAAAAGTGTATCAGAGGACTTTAATGGGGACATCAAGGTTAATATCTGTCTACGCTCTTTCTGGAGAAACTGCAAGCGAGACAATTTATTGGATGGGGCCCGAGTTTTATGTTTAATTACCAAACCGTGGTTTCCTGAGCAGCACAGCTCTCCATCACTGCCACCCCGGCAGGAGCGGCCAGAATCCCATGGGCTGGGACCCCAACCCGAGGGGACAGAGCCCAGCAGGGTCACAGAGGGCTGATACCACAGACCCCAGCAGAAACGCTTCACACCGGGCTGGGGCTCATGGAAACCACTGGAAATCTGTTAGGAAAACATAGAACCACACAAAGGTGATCATATGTGGTTCTTTATTTGAGCACAAGGGGCATGGAATGCCCAAATGTTGTGCCCAAGAATGCAGAGTCGATTTGTGATTTTTTATAGTTTCAAATTATAGATATGTTAACTAACCTCTACCCCTAGATATTGGTTATCCTATTTCTTAGTTACTATCAAATCATACCTACGCTTTACCCTGAGTTTTACTTGATTTGGTTAAAACAAAGCTTCTCAATTATCTCCTGGGCTGGAGGCACACTTGACTCAATTAAAACAATAGGATGAGGCTGGTTGCAGAAGCTGACATTTGTTCCAAGGCCAGGCTGAGTCAAGTTCAATCCTTGTGTCTTCTACCTTCCCCCCCACCTGTAGTTACCTTATACAGAAATTATTATTTTTAACTCTCCACTATCATACCCACCCTGCCCTGAAACAGCGACGCTGGAGCTATCGTGACATCAAACCTCACAGGAGATGGGATAGGGAGGGGTTGTTGCCTGGCACGGGTTCCTCCAGCACTTCCTTCACCAGAATTTCCAGGCAGAAGCGCCGCGGTGCCGTCCCGGTGCCATTGGCAGCCATCCCTGCCATCGACACCGCTGCTGCCGTGCCAGCCCGCAGAGCTGCAGCCACGGCCTCCCGAATTTGTCACTGTCACTTCCCCAGCGCTCGGCATTGTTCAGGAAATGAGAGCGCTCAGGAAATGTATGTGTAAAGCAAAACTGCCTGCGCCCGGCTCCGCCACGGCAGCGGGGCTGGGAGGCTGCTCCGCGCCCAAACTGAGGTTTTATGTGTCCTATTATGTGCCCCAGCAAGAGCCATAAATAATTGTGACAAGGGTTTTTTATTTTTGCTTTTTTTTTGGTGGTACATGTGAAAGTCCTTGAGTGTGCCTCCTGCTCCGGCTCCCCCTCCCTCGCAGCACTACAGCTGCCAAGCTGCATGATGATAGATGGCACTCTGCAGCAAATGACAGCCCGATAGATTTTTTAGTTTGTGCTTTAGAGAGAATCAGATATGCTGTATAAAGCAATAAAAAAAGCATACTCACAAGGTGGGTTAAAAATAGCTGGCACAGCAGGAGATGAGTTTGCTGTTTATCAAAAAGTTAAAGCTTCACATGCAAAGTCCAGGTGATGTGTTAATTCTTTTTAATCTTAGCCGGGAGCGATTTTTGTGGACAAACCTAGGAGGTGCAATTTTTTTACCATTCCATCCTTTAATATAGGACACACTAAAAGCCTGGTTATAAACTTCCCTGAGCTAGGACAGCATCCAAACTCCAGGGGGAATACACTTGATCCTTAAAATGAGATGAAGAAAGTCCCAAGTCTGTACAAGGTTCTGAATCAAACAAGGGATGTTTGAAAAGTTGGCTTTCAAATCAGATCTTGAAACATGAGCCCAGACTCCCTGAAAACTTTCAGTCCTCAAGCCCCCGAAGTCAGCAAGGGTCTTTACCATGAAATTTGATCAAGATTATTTGAGAACCAATACAGAAAATTATTTTCATCTTTGAGAGATTGTGTCTGACAAAAAAAATACATATTTAGGTTTTCCGGATGTCTGATGTTCTCTCCTATGCTAAAACGCAGTCATTTGGGGGTGATAAAGCAGCTGGCAACAGTGAAAGGGGAATTCAGGTGTGCCAGAGCACTCCATGTCTGTGGAATGTGCATTTCAAAGAAACAGGGAGCACAGACAGAAAAGCTACAGAAGGAAAAGGGTGAGGAAAGGGTGAGCAAACGCCTCTGCTCCATTCACTGGTCAACCCTGACAATTACAGATTCATAAGGCAGTAGCTTTTCCTCATGCTTCATATTTTTCAGTAATTGCCAATGACGTTGTGAAGAACAGGATGTTCCCCTGAAGTGTACACCGAGCACAGCTGAGATGTGCAAGCTTGGAAGTTGTCCTGTCCTTTCCGCTGGATGTTAACTTGACTTGTTTTCCTCTGCGCTTTCTATTGATCTGGATCCCGTGTAACAAATGGCCTGGCTTCCCAGCCACCTTGGAAATGTCATGCAGGAGTCAACAAAAATACTTGGTGTATGTTTTATAAAGAATTACAGCTGGCTCTGAATTACTCTGGCTTTCATCTCGGCGAGCCCAGCCTGGTTCTCCGGGCGTCGATGGATGAGCAGGAGGACCAGGAAATGATTCAGTGAGCCAGTGAGTTTCCCAGTTCATGGACATGACAGCCTCAGACGTACTTATTCACCCTGCCTCTGTCTCACACGGTGCACTTGAAGCTGCTCTGTAATTTAGGAGCACTCAGTATATCAGATCTCAACTCCTTTTCCCCCCTGATTTCTGATGAATCATGTTGGGAAAGCTGCGGTTCTAACGCTGGAGGATGTGACATAATGCAAAACAGCACAAGAAGTATATTAAAAAAATATGTCTGTCAGGCTTTATATGGCTGGAAGGGGATAATTTGAATTATATGCCCATAATTCAAATTTGGGGATAATTCAACACCCAAACAGATACATTTCTAGCTGTACCCAGCCATCTGATATAATACTGGCTATTGTTTATTACTGACTTGTATGTTGTTACAGCCTCACCTCCCTCTGCTACGCTTAGGGGACAGTTTACATTTCCATAATAAAATCCATTTTCTGTAGGTTTATAACTCAGTTTACATTTCACTAGGCCTGGCATATGAATTTCACTTCGATTCCTTTTGGTTTAACTAAAATTTCAAAACTGCTTATTTTTTTTTTTTAAATAAAAATTAATCAGTGCTATGGAGAAGTACGTAATGCCATTTCCCAGCCCAAGGAGCTTGAGTAACTCCCAGCCATTCACTCGAAAAATGACCTATTAAAGCCCTTTTTTTACAAGAACCCGATGGATTTAGGGCCAAATGGAACTACTTAAACAAGCAGATGTTGCAGCGCTGCTATTTTTAGAGATAAGGGAGCACAGGAATAAAGCACAGTGCTCGAGAGGAGACAGGGATGGGTGACAGCAACAAGTCACAGCCACCCTGGCACCAAACCCTGGCACCCTGTGCCCACCCTGGGAACCCCTGAGGGGTCTGGGGGGCTGAATTTACCACAGGAGCTGTGCCAGGAGGGGCTGAGGTGGGATTTCAGGGAAAGGCTCTTCCCCCCAGGGTGCTGGGCACTGCTGCAAACCTGCAAGAGCTCCTGGACAGTCTGGACAGCGCTGCCAGGGATGCACAGGGCGGGATTTTGGGGTGTCTGGATGGGGGTTTGTGGGTTTGGATGTGAGTTTGGATGGGGGTTTGTGAGTTTGGATGGGGGTTTGTGAGTTTGGATGGGGGTTTGTGGGTTTGGATGGGGGTTTGTGAGTTTGGGTGTGGGTTTGTGGGTTTGGATGGGGGTTTGTGGGTTTGGATGGGGGTTTGTGGGTTTGGGTGTGGGTTTGTGGGTTTGGGTGTGGATTTGTGGGTTTGGGTGCAGGTTTGTGAGTTTGGATGGGGATTTGTGGGTTTGGATGTGAGTTTGGGTGCAGGTTTGTGGGTTTGGGTGTGGGTTTGGATGGGGGTTTGTGAGTTTGGATGGGGGTTTGTGAGTTTGGGTGCAGGTTTGTGGGTTTGGATGGGGATTTGTGGGTTTGGATGGGGATTTGTGGGTTTGGATGGGGGTTTGTGAGTTTGGATGGGGGTTTGTGGGTTTGGATGTGGGTTTGGATGGGGGTTTGTGGGTTTGGATGTGGGTTTGGGTGGTGGTTTGTGGGTTTGGATGTGGGTTTGGGTGTGGGTTTGTGAGTTTGGATGGGGGTTTGTGGGTTTGGATGTGGGTTTGGGTGCAGGTTTGTGAGTTTGGATGGGGGTTTGTGTGTTTGGGTGCAGGTTTGTGGGTTTGGATGTGGGTTTGGATGGGGATTTGTGAGTTTGGATGGGGGTTTGTGGGTTTGGATGTGGGTTTGGGTGTCGGTTTGTGAATTTGGATGGGGGTTTGTGGGTTTGGGTGCAGGTTTGTGAGTCTGGGTGTGGGTTTGGAAGACGTGAAGCTGGTGCAGCTCGTTAGATTCCCGCAGGGTTGGTGATCTCAGCCCTCCCGAGCAGAGCTCCTCTCGAACAGCCAGCCCAGCTTTCATACAGGTTGATCCATGTGTCTCTAATCATCAGGGCCAAGCTGGGGCTGCACCTCATAAACATTGTCTTTCTTGGAAGAAAATGTTTGCTTTCAGGTCAAACTGAATCACTGGGCAGGCAGGAGGAGGCAGGGGGAGTTTATTATGCATGTCTGGTCTGTCCAAGAAAAGACAGGATTAACAGCTAATTTCCTGCCATTAGACTTCAGCCCCAAAGAAAGCTTTTTCAAAGAACTCACTTGCATCTCAAAGTGACTTAACATCTGCGAGGAACAAAGATGAGAATCTCACCAGGACACAGCTTGAATCCCAACTCCTCCTTTATAACTCTTTCTGCTATGGAACTGTGGAGTTGCTGTAAATCTTTACAAGGAGCAAACCCAGCAAACTCTGCCTCTACCTGGGGCCAGGGCCCCGTGCCAGGAGCAGAATCCTGACTCTCTGCTCCCTGCAGGGTTGCAGGGATGGGCTCCTCTGTCTCAGGCTGTGAAACTTGGACCTGGAGGATGCTCTGGTTCCACCAACCCACCTGAGCCAGCTCTGCTGTGATCACACTTGCAAAGGCTGTAGAATTCAATTTAAAATCAGCTGAAGGTCTCACACTGCCCAACCTGCTCACTAAAACCTCCTGGTTTCCCCTTCTGGAGCCCTGAGAGCCCACTGCAGACACCTGCCTGTCACCTGCCCGTGCTTGTGATCCAAGTTTGCATCTCCTGCTCCTGGAGAGGAGGGTGAAACTGTTGGAAAAGCCATCCTCGAGCACCTCAGTCCCTTGTTTGCTCTCTGCAAAAGACTATTCTGAGCCCTTGAAAAGATGGAAGAGAAGCAGGCCTGTAACATTTTCTACTCTCACCTCAGCATCTTCCTTTTTGCTTTTCATTCCCAGAGAAAAAGAAAAAAGGAGAGAGAAGGAAACACCAGCCTGGATATAAAATCACCTGTACCTTTCTGAGAGCCTGGGCAAGACTCTGCAGTGCTGTGCTGGCACAGAGCATCCCCAGCAGCACAGGAGGAGCCTGGGCAGAGCACGGGCAGAAAACACCTGCAAACCACCCGAGTGCCAGAGCCTCCCCTGAACTCCAGAGCCACAAACCCACAGATGAGCAGAAAACTCGAGTACAGCAGTGAACAAAGAGTCCCTGCTGCCTGCAGGGGCACGGAGCAGTCGAACCACCTCTGCAGGTTCTGTCAGTGAAGGGAGCAGGGGAGGGAGGAGTTACTGTGGCAGAAACACTGCAAAACTCACTGGGACCAGTGCCCTGCTGGTGTAAAACTCACTGGGACCAGTGCCCTGCTGGTGTAAAACTCACTGGGACCAGTGCCCTGCTGGTGTAAAACTCCCTGGGACCAGTGCCCTGCTGGTGTAAAACTCACTGGGACCAGTGCCCTGCTGGTGTAAAACTCCCTGGGACCAGTGCCCTACTGGTGCAAAACTCACTGGGACCAGTGCCCTGCTGGTGTAAAACTCCCTGGGACCAGTGCCCTGCTGGTGTAAAACTCCCTGGGACCAGTGCCCTGCTGGTGTAAAACTCCCTGGGACCAGTGCCCTGCTGGTGTAAAACTCACTGGGACCAGTGCCCTGCTGGTGTAAAACTCACTAGGACCAGTGCCCTACTGGTGCAAAACTCACTGGGACCAGTGCCCTGCTGGTGGAACTCCACTGAAGTCAGAGGAACGATGACATGAGGGAATGTAGTCTGTTAAATCAGACTAATAGGGATTATTAGTGCAGAGTTCTGGAGGGTGCAGGGGTCCTGGCCAGCCCTGAGGGGGCTCTGCTGGCCATTCCCACCGGGGCTCTGGGACTGGGGCCATCCCACAGCCCAAACTGGGCCCTGCTGGGAGCTCCTCTCTCAGCACCTCGTGGTCAGGGGAGCTCTGCCAGTCCCACGTGAGCCCCACGTTTTGTCTCGGGCTTCAGTATGATAAATGAGTTTAATTCATCCTTTGTGTAAGGAGGGACAACTCCTAGAAATTGCACTGGAGTTGAATGCCTTGGATTAATCCCTAAATTCATTCCTCTAAACAAAAACCTGCCTTGAAATCACTGCTCTTGTGGCTGTCGTGAGCAGGAGGAGTTTGAGACATATGTACTTTAAAAGTTCCCCACCTAATCACCAGCAGCATAAAAGATCTCTGCAAGAGCTCTGCAATACCAGGTCAGATCCTGATGGCAGCTCACCACTACCAATACCAAAAACTGAGGCTGTGTGGATTTCTTTTCCACAAATTACATTTGTTCAGAGCCACGTAACAAAAGAAGCCGGGATCTAGATTAATTATCGTGATTATCCTCCAACTCAGAAGTCACTCAGTGCTCAGGAACAGATTTCTTTTTGAAGCCTTACACAATCGCTGAAGGGAGCTCACAGCTTATGCACACAGGCCTCCAAATACACACAATAAATAAAACAAAGCCACATTAAAAAAAAGAAAAAAATCCCATTGCCAAAATTAGGGGGAAAAGCCACCCTGAGCAGTATGAGTTTAACTCTTCCCTGCACACCCAAAGTTGCTAGGGAACGAGGCAGCCTCGCCAAGTGCCACCACAATTACATTTACAGAGACCTGACCTTTGCCTGCTCCTCCCTGTCTGAGCTCTTAGAGAGAGCCCTGTCAGTGCTGAGCTCCTCCAGGAAAAGGTGGGCTAAGGTGGGCTTCCCTCTTCCCTGAGCTTCCCCCTGGCTTTGGAAGGATGAAATTTGTTCAGCACTTCAGGGCACAGCCTGATCCAGCAGTCCCGTCACCCTCCCTGAACAGAACTGCAAAATTCCAGGAAAAAATTTAAATCCAGGCTCGTCCTGCCAAGAGCACACGTGGCAGAACTTGCCAAGTGGAACCTGCGGGTTTGTACAAAGTTGCAGGGGCTGTGTGTGGATGTTCCCACAATTCCATGAAACGCCCCCAAAATCTGCATTAAAAACTTGTGCGTGTTTAATATCATCAGCTAAGGAATTCCGTGCCATTATCTGTGTATTTTAATAATTGCAACTTTCAATGGTAGTGACATAAAAACAATTACTTTTTGAAATTTCTCCCTGTGTATGCATTTGAAGCTACACAGCCATTAAAAACAGTCTGTCGAATTAAAGGTTGTGCAATTAATTAAGTGCAAATCCTGTAAAACTGGACCAAGGAGAAAATTCATCAAATGGGTGAAATATGACCTATCTTGTCCAAAAGACAAATATGTTTAAACAAAATATGAAAATTGATGACAAAATTACTGGTAGCAAAATGCACACAGAGCAAATACGAGACAGCTGCACCGGGATCCGGCACGGGAGGTTCACCCTCATGGAATTTGTGATTCATTAGCTCCACTGCCTTGTAAAACTTTTCCCAATTCATCTCCAAAGTACAGCCCTCGTACCTCTGATAGTAAAAATTCTCTATAAAAATCAGATGTGAGTGTTCAGCTGTGATTTACCGTCCCTTGCCACAGTCAGGAGGGATCTGCTCTCAGTGGGTGTGGGGTCCTGCAGCGAGGTTTGCTCTGCCCCAGGAATCTCTGCCTCTGCCAGCTGCTGCTTCCAGCCCCCACCCTGGCCTCGCTGGTGTCACCCGCGTGGGGACAGCCCCAGTGGCTCTGTCTCTGCCCTGTCCTGGCCACTGGAGTTCCCAAGGGAGGTTTGGGGTTGTAGCACAGTTGGGATGGGTCTCTTCTCCCAGGGACAGGGACAGGAGGAGAGGGAACGGCCTCAGGCTGGGCCAGGGGAGGCTCAGGGTGGAATTTCTCCCTGGAAAGGGGGCTCAGGAATGGGAACTGCCCAGGGGGGTTTGGAGTGCCCATCCCTGGAGGTGTCCCAGGAATTCTGCAGGTGGCACTCAGAGCCCTGGGCTGGGCACAGATTTGGGATGGGCACAGCTGGCACTCTGTGACCTTGGGGATTTTTCCTCCACTCAACAACTCTGGGACTCTGTGTCTGCTCAGGCCTCAAATATTTTGTGCCACGAAGGAACAGAGCTCCCTCAGCTGTGCCAGCCATCAGACTGGATTGTGTGGGCCTTGTGGAAGCCACATGGACTCCCCAGACCAAACCCTCACCAAAATGGTCACCACTTTCTATTTTAAAGGGTTTTACTGCCAAATAAACCCCAACCTGAAATTGAGGCTTTTTCTATTTTACCCACACAACCCACTGGCAGGGAGAGCTGTAATTCCTGCCTGACACAGCCTGGAGCTACATTTTCCATATCCCAATGAATGGTTCTGGAAACAAGGCATCAGTTGTGTCCCCAAAGTTTTGGGCACAATTCCCCCTACCCTTTTTGCTGATGGGCTGCAGTTGGGAACCAGTGGGATACTGGGGGGCAGCATTTCCCCAGCCACACTTAATTTACTGTTTAATATTAATCAGGTCAGACAAAAATAAGATAGAGAGTGAAGTATGGTTGTCATGGTTGTCTAAGAGCATTAAGAGATGAAACTCAAGGAATCCATGGAATATTTATGTGTCATAAAGCAGAAAACCTCACCAGGATGTGTGGGGAGAATGCAGTGGGGATGGGCTTTGCCATAGGGACAGGAACACCTCGAGGGTCCACAAATGACATTTTTAATGAGGCAGAACTGTCTCCCCTCACCAAACCCAGAGTGCAGCAATTCCTCCTTCGCCTCCTTCTCCCTGGCAGGACCCAGCTGTGGAACCAGGCACGGGCAGGGAGTCCTGGCAGGGAGCAGCAGCTCCAGCTCTCCTCTGGGACATCCCCCAGCACACCCAAAGGAGCAGAGTTTGCATTTCCAGAGCATTTCCAGAGCATTTCCAGGCCTCCTGATCCCTGGGGAACACGAGCTGGGTGTGCAGGGGGCTCCTGCCCACGCTGGAATTCGGGTCTGAGGCTGCACAAATCAAAATCCAGTTGAGAGGTGGATGCTGGAGAGGGGCTGAGCCAGCGCAGGAACCCAGCCTGTTATTTTCATATTAACATGTAATGGTGCCATTAAAGTTAAAACCACTGTTAAACTTGATTGAGTAAATTAGTTAATTAACCATAGCATCTAATGCATTCCTCCAAGGCGTACCTCAGCTCCTCCAGACAGAGCTGCAGTTGTGCATTATCCTGGCTGTGAGTTTGACTATGATTGCACTCCTGCAGTGGCTCTGTTTGTCAATGAGGGATGCAGGCTGTCTCTGAATGGGAGATGGTTAAAAGCTAGCAGGGAAAATGGATGTGTTTCCTATGTATCTATTTCCTTTCAAAAAGCTTCTCACACTTTATAAATTCTTCTTACTCCTTCTTAGCCCTTTGTTGGAAAAACTGACCTTAAAACAAGTTGAAGATGGAATGTTTCAGTCATCTCCAGTTAGGATTGAGGATGCAAAAAGTAGCAGAGTTTATAAAGAACTCAAAAGGAAAGTTAATTAAGACAGGTTTTCCCAAATATGACTTTTGTATTTAATAATGCAAAATTTTCTTCAAACACCTTTTGGCAGGAAAATGGACACAGGGCTGGGATCATGAATTTTGCATCTCCCTACCGAATTTACAGATAAGGTAAACTAAACCACAGATATTCTGATATAGAAGCACCACTTGATCAAGAAGCTGCCTCGTTTGGAAATGTGTGTTAGATTAAGAAATAAAATATATCTATTAAGGTAACAGGCTGCGAACTGAGCAAGTTTTCTTTTAACTCCTCTATTTTCAAAGCTGTTGGAGGAGTTATCCTGTTGTCCTAAGCATCCCTGTAATCCACTCCTGGAACATTTCCAGAAGAAATTTAATTTCAGCAGAAATTTTGAAGACTTAATGCTTTTCTTTCATAGAATTTCTCCAAAACTTCCAATCAAAATACAATTTTCACCAAAAAAAACCCAAACAAATTGCTTGCTCACATTCCTGCTCCCATTTTTCCACATTTCCCAACCAGTCCAGCAGCATCACAGGGTGTGTTGCACATCCCAAGAACATTTTTTTGTCTCAGGCCCTCTAACTTGGACTCTCAGAACACTACACAAGTGACCAACCCACTTTTTATATTTTTTTAAAGCCCAGCACTTCAACTCAGATATTTTCCCCTGCCTTCACTGCCTTGGGAAATGCTTCATTTTAAAAACATGAGAACACAATTATGACAATTCCCTTATGAAAATACGGCCAATTTTCTGCTTTAACCAACGTAAAATTGATCTCTCCAGCTCTGCCTCACGTGGTCTCTTTGTGGACCTTCCTGCTTCTCCTCTTCTGCCACACCCAATGATGGAAATGCCCTAAACGAGCTCTGCTTTCTTTTTATTTTCATTTTTCCCCCAGAGATCACACCTTGGGCACGTCACTGCCTGCGCACGGGTGGCCTCAGTGCAGAGTGACAAAGTGACAGAGCTCAGCCTCTGTCCCACACACCCCCCAGAGGTCAGAGCAATCCGATTTCCACATTTTCTACCCCACAGCCTCCATTTCCAGGCACTGTCCAAACTCAGCATCCATGGATTCTGTATCCTACCAATAGTGAAAATGCTATTTTTCCATTTTTTATTTTTTCATTGCCTGCTTGATACAAACACAGGATTTTGTGAAGGTCGGGGTATTGATTGGATTCCACCCCAGGGGCTGTTCCCATCCTGTGACAGATGCAGGGGCCTGGGGGAGGATGCACTCGTGGGAATGGGAAGGACACCGGGGTGGACACTGCTAAAACTGCAAAATTATTGAGTGATTTCTCCTTTCTCCCCTCTCGAGCACAAAAACCAAGAACATTTTTGAAGAAAGAGAGCACAGAAAGCACCTGAGGGTGTGGGGTCTCACCATGGGACACTCATGGAATCCTTAATTAATGAAGAAGTGAAAATACTCAAACATTTTCTGTGCCATGGGCTCTGCAGGGAAATGTCAAAGTTCTGACCTGCTATCCCAAATCTTCCTAAAATTAGAAGCCATGGAATGACAAGGTTTGGCTGAGCTGGGCTGAGAGAGGAATTTGCTGAAGAGGAAACTCCTTCTTGAATAATTAACTCACTTTTCTGTCTGTGTCTCTCCTTTCCCCACCAGATTTCTGGGACATGGAAGGAGGGAACATTCTCTTTCCACTCCTGATGAGATAATCCTGATGATCTAAGGAATTTCTTGCCACTCTTCTGTATTTAATAAAGCATCCAAGATTAGTGGTTCAAGTCAGCTAAATTTACCAAATTACAGCACGTAATTGATTTACTGATAGGTAGGCATGACTCAACTTTTACTCAGATCTTTGACATAATAATAAAAAAAATTAAGTTATTCTGAAAAATTAAGTTATTACTAAAATATTAAGTTATTACTGAAAAATTTCATTATCTTTTTAACCACTTAAGTAAAAAAAATAATAATACAATATTGGTGCTGTTATTTGTATATTTATGGTCATGACTCTTCAGAAACATCTTCCTGGATTTCTGTATCACGAGATATCACTGAATGTGAGGAATGTATTGGCGGCCAGGAAGGAAAATGGCATGGATGGAGCTGTGGTCAGAGAGAAGGCAGACATGTGTATTTAAAAAAAAAAAAAAAAACAACAAAAAAACCCAACAAAACAAACAAACAAACAAACCCAAAAAAACCAAAACCAAAACCAAAAACAACCAAAAAACCAAAAACAACAACAACAACAACAACAACAAAAAACCAAAAAAAACCCACACCAAAAACAACAACCAAAAAAAACCGCAAAAAAACCCACCAAAAAAACAACCAAATTCAACTGCTCCTAATGCTGATAAAATCAGAGTATATTCAACAACACAGATCTAGTGCTCCACACTTAGGAGTAAATGCCTCTGTGTTATTGATCTCATCAATTCAGGAATGTTTTGTGCTCCACAATTCCTCCCTCAGCTCAGTTCATCCTCTTTGCTGGATGATTTGGTTTCCTTTTTCTTGGTCCCTGGCACCTCCACTGTAGGTGACCATAATCAGCCAGATGCCCTCAAGTGAGAGATTCACTCATTTGCTCTGTGTGTGTGTGAGCTTTGCCATTTTTAAATTCTCATTTTCACCCCAGCCACTGCCACTGCCCTGCTCCCTCCTGGAGCCCCTGGATCCAGCTGGCTCCAACACGGAGTTCCTGCTCTTCCCAAGGGGCTTCACCCCTCTGCCATCACTGCCAGCTCCTCCTCCTTTCTCAGAGATTTGGTGTTTCCCACTCCTTTCCCAGTGTCCCCAAGGAAGGTGATGCCTTGGGAAGGCTGAGCTGGAACAGAGTGGGCAGAGCTGAGAATAAAGCAGAGATTTATTGAAAGGCCTCTAGGACACACCTTGGGCAGGACAAGAGCCTGGCCAGGGCTGCACCCAAGGTGAACCCAAAATGGACCCAAAATGGACCCAAAATAGACCCCAAATGGTCACAAAATGGACCCAAAATAGACACAAAATGGACAAACAGTCACCAGGTCTCACATTTTTCTAAGTTCTGGTCCATTTTCACATTGGGGTTGAATTGTCCAGCTCCAGCTCCAGGCTGTGAGGTCCCATCCTTCTCATTCCTCCCTGCAGCCCCCCTTGTTTGTGCTTTGGGGCTGAAAGTTGTCCTTGGTGTGCAGCAGGAGAAGGATTTGTTTTGTGTCCCTGCTGTGTGCAGAGCTGAGTGACCCTGGCTGTGAGCTCAGAGCTCACCCTGGGCAGGGCAGAACCCAAAAATACAAAAGTTAAACTTGAGGAATCCTTGGTGCTGCTCCAGTGGGTGAGCTGGCAGAGCTGTGGGAGCTCAGGCTGCTGCGTGCAGGGGTCACTGCAAAGTCAGCAGCCAGGGAAACTCTGCTAATCCATTAGAGCCTGCCGAGTTTACTACCTGAGAAATTCCACTCTTCGCACTGGAGAGCTGCTCACCCTGCATCACAGCACCTAAAGCATGCTGGAAATACACCTAGAGCATCCTGGAAACACACCTAGAGCATCCTGGAAACACACCTAGAGCATCCTCAGAAATACACCTAGAGCATCCTGGAAATACACCTAGAGCATGCTGGAAATACACCTAGAGCATGCTGGAAATACACCTAGAGCATCCTGGAAATACACCTAGAGCATCCTGGAAATACACCTAGAGCATCCTGGAAACACACCTAGAGCATGTTGGAAATACACCTAGAGCATCCTGGAAATACACCTAAAGCATCCTCAGAAATACACCTGTCTGACTCCGGCTCAAAACGCGGCTTTAGAAACTCCAAACTCTTCATTTTCCTGATTTCCCTTGTGCCAGCACTCAGGACTCGCTGCAGATTTCGGTTCTACCTGTATTAAACCCTGGGTTTGTTACAGCAGCGTGTCAGAGCCAGCATCGCAGGGATATCAGCTCCATAATCAAGTTTATCCCAAACAAGTTTCATCGTTTGAACAGATATTTAACAATAGTTTAAAGGATGATTGTTTTCCAATTTAAATATCCTCCTTAGCTCTAAGTACCAGTTAACTCCGGCTCAGTGAAATGCAAATTTTGTAAAATCCAATCCATCAAGCAGAAATTTTCCTACAAAAGGGTTTTGCAGAAATAATAGCTGTCAGCTAACAATTAATGCACCCAACACGCTTAAGTACTGCACTGAACTTTAATGAAAGGTTACCGAGTCTGTTAAATTGCTTCATACCTTGTAAGACTAAAGTTAAGCAAAAATTAGCATCAGTGTTCTGGGAAAAGAGCATGCAAACAAAATTCACCTTAATGATGGGGGAGTGTAATGTTTTCACTGAATATTTTGAACTATGATTCCATTAGAACACTGTCAAAAAACCCGAAAATTTCACGTTCAGAGCAAACATGCTTTGGGATTTCATCTGCAGCGGATGAAAACAAACACAGCAGATGGAAACACGCAGGGAATCAGCTCTCCTTAAAACCCAGCACAGAGCCAGCCTGGAATTGTGTTTTTCGGGATTCACACCGCTCCCGGCCCTTGGATCTGCCGGGGGCTCATCCCAGGGGCTGGGGAAGGTCATTCCCGAGGCAGAGCTGCCCCAGCTCCTGCTTTGCCGGTGGTGCCGATGCTCCGGACACCCGGCTCTCCTCTGCAGGGCTCCCATAAACATTCCCACACTTCCAGCAGTGCTTGGCAGCTTTACTGCTCTTGTCAGGAGCTAAAAGGTGCAATAACCCCGCACGCAACACAAAGGATCAAACCAGGGATCGTAACTCATCCCCAAAGGGCGGCCCGGTACAAGTGATAAAGGGAACCGCACTCCAAGGACTTCCTCAGGCCACTGCCCCTCATCAGCAGGGCTGGACACGGCTCATCCCTGCCAGGACCGCACTGGCTGCTCATCCCTGCCAGGGGCACAGCCCACTCCTCCCTGCCAGGACCGCACTGGCTGCTCATCCCTGCCAGGAGGGCACTGCCCGCTCCTCCCTGCCAGGACCGCACTGCCTGCCCATCCCTGCCAGGAGGGCACTGCCCGCTCCTCCCTGCCAGGACCGCACTGCCTGCCCATCCCTGCCAGGACCGCACTGCCCACTCCTCCCTGCCAGGACTGCACAGCTGCTCCTCCCTGCCAGGACCGCACTGCCCGCTCCTCCCTGCCAGGACCGCACTGGCTGCTCCTCCCTGCCAGGAGGGCACAGCCCGCTCCTTCCTGCCAGGGGCACTGCCTGCCCATCCCTGCCAGGACCGCACTGCTGCTCCTCCCTGCCAAGACCGCACTGCCTGCCCATCCCTGCCAGGAGCACTGCTCGCTGCTCCCTGCCAGGACCGCACTGCCCGCTCCTCCTGCTCCCTCTGCCAGCCCGCCCTGCCCACACCGGGGCTCTCTGAGCACTCGGGTGCCGCTCTGCCCCTGATTATCCAGCTTTAATGGGACCCCGATTATCCAGCTTTAATGGGACCCCGATTATCCAGCTTTAATGGGACCCCGATTATCCAGCTTTAATGGGACCCCGATTATCCAGCTTTAGTGGGACCCCGATTATCCAGCTTTAATGGGAATATTCCGGTGTGAGACTGCAGGGAAGGGTGCAGGGAGCCCTTTCCCTTCTGCCCAGTGAGGGCTGTGAGGAGCACGGGGATGAGTTACACACACACACACACACACACACACACACACGTTGGTGTCACAGGTCCCTCAGGGGTCACACGCAGGCCCAGGCAGGCGTGTTCACCATCCCACCCCGTCTGATGGACAGACAGAGCTCACCTTCGTCCTGTGCAGGGGCAGGATGAGCTCAAACCTGCACCAGCACAAAGTCTCGTGCTGGTGGACATAGACCGAGCAGCCCGCTCAGTTTTCCTGTGAACACATCTACCAAAGCGTGTGTCCAACAGGAAAATGTCATCCCCCTTACAGCAGCCGTGCTGGTGGCACTGGTGACAAGTGGCCCCAGAGTGGACCCCGTGGGAAGGCAGCTGTCACCAGAGCAGCAGGGCAGGGACACCCCGGGGAGTGCCAGTGCTCAGGAACATCCTCATGGACACTTCCATCTCTCTCGCTACTGATCTATCAGCAGAACAATCAGTAGCCTCCAAAAACAAACAGAGGAAGAATCACAGAAGCACTGAGGGTGGAAAAGGCCTCGGCGATCAGAGCAATCACCACCTTGTCAAGCAGAGCAGAGCACTGACAGGAACAGCAGCAGAGAGAAGGAGAAGAGCCCAGACAGACACTGTGAGTGCACGTGACAGGGTCTGGACCTGTCCCCACGTCAAGGTGACAGAGGAATCCCTGATGCTGTCTGGCAGTGATGGTTAGGGATGGTTAGTGCTACCTGTGCTGGCTGCCTGTGGATAAACAGGAGGAGCCACAACTCCACATCTTTCACACTCACTAAATCCACTTAATTAAGTCCCCATTTTCCAGTTCCCCTCCCGGTGCTGTGTGTGTCCTTCCCCAGCTCTGCCCCACTTCCCGGGCACACCAAGGACTCTCCTCAGTGCAGATGTGGGAGATGGAAAATGCAACTGATGCAGGCACCCGCCCCCACTCACACATCTCCTCAAGATCCTCTAGACTGTATTCATGAAAAATGATTTACAAAATACAAATAGATTCTGGCATGAAGTAAGCTCAAATTGACTGCTTTCTATCAGGAATTAATATTAACCAGAGCTTGTCAGTTACTAAATATTTATTTTAGGAATACATACAGCCTCTGCTTTCATGTAGGTTAAGCTGTAATCTTTGGCTTGTCAGTTCCAGGATATAGCAGTGGATAAATCATGCACTCTTGAACTGATAGATGTCAGAGCCGTTGTATACAAATGGAGGGATATGTCAATGAACACCCTAGTTTAGGTTACATTTACTATAAACATTGACATTCCTTTGCAATGAGACCATTTGCTGGCTAAGCAGTCGCAGCTCCGCAGGATTTGATGCTTTTGTGCTCAATCAGGTTCTAATGATTTCAGATGTTTGCAATTAATGAACCATTAGATTAATTGGTTGAGTATGGAAGGACTGGTGTAAGAATTGGGTCAGAACCACAGACAGGCTATTACCTGAACTGACAGCAATCACCAGAGGCAAACCAGTGAGAAATTGAATTAATGATTTTTCACCCTCTCTTTCCCTTTTGGCAAAAATTAGCACCGGGGCAGGGTTTGAACAGAGAGAATACTACAAGTGTTGGGGGCAAGGGGTGAAAAAGGAACATTCTGATCACTCCTCATCTTTCAAACTGGAGCAGCTCAACCCTCGCCAGCAGACCCAGCCCCAGCTGGCTGCTGAATATAAAGGAGGTGCCATATTTCTTCTGGATCCTCCAGATCCCCCCAAAGCTTCCTTCCCAAGTCCGTGTGCAATATTAATTATGGACCACACAGGGCACCTTAGCGAGATGATTAATTGTGCTTCAGAAGCAGGGGAAGGAACGAGCCCAGCTCGATATACGGTGGTGGAGGCTTGGTGGAAACCCCAGGGTGCCCATCCTTTAACCACGCTACAGGAGGATGTTTACTCCCAGGGCATCACTCCTGCTTAAATTCCAGCAGTGTGACAAGTTATCCCAACAAGGTGATGGCGCTTTAGCTGAATCTGGGATTTCACAGAGTAAAATTAACCCTGGCTGCTCAATACAGGGGTTTTTTTGGACCTTTTTCTTTCTAAGAAAGGTTTTATCCTAATGAGGTTCTTTGGCTTTGCACTGCAGTTCAGAAATCAAGCGTGCTGTCACTGCCTCGTGCACCTCAGGTGAGATTATTCGTGTGCTCCCAGAGAAAAAAGGAGCAGAATGCAGCAGTGCTCAGAGGAACACAAACACACGGCACAAATAAAGGGGAGTGTCGGGTTCCCAACCCCGACCTAGGTGAATTCAGCATTACAGCTCGTGGCTGGAATGTGAGCCCAACACTGGGAGTGATCCTCTTCCCTCCCTCCACTGACTCCATTTAATTGAGTCCTGTTCCAGGCAAGGGTTTGGGATCTGCCTTCAAACCCCCTTGGATAAATCACGGGTCCTTTTGTGGTGCACTTTTATTCTTGTTGTAATGAAGCAGTCAGCAGACACATCCAGAGATAAACAAGTTTTTAGCTTTGGCATTATTCTGCAATTACTCTGGAGCTTCTCGTCCTTTTGTTTTTTGGGGTTTTTTTGTTTTTTTTTTTTTTTTTTTTTTTTTGCATTCTAATTTTTTTTGCAGCTAAACTGAAATGTTCTGTGTGGTTTTGGGTTTTTTCAGCCAGCGACTTGCTTGCTGCTGAAGGAAAAAATAAATTTTGCATTTAAGGCATTTTAGCTGTGGATTTATATAAATTTCAAGTGTTCAAGGCAGATCTGCTTTTGAACATGAAAGGAATCCCAGAACTGGCAATTTTTACAAGTGGAACATCCCACTGATTTCTAAATAATAGCTTGGGTTAGAGCCATACCTTCTATGTCACGTATTAACCCCAATTTTCATCTTTTTGCCTGTGCACTATTTATGTGATTGAAGCTGGGTACATGAAATTTTTGCCTCTTTCTACCTGAATTTAGGCACTGTAAATAAATCTGGCAAAACAAGGAGACAAAAAGAGCTTTAAAGGTTTCAATGGAACTGAGTCCACTGAGGCAATGGGAGATCTTTAACTCATTGTTACAGACTTTGGGTCACCAGGCAAACAAAGATATTGCATTTTCACATGTCTGACCCCTGTGATCTCTAAATAAAGGGTTCTGCTCCCAGAATAAGCCTTGTAGCCCCATCTTTATCCCAGAGTTCCCCATTCCCCAAGGACTTTGCTGTGCCTGTTCCCAGTAACTGCCCCAAATCTCTTTTCCTCTTTCCCCTCCATACCAGGACCCCTCCACTGGGAGCTCCAGACCTGCTGAAATCACGACTGCTTTGGAGGAAAAGTGGGCAAAGCCGAGAATGGGAGCCATAAATGTGACAATGATGTGACCAACCTTAACAACTCCCAGTTATGAGATATTTAAGGCCTGCAGAGCAGCTCTTCCCTTCCACTGTTTGCTGTTCATAAATCACATTTATGAGACAGACAAGGCCAGAGAGAGTCGATGAGACTCCCTCCACTGACTCGAGCACGGGCGGGGACAATCAGCCGGGATAAATGCACAAATAATCCCATTTACCCCAGAATTCCCAATTAACGTCAGCCAGATTTCTCAGGGAGAAAAGCCCCCTCAGGATGGGGATCACCTGGCTGGATAAGAGCTCCCTTCTTCCATCTGAAGTGTAACACTCATTTCAGGGGAAGGTTGGGAAGGGAGAAATGCAAAACACTCAGAGATACAATCTTATCCCTTCCAGAAGAACAAAGGATATAAATGCGAATCATTAAAAGGCAAAAACAAAACCAAACCCTCTAAAGGCACTGTAAATAAACCCCTGTAATTACGCATCACAAAAAAAAAAAAGAGTCAACTGCAAATGGTTCAGTAATCTCATTACCAGGCTTACTAATAATCATTGCAATATTCTCCATCTCCCCTAAGATAATGAGCAGCACGGTGGATGTTGGAAAAAAAAATAAATAAACAGCCAAGCAACGATTTCTCATCTAAATATTTAACAAAATGGATGGGCTTGCCTAAAGGTTTGAGATTGAGCCCCAGTGTAACAAATTTTTAATTTGCACTATTTTCCTACTTTTAAAGGGGGAGGGAGCTCAGCTCATCTGAGAATGGTGCTGAAGCCAAACAACGCTCTCATGACAACCCAAAAATAAAGAAATAAAGCATTTTTAAATATTTCAATACTACAAAATTAGCCCAAGTTAAAGGCAGCAATTAGTAAACAACTTTGTCATATTCAGAACAGTATCTTTCCCATTAACATTTCTATAGTTCCCCAATTACATTATAAATCAAAAGTAATACAAACAGACAATGTAATAATGAGAACACATAGACTGCATCAAAAATTAAGACCCCAGCTTTTCCTTTCCTCTTGGATCACTCTGTTAACTTGTCCTAGTTTACTTTCTTGGCAGCAGGAGCACAGGCAGAGAGAGGGAATTTACACCTTGGTGAATAACTCCTGAAACTGGAGCTGGAAGGAGTTGGAAAAGCAAAGAAATTTTCTTCTAAAGTGCAGAGCATGGCATTTCCTTCCCCAAATGCTGCCTGCTGCTCTGGAGAGGGGATCAGCAGGGAATTAGGATGAGGTGGAGCTCCCAGGCACTGCAGCTCCTCAGGGATCCCCAATCCCCGCTGGATTCCCTCCCTCTCTGCCAGGTGAAGCTGCCCTGGCTCTGAAAGGAGGGAACTGGAGCATCCCAAACATTCCAGGTGTTCTCCTCAGAGGGACAGGGCGGAGCCAGGGGCACAGGGCAGGGCAGGAGCTGCTCATCCCTGTGCTGCACCCCTCAGTTCGATGTCCTGTCACCCCAGCTCAGTGCCCTGCTCAGCAGCTCTCAGCTCAGCTGCCCTGGCTTTTCTGAGTTTGTTTTTATTTCCTTTTTTTTTTTGGTTATCTGCTACATTTCTGTCATCTCTGTTTACTGCTCTGGTGTCCTCTGACAAGGAAGAACTCAAAGAAATGACCAGAAATGGTTCTGGCAGTTGTGAGCACAAGTGATACTACAAGAGAGGAAAGCAACTCACTTCAGGAGCACAGCAGGGAGAGAACTGGAGGGCTTGGATCAAGACTGGGGATAAAAAATGTCCTCAGAGTTTTTCAAGCACTTCAGCTCCTTCAGGAACACAATGAAAGCACAAGGGGTGGATGGAGAAGCACGGGGATGTTAAAATAAATGCAATTAACCATCAGTGTTTGTCTTAATGCACTCCTCACGACAGCACTGCTGCTAAAACAGAGGTGAGCTGGACAGGGTAGAGGAGGAGATTAAATTATGTATTGTTCCTTTAACACTTTCTTCAGTTAAATAACATAATATTTTCAAGGTTACTGTTAAAATAACAGGGTTGTCCAGTGGAATTTATTCCCACTGGTGTTTGTGTACTGTATATATTTATACCACATGAGCAGCCCATAAATTCTCCTCATAAATGCTGTTATCTGCACCACCAGCAGTTTCTCATTTTTATGGGGGTATAACTTCAAGGTGTGGTTTACATCCCGTTCCACCTCATTGCTTACAGCTCCTGCTGCCCCATTAGGCTCTGATCCCGAGCTCCTCGTCCTCCCTGATGTCCCCAGGTCCTGCTCCTGTCCCCATCACCCAGGGGACCTCACACAGCTCCAGCCCCACCCGCCCACAACCCTGAATTTGCCTGATCCCCACTGAGCACCCCTGGACATCCCAATTCCCACCCGGGGTAGGAGCTGCTCCTTCTCACCCAGAAAATCCTTCCAAGGGAGGAGCATCCCCATCCCGTTCTCTTCCGGGTGGCCCTGACTACCAGGAAAAGATTCTTCATTTAAAACAGGAGATGAACAGAGATTGCAGAAGAGTTGTTCCAAAGGTCATCCGAGCTGGGAATCGCTGGGGTGTAGGACAAAGCTCAGATAACTTCACAGGAGAAAAAAAGCCCCACTCACACTCTTGCAATAAACTCTTTATACCTCACAGCAGCCTTAAAAGCAACGCAAGCCCGTCCATGCATCACTGTCAGTGCCTCCCAAAATGATTGGTATCAGTGGAACTCTGAATTCTCTGCCTGCTCACATCCATCTGTCCTGGAGTTCACTGCTGCTAACTCCAGACTTCGGGATCTGAACTCAAGTGTTGTTTTCTCCAATTTTCTTCCCTTTTTACGACCTTTTTCTGTTGCTATCTTGATTTATGGTCATTTGTGTGATTGCATTGCTTTGCTTTATGGCAGTTTATGTCATTCTGGTCCTGTCATAAATGACTACCATAAAGTGAGGTAAAATATCATAAAACATTAGTGAGTCACTGATATTCAAGGTTCTGGAGTACAAGGCTGACAGGTAGCAGGCACAGAAGAACGGTGCCATCCGAGGGATGGATCATTATGGGTACACGTGTGTGCTGGGATCTGCAGGAACAAATGCCACCCTGACTCCAGTTGTCAGTGGAAACAATTTAAAAGGGCAACGCTGAGTTATTTTTGTGAGTTTAAAAGTCTCATGTTCCTACAGTGATTTCTTCTACAGCAAAAAAAAAAAAAATAAACCCAAAAAACAAACCACCAAAACAAGCTGGGAAATGGAAGTGGAGCTGATCCCCTGTAAAAGCTCTCACTGCTTTTCATGTCTGAAAGGCTGTTTGGGGGTCAGGACTGCTAAGAAGCTGTTATAAAAATCAGATTTCTGTGTAAGATGATCACTGGTGGCTGTTTGTCCATCTCTGGTTGTGGGCACAGAGCTCTGAGTGATGCTGTGGCCTTGCTGCACTTGCAGGAAAGTGAAAATCCTTGAATGATGATGCTCAAAAAGCCTAAACTGATTCTTCTGATGTATTCTACTCAAAGAAAACCCCATTTTAGCCATAATCTAAGCACTTATTACCTTTGTAGCTAAGAGTATTCCAAAGCATTTTATACTTTTTCTCCGTTTAGGAAAATAAGCCATTGCAGTTACAGACTCTCCAAATAAATATAAAAATAAAATGCAAAAATATTTTGCCACTGATGTTTGTGCTATGAATCCTTTACACATTAAGAATCAATAATCTCTATATTCACTATCAATTCCTCCCATCAGTTGCTGTTACTTTATAGGACAACTTAATTCTGGAAGGAAAATGGGTATTTGCTGGAGTTAGAACTGGGAATGCATTACCATTAAGAAATATGGAGATAACCACTTGGAAATTTATATTTGTTATTTGAACATATAAAACATTGTTCCGATTTTAAATGGCCTTTTTTTATTTGCTACTATTATTGCAAAAATAAAAGACTTATCATCTCCAAACCCATTTAGCCTGTAGTGACATTATTTACTGGGCTGCTTCTCTGGATATTTTGAGGGGGGAAATATTTTTAATGCAGGTTAAGGTTTTTTTTTGCTTTTTATGAAATATTGCACTTGGATGGCACTTTCATAATGGAGATTGTTGCATTCAACCTCCAACACCAAGAGCTTTACTGAGCTTGCCCTCAAAGGAACAGATTAAAAAATAAACCCCAGATTTCCCCCAGGTATGCCAACCTTGATGTTTTGTGATGCCAGAGCTCTCCCATTTTGGAGGTTTGTGGTGGTTTCTTTGCTGCTTTTTCATGCAGTAACTTCAGACAGGACCTTGCTGCCTTTGGTACCCAAAATTCTGATTTCACTCTCCACCATCGATTTCATTCCAGTTTTAATGGTCTTGGCTTTTCGCTCAGCTCCATCCCACCCCTCTGTGTGTGGGGATGGAATCAGTTTGTCCCGTGAAAATCCCTCTGGGAAAGGCAGAGGGAGGGAGAGCCGAGGCTGTCCTGGCAGTGCCAGGGGTGCAGAACCTCCCTCAGTGACAAATTCTGGAGCTTTTCCCGATTTTTGCAGCGGGAGGGAAGTGACACCTTCTGCTCCTACACCCCAGAGCAGCACCAGGCTCCTCCCGTGAGGGAAAAGCAGCAAGGAAAATAAAACATCTCTGGCAGCCAGGAGCCAGAGCCCTGCAGGATTAACAGATCAATTTGTTCTATTTTTAATAAGAGGTAAATCTTATTGGAAGTACCCTGCTGTAATTCCTAAAGTTTGGCAAATGGGAACAGGGTTAGAAATTAATATTTAATTAAATATTAAACCAACCAGCTGACATGGGCACATCTGAGGTCACCACTGCTTTTGGAATCGCCTTTCCTGGTTTTTCCCCTCCCTGCTCTGTGACCTCCATGCAAGTCAGTGCTGGAAACACTGGGACACAAAAATTCTTTTTTTTTGTATGAATTTAGAAATACCAGAGGTTTTCACTTCCATTAAAACAAAAAATGACAAGAGACTCACCAAAACTACATCCAGTTGAAATTCCTGGTTTGGGATTTTGGAAGACAATAGCAGTTTTTTACTAAGAACTGTAATAACCTTAAAGAGAGGGTGAACCCCTGGATATGAAATAAAAGCAGAGAGGAAGGAAGATTTGCAGGAAGAGTGAAGAGCACAATCTTTACCTGTGCAGAGATCTAGACCCAGCATGAAAAGAATAAATTAGAAAAGGTTCTTTCTTTGCTGTGGTGCAGCAGGAGAGCAAATCCCTGCTCGGGCAGGCACGGAGGAGCCAGGGCTGAGGATCTGCAGGATCTGCTCCAGGCTGTTTCAGACTAAAGGCTGAGAAATCCAGAAAAATTCAGACTGAGGCACAAATAATGCTCAGGCCTCTCTGCTTCCTGCACTGAGGAGACAGACTGAAGAGTTAATAATGCCTCTGATCAGCTTTTAATAGCCTCTAGATGCTTTCACACAATAAATAGATCTGTTGTGAAAATACTCGGGAACGCAGCGAAATACCACATGCGCCGTGCCCTTTAAAACGCTTTAAATAGCACAATTATAGATTTAAAGATCATAATTGATTTAAATTGGTGGTGGAATGTAAAATTTTATATGATGCATGAAACCTCTTAAGGCTTTAAGACTGTAATTATCTTTGTCACTCCCATATTGCACCCCAAAGCTTTTCTTTTAACGATTTAGACGTTATAGGAAATAAAGGGAACGATCCCTAGGGATGGCCAAGGGAAAAACCCCACAGGGGACAGGGGCAGGGCTGGGCTGAGCCCTGGATTGTCCCCAGGTCCCCCAGCTGAGGGTGGGGATGCCCAGGATGGGATGTTGGGGTGGGGATGCCCAGGACAGGGATGTTGGGATGGGGATGCCCAGGACAGGGATGTTGGGGTGGGGATGCCCAGGACAGGGATGTTGGGGTGGGGATGCCCAGGACAGGGATGTTGGGATGGGGATGCCCAGGACAGGGATGTTGGGGTGGGGATGCCCAGGCCGGGGATGTTGGGGTGGGGATGCCCAGGACAGGAATGTTGGGGTGGGGATGCCCAGGACAGGGATGTTGGGATGGGGATGCCCAGGACAGGGATGTTGGGGTGGGGATGCCCAGGACAGGGATGTTGGGGTGGGGATGCCCAGGACAGGGATGTTGGGGTGGGGATGCCCAGGACAGGAATGTTGGGGTGGGGATGCCCAGGACAGGGATGTTCACACTGCTCTAAGAGCTTTGCTCCACACAAACCCCTCTGAAACCCCAGCAGAGCCTCCCTGCCCACAGCCACCACCCCTGGCTGCTTGTCCACATCAGAGAAGGGCATCTAAATATGGGAATTTTCAGAGAAACAAATTAATTCTTAATGATTTCTCTGTTGGCAAAGGCCTCTTGGCAGATCCCAAGCCCTCCTCCCGTTTCTCCATGGAAAACCACACACACCCCATGGAAATCTCACACGAGACCAAAAAATCAGACCCTGTGCCTCGTCCCTGCTCCTGTGGCAGCTCTGTCCCTCCTGGGGTATCTGAGTCTGTATCTGAATTTGGGGTACCCTCATTTCCACACAGCCTCTCCCCTTTGAACACATCCCACAAAATTCCCAGCGCCTTGGGTAAATGCAAAACCCAAAATTCAGCCACAGAAGGAAAGATTTGGAGGTGGGAGTCACAAGATTTAATGCACAGTGGAGTAAAACCCACGCCTCTGTTGTAGGGTTAACCACTGATCCCCACGATATCAGAATCTGATGAAGTTTGAAGCCTCCAGACATTGTTTAATACCAAAAACCCCTCCATATAAGTAGCCAGAAAGAACAACATTAACTCAGGAAAGATTATTTCAGTTTATCTGACCCATATTTGGAAACTTAAATCAATTTAACATAGCAAAGCTCCCTCCAGTACATGAACAAGGAAAAGTCTTTCAAATCTGTTTATATTCCTCCAGATGTCGGTGCTGATACCAGTGCCCAAACAATAAAGCAAACAATTATGAATTTCTTTTAGATTCTCCTGCGTTAGAAATCCAGGGAAGAAAAAAAAAAACAACTAACAACCCGGTGAATCAGTGAACTAAAAATGGATAGAGTCGCTAGGAAAAGAGATTGTATTCAAGCTAAGAGGATATTGCCAACAATAGGTAGTTAAAAATGGAATTAACAACTAATAAAAGTGGTGAAGCATATCCTTTTAAAGAGCAATTTGAAAGGCTTTTCATTAGAACAACAACTTTAGCCACAAACCTTTAGGTAAGACAATTAACAGTCTATTTGGGGCTTGGGGGGGCAATTAGCTGTGTCTCCACTGATGAGCTCCCCTTCCCATCGGGACAGGCTCCAGGGGTGGTTTTGGTGTCTCACAGAAAGTTGTGCATCAAAGTAAAGCCTTGATTTACAATCTGAATGTTTTCCCCTAAACAGAGAGGGGAAATGTGGCACATTTGGCTCTCCTGGTGACCTCAGGGAGGGGACAGAGATTCGGGCTGTGGGGAGCAGCAGCAGCAGGAGGTGGGAATGAATCCCTGGAGAAACGCTGGTGGTGGCTCTGGATTTTTCAGGTATTAGAAGAAAACACTGATGTTCTTCTCCATAACACATGGTTGGAACAAGCCAGGCCAAGTGGAATATTCTGAGGGATTTTTAGGAGGTGTATGAGAAATAAAAATATTGTGTTTTCACACACAGAGTGATGCTGCTTGCATTTCAACAGGAGGCAGGCAGTGACTGAGAGAGTGAAGTGATTCTGACCATTTGAGACAAAACCCAAATGAATGCCATGGACATTGACCAGACTGCAAAGTGCATTTATTGATTATTTCCATTTTCTCTCACATTGGAACTCCTGCTGGCTGAGGTTCCAAGGTAAACTAAAAGTTCTTTCTCTCTCTCTCTTTTTTTTTTTTTTTTTTTTTTTTTTTTTTTTTTTTTTTTTCTTTTTCTTTTTTTTTTTTTTCCCTTTTAACAGCACAACTGCAGGGTAAAAAGAAATCCTGTAAAAGATTTCTACTGCGGGATAAACCCAGAGATTCTGAGGAAGATGAGGGTGTGTGGGACAGTGCAAAGAGCACAAACCTGCACACACACGAGCACGTGAAACAGCAGAACCAATCCTCCTTAGGGAGGAAGAGGAGCAAGGCAAGGGATACAAATTAAAAGAGAAAACCACGGCATTTTTCACTGATTATATGTTTGCAGCTGGAGAAAAGGTTGTGTTAAATTAAAAATAACAGGAATAGAAATGTAAGTTAGCAGAAAATGCTGTAAAGGCTTAGGGGAGACCAACGAGGTGGAAGAGGTGTGCTCTGCTACTGCCTGCTCACTGAATTTCCTCATCCTACAGGAATCCCAGCTCTCTTTATACACACCATGAACCGATTTTTATCCCCTCCAGATAAAGATCATGAGCAGGAAATCTCTTGTTCCAAACCGATTGTGGCACTTCAGCTACTACAGCTTAAGCTGGGCCAGAGACACACAGATATTTGAGATACCCTGCAGAAAATGAAGATATTCAAGTGTAGGAATTCTACCTGGGGGCCAGACTTGGTCTGGTGTAAAGTGCTGAGGATGTGAATTGGTTTGGGTCAGGTTCACTGTGAATTTGCACCCTTCCTCTGCTGCCCCATGCCCTGGGGATGATTGCTCTGCTCCCCGTGTGCTGAGGAGGTCCCAGCATTGGTGGGGGCTGCTAGGGGGGGTTGAAGCCAATATTTCAGATATTTCAAACAGGCAGCTGAGCACAGACTCTGTTTTATAAACTGGGAAATGCAGATGGGAAGCAAAATCCAGCCAGTGTCTGACAAACCAAACGTGACCAGTGATGGATTTCAGCTCCCAGCTGGCAGAGCTGGACCTGTTCTAGGAGTGCCCAGCCCGGGGACTGGGGCTGTGGGAAGGGCAGAGCTTTGGGAATGCAGGTGAAAAGTAAAAAAAGTGGTGAAAATAAAATCACCAAGGAGCTTTTCACCAAAGTGGTGAAAGTAAAATCACCAAGGAGCCCAACCTGAGTGTGACATGAGCAAGGCACAGCCTCTTACTGCTCCAACAAGGCAGGGGAAAAGAAATTAATATAATTTTCATCCTCTTTGGGGTTTAAACATTTGGGCAAGGCTTTCAGAGGCACCTCCTGCAGCAGTTTCCTGCTGTTTTCCTTACCCCCACCACACTGTCACCCTGCCCTGAGCGCTGCACATGATTTAGCAGGGCCTGGCTGTCGGAATGATGAAAATGAGAAAGCTTTTACCCAGTCTGTATATCACAGAAATGGGGCTGCTGCATACACGGGGCTGGATGGTTTTTATCCAGCTAAATACAGCCAGGCCATTAATAGGAATGCTCAGTGCAGGGGACTGCTCAAAAATCCACGAGATGGGCAACAAATCACAATCCTGGCAGAGAAAAAACCCCCTGCAAACCATCCCCTTTTCCAGAGGCCTTTGAAGATACCTGTGGGCATTTGCTGGTTGATTTAAAGTCCGGCGTGAACAAAATCTGTGGGGTTGTGGAAAAAAATGTACTTTGGACACTGTTTAGAAGGAGTCTGGAAAATAAACTCTAGAAAATCTGTGGTAGAGAAAGGACCCTGCCCAGGCCTGGGGAGTGCACAGGTGAAACCTGGAATGCCAAGTTCCTTCTCCTAAATAGTTATAGCTGAAATCTTGGCAGCAATGAAATAAAGGGGAGTTGCAGCACTTATTTAATCAAAGCCAGGATTTAATTCTCTAATTTCAGCTTGCAAGAACATGGTAACCCAGCTGACTTCAAAGAAGAAATGTATTTTTACAAATTAAAACTAATTTTGACTAAAGAAGTATTTTAGGGTGTGTTTTGGAGGTATTTGCAAAGTGCCTTGGCTGCCACTGATGTCTGCAATCAGCTGAACCTCCTGGGATTTGCCTTCCAAATTTTCTGCCTTTTTTTGTTGATCCTCTCATGAAGGAAAATGCTCCTCAGCCCTTGCAGTGACAGAAATTACGGAAGCTCCAGGTGATCCAGGCTCTGGAGCTGGAGAAAAAGACTGGATCAAGCACAACAAGCTTTTGAAGAGGTGGAATTTGGGACAACAGAGCAACAAAGGTGTTTTAGGACTCCTGCAAAGCGTGGCAGAGATGCTGCTGGGAATTGAGGAGCAGGAAATTCACATTATCAGCAGGAAATAACAGCAGTGCCATCCCGGAGGATGCTCTGGAGGTTGGAAAAGTGGCCTGGTTATTTCTGTGAGAAAAGAGCATTTCAGGCAGGACCTGTGCACCTCCCACCCCGGGGGATAAAGGGGCTGCATCCCTGGTCTGGGTGAAGGACACAGGCGGAGCTTGAATTAGGGAGAGGAAAACAAACGTGATTGCAAATCCCTCACCAAAGAATTTGCATGGAGAGCAAACCAGCCGAGTGCTGTGCCTGTAAATTCAAATTTAGCCAGTGCTGCTTTTCGGGGGTGTTGGAAATGCACTGGTGCAACGGGAGGAGCCTGAAATGAGCCCCGAGCAGGGAGCAGTTTGATATGTTAAAATTAGCACAGAAAATCAGAGATTTGTCAGTGTCTGAACGACAGGGACAGGATTTCAGGCCGCGTTTCCTTTTCAGAAGGGCTGGGAAAGGATGGGTTTTCTTGTCCCTTTTACAAATCCGGATGCTGAACAAAGGGAGCAATTCTAAATGCAGGTATTTATTCAGCACATAATGCCCTCTATTTTCCCTTTCTTTACCTGTTTTTCAGCTCACAAAGGGAACAAGAACTCCCCTAGATTGCAGCCCCGTGCCCTCCACAGTGAACATTTCTTACAAAATTGTATTTTAAATATATTTATCGCTTCCTCTGTTCAACTTCTTCAAGGGAGACACAACTGGCCTGCAAGTTTGTGTCTTGCTCTCTGTACACCACCAGTGACCCCAGCCCATCTATTACACTGCCACGAGAGGAATCAGCCTCCAAACCCATTTGTCTGCTGCAATACTGGGTCTTTTAGGTTGCAAATGGAACAGATTTTTATTTAAACCCCCATCTAAGAGTGTCATTATCCACAAATCTGCTCATAAATGTTTTGGCAACTGACAAAAAAAATTAACTTCAGAAGAGGAAGCCATTAGGATGAAAACATTTCAAATCATGTCATTCATCAGATCTCTGCTCATCCAACAAAACTTGCTTTTGTTACAGGCAATTGTGGCGCTTAATCTGGGGACTTTTCAGCAACACATTTTTCTGATTAAAAA
This sequence comes from Prinia subflava, assembly GCF_021018805.1. NCBI lineage: Eukaryota > Metazoa > Chordata > Aves > Passeriformes > Cisticolidae > Prinia > Prinia subflava. Next base: position 23,615,558 of record NC_086254.1, read on the forward strand.
ACCATAATCATCCTGGCAGTAGTTAGAGATAGAAAAGATCTATTAGCTCTGTGAGCCCAGCTCCCTTCCCGAGCAGGACATAATCCCTGGCAGGAAGTCTTCAGATATTAACTTGATCCAGAGCTTAGCTTGAGCCAAGGGACTGAGCATGGAAATCTGTACGGAGGTGTCACAACACTGGGAATTCACAGACCCCAAATGGTTGGGTTTGGTTGGGGTTTTTTAATTTCTTTTCTTTCGTTTGTCAGGGCAAGCACGGGGCTGGAGTGGAGGGAAGGTAGAGGGAAATGGTGTGGGACAGGTCTGGGTGTCACCAGCGTGTCACAGGGGGCTCCTGGGGGAGCCTGGGGCAGGGGGGCTCCGGGGGGACCCCAACCCTGGGGCTGAGCTCCTGGGGGAGCCTGGGGCAGGGGGGCTCTGGGGGGACCCCAGCCCTGGGGCAGGGGGGTTCCAGAGGGACCCTAAACCTGGGACTGAGCTCCAGGGTGAGCCTGGGGCAGGGGGGCTCCAGGGGGACCCCAATCCTGGGGCAGGGGGGCTCCTGTGACCCCAGCCCTGGGGCAGGGGGGCTCCAGAGGGACCCCAGCCCTGGAGCAGGGGGGGCTCCTGTGACCCCAGCCCTGGGGCAGGGGGGCTCCAGAGGGACCCCAGCCCTGGGGCAGGGGGGCTCCTGTGACCCCAGCCCTGGGGCAGGGGGCTCCTGTGACCCCAGCCCTGGGGCAGGGGGGGCTCCTGTGACCCCAGCCCTGGGGCAGGGGGGCTCCTGTGACCCCAGCCCTGGGGCAGGGGGGCTCCTGTGGTGCCCTCAGTCTCAGCTTTCCCATTTCCAGGCTCTGCACGAGTGCATCACTCTGAACTGCAGGTAAGGGGTTGCAAGTTCTGCTCACAGCTCTGTCAGAACAATCCTCCTCCAGCCCCAGAGCCAAGGGCAGTCCTCCTCCAGCTTTGTTTTTGGGATGGAAACAGAAGGCAGAGAATTTAACCTACAGGAGCCTCCTCACAGGCTCCAAAAAGTGGGGATTTTACCCCTGAATATTGATTTATAGGTTACAGGAAATAACCTGATTTCTCACCCTCCAAAATCTACAGAAAGTCTCCCATTTGCTTTAGAGTGTGTTGATTCAGCTCTCAAATATCACAGGAAAAATTCAAGGTATTTCATCAGCCCAAATTAACTCAGCCAAAAAAAAAAGTTTAAAATCTGGTGCTGTGAAATTTGTTACATTCAAAAAATGACACAGCAAATAGTTTTCTTTTAGGTTCTAAACCCTGTTTTAAAGTACTTTATAATTCAATAATAGAACTATTAGAAGAAAAGGTGACATGAAATTAAAATCCCCACCTAGCTCTGTGTTTTTAATTTGGAAAATTGCAATCAGAAATGGAAAGATGGAATTTTAACAGCTATATTGAAGATGATCAGAAGAATTCTTTCCATAAAGGTTAACAACAGATAATTACTTTCTCAGGAAATCACTGAGATGTCATGATTTGTCTGCTTTGTTTTCAGGGAAGTTTTATGATGCTCCCTTCTTGCCACTTGGCAATGAAACAAATGAGGTTAGATGGCAAAGATTATGAAAGAAATTAGCAATAATGAGTCCAGTAACTAAAAACATTAGTAGAGAAAATTGAGTTGACCTTACTTTTATAATTATTCATTTTCCTAATAGTTTTTTTTTTTTTTCCTGGCATAATTGGGCTGAAATGAAAGGCTGGGAGGTGCAAGGCTGGGTGTGACGGGGGGTTTGGCAGAGATTAACGAGCTCCACACTCTGGAGGGCACCCCTGGCAAATCCCTGCCCAGAGCTGGGAGCCAGCTCCTCTCCCCCCTCCTGGAACACTCAAAACTGAGAATTTCGGGGTTTCTGCTCTAAAAATCACTGACCCTCAAGCAAGCACTGCACCTGACCTGAGCGCTTGGACAGGCTTCCAAAACTGAGTGACAGCACTGGGGTTGTGGGTGTGCAGTTTGAATAAAGTGTGTGACATCACTGGGTGCAAAACTCAGAATTTAAGGTTTAGAAGGGGGGAAAAGGGATTTGAGATGGCAGAGAAGTAAATAAAGCTGGTGAACTTCAGAGGAGCACAAAGTCCATTCCAGGTAATCAACGTGAAATCCTTGTACTCCAGCCCCACAGGAGTGAAAAAATTGTTGAAGGTGTCTGTAAATACAGGAGTAAAGGGGTCACACTGAAAGAGGAGAAATTTAGGTGAGATATTAGAAAAGAATATATATGGGGCAAGATGGGGGATTTAAGACATTGGCTAAGTCCTTCTTCTTCACCTTCTTCTTCATGGGTTTGGGTGTTTTTTTCTAATTTAATTTTCTAATTTTTTCTGATCTAGAACTTTTCTAATTTTTTCTAGTTTGGGTAAAAAAGTCCTCATTGCCGACCATGGGTATTTGGTTATTGGGTTAAAAGTATAAATAATACAGGTGTCATCTCGTTCCAGGTCTCATAAATCCACTGTCTCTGCTGTTTCTTGGTATCTCCTGAAATTCCTTTCCCTTTCCCTTTCCATTTCCCAGCTCCTGCCCAGTCCCGCTCCTGAGCACGCTGCTCACCCCTTTCACCACCATTCTCCAAAGTTCTTTTTTTCTGCCCATAATTGGAGTGGTTTCCTCCTCCCCCCAGCACCAAGTTCACAACTTTTAACACTCAGTGTATCAGGAAATTGCTGCTGTCCGGGGGCTGAGGCAGCAGAGAACAGAATCTCTGCTTTTATCCTTGGCAGGCCAGAACTGCCCTGCGAGCTTAATTAACGGGAGCACAATTAACCCTTTACTCATCGGCCTTTGGAAAGGACATCTCCTCCTTTTCCAGGCCAAGGAAAACGCCTCACTCAGTGCCCAGGAGAGATTTACAGCCTGGAGTGCCGTGGACTCAACAGCCAGAGACTGCTGACTGCAGAGAACAATGAACTTGTTAGTTAACAGAATTAACAGCGCGTTGTTTAAGTATAATGACAGCAATAAAACAGGAGATGTGAAGTTGATACAGTCACAACTGAATCATAATGGATGAGATATTTACGGCAAAGCTGTTAAAACATTGAATAAAATATGGGAAGAGCAAAAGCAGATGTGATTTTATTCTTCAGAGCTGAAGCCTGCAAAGTACGAGGTAGCATGAGTAATAATCACAGGTTCTGGTTCACAATGCATTAATAAATATTGAGATGGTGCCAGTGCTGAAACTTTCCAGATACCAGAATAAAGTGAGAAAGGCTGCTCCTGCACTGTGGGTTGCTGAGTTTTGTGAAAAAGGCTTGTTGTGTGTGTGGCTCTATGCAGATATTTACTGTATACAATAATGCTAGGTAGAAAAGTTATGCTGTATTGACATTTGAATAATATAGTAAATGTAGTTTTTAGCATTAAGTTTTAGTAATAAAAGAATTGTGTGTAAGATATTTTCTTTAGCTCAAGAAGAAAAGAAAAGAAAAAAAAAAAAAAAAAGGAAAAAAAAAGAAAAAAAAAAAAAAAAAGGGAGAGGCCCAGAGGTGTTTCTCAACAGAGATAACAGTTACAACAAGGAGAACCCACCCTTAGAACTTTCAGAAGACAAGATGCAGATCTCCCTGCATCCACAGAAGCCACCTGGTCAACCCAGACTGAATCCACACAAACCACCTGGTCAAGCCCAACTCCTGGACGCCCAAGATTAGAAGGGGGACTCTGGGCAAACGGGTCTGTCTTAAGATAAAGATTGCATAATTTTGAAATTTTAGTCTTCAAAAAGGGGACATTCCTCCCAAAGAGGGCCCTTCTCCTTCACAGCCTTTGTCTGAGAGGGAGGGGGGACGGTAGACCCGGGCTACCTTCTTTGCTCTTATTTGTCTCATTATTTGTCCTGTCTCTGAAAACCTTTTTAAACTTTTATTATTGTATTAATTTTTGTAACCAATTTTTATTCTTTATTAAATTTTCATAAATTTCAAAAAGCGAGTGATTGGCGTTTATCACAGTTTGAACTGCAAGGCACACACGGCAGTGCTCTGTTCTCACAGCCCTCGTCGCTCAGGGCCTGGACACCCCCTGTGCCAGCCAGCAGTGCCACTGCTGCCACTGCTGCAGGCTCCGGGGCACCCCAGGGCACTGCGCCCACCCAGCCCCTCTCCTGCACCCTGGGGTCCCAGGAAAAGGCCCTGGGAGGAACATCCCAGCTCATCCCAAAGCCTCCTGTCAGCAGCCTCCTGCTGGCACGCTCTGCCTCCACAGGGATGGGTTTGGGCTGGAATGGTGACCCCAGCACACCCTGGGGGCTCTGGGGTAAAAGCCCCATTTTTGGAGCCTTGTTGAATTCAGTGATGCCCTGTGAGGAGGCTCCTGTAGGTTAAATTCTTCTGTTTCATCCCAAAAACAAAGCTGGAGGGGGAAGTCTTGGAAATCAGATGAGGCTGGCAGAGAGGAAGCGTCAGGTTCCAGTTTTTATTTGAGTGGATCTGTTGAAATGAATCCAGTGCCTTTCACATAGCAGAAATGGGTGATATCATCCCATAATCCTCACCTCGTGGGTTAGGTGGTGTAAAACCGACACAAAGCTAAGGGAGAAATTAAAATAAATGACAGAAAATCTGACTCAGCTCCCCTCCTACCTGCTCAGACACATCTGAACACGCCGGCTGAGGCGTGTTTGCACACATGAAACCCCTCACAAGCCTGCTCAGCCCTCCTGGGGTGGTTTTCCTGTGAATCCCTTAGCCCGGATGCCTCCTCCTGGAGGAGGGACAGGCACCAGCCAGGAGCAGCCTCTGCCCTGCCCTGCTCCTGCTCATCCTCTGCTCCCTCCAGCCCCCAGCCACACACCAGGAACTCTGCAATTCCTGCACCCCCTGATCAGTGGATGGCCAGCATCCACTGCTCTGTGCGCCATAGTCTGTATGAAATCACTTAATTGCACACTGTTTGATTAATTTTCCAGAAATTTCCAGCCGAAACTCCTGGGAAGGAGGGGATATAGATATAGATATCTCCATCCATTCTTTCTCAAAATGGATATAATTTCCCTGTGACTTACTACTATATACTATTTTTTATTAATCATCAATTTAAATCTCAAAAGAAAGAAACCATAACACCAAACCTCACTTGCCTGAATTAAAATCTCTCTCAGAGGATGTAATTTTCTAATTTCAACCATGAAGCAGATTTATGCTGAAAGGACTTTACTGTGGCTGGTGAGACGTAGGGAATGTTCTGGTGATAATTCCACAGCCTTGGCAGGGCAACCTGTGGAACTCAAAAATTCCTTTCACCAGGCCTTGGAAAAATCATCTTCAGAGTGGAAATCTTGTCCAAGACTGGGATCTCACAGCTGCATTTCCCTTCCCCACCCCAGCTGCCATCCATGGCTGTATAAATTCATCCTCAGAACCTTTGGGATGAACACCAGCTGAGGGTATTTTAGAGCAGATCCCGAGATTTTCAAGGAAGGAGAATTCTTTACTTCTTACAGAGCACAGGATGACTGAGCACCTGAGCACTAATAATAATAACAACAATAATAATAACATTAATAATAATTATTATTACAATAATAAAATTTTCCCCATCAGATGATAACTTAGAATCTCAGAATCGTTAAGGCTGGATGGGAATTCCAAGATCATCAAGTCCAACCCTGGCCTGATACCGCCACAGCCACTAAACCAAACATTTCTCACGAATGTTCATGGCCCTGAGCAAAGCTCTGAGCTGATGGACAGCAGCAAAGTGAAGAGCTGGGCTATGGAAGCGAAATGCTGGAATGTGAAAAAGGCATATTGTGTGTGTGGCTCTACGCAGATATTTACTATATGTAATATGCTAGGTAGAAAAGTTATGCAATATTAACATTTTAAATAATATAGTAAATGTCGTTTTTAACATTGAATCTAAGTAAGAATTGTGTGTAAGGTATTGTCCTTAGCTCAAGAGCAAAGAGAAGATAACCCAGAGGTTTCTACACAGAGAGAACAATTACAACAAGCCAGACTAAAACCCCTCTTGGATGTTTCAGAGGGAAAGATGCAGATCTCCTTGAATCCACCCTGGCCAATCCAGACCATGCATATCTCCTTGAATCCACAAAGCTACCTGGTTAAGCCAGACTCCAGGACGCCAGGGGTTTTGCAAAAGGCTCGTGGCAAACGGGCTTTTCTTAGATAAAGTATGCATATTCATTAAAGTTGGTCCTCAAAAATAGAGAGGCTTCTCCCTAACGGGGCCCTTCTCCTTCACAGCCTTTGTCTGGGAGGGAGGGGGGACGTAGTCCCGGGCTACCTTTCTTTGCTCTTATTGCCTCATTATTTGTCCTGTCTCTGAAAACTTTTTAAACTTTTATTATTGTATTAATATTTTTGTAACCAATTTTTATTCTTTATTAAATTTTCATAAATTTCAAAAAGCGAGTGATTGGCGTTTATCATATGGAAGCTGCCCCGAGAACAGCCCCATGGGCTGCCCAAACTCTGTCTGAGGCTCTGCGCATCTTTATCGCCCAGTCCGAGCCGCATCCCCGCGGAATCAATGCTGTTATCGATATCAGACTGCAGATTCGGGCTGCTGTGACACACGGGCTGCTGTGACACACGGGCTGCTGTGACACACGGGCTGCTGTCCACCAGCAACTGAACTGCGACCGCTGAACTCATCTCGCCGGGATCCGGGCTCCAAATGCAGCACCGGGGATAAGCGGGCAGCGCTTTAATGGTCATTTCACACCTCATCATCAGCGCATCCATCCCCTGCAAGCGCCGCTTAAACCTTCCCTCAAACACATCAGAGCGAGAAGGAACGTGACAAAACAAACGCTGCAAAAAAGGCAACCTTTGCTTGTTGTTGGTGGGTGTTTCCCCCTGTAACTAAATGGCGAAGTGTCCCATTATCCTCATTTTCTGCCAAATGCGGGTGCGCAGGGCCCGCGGTGCGGCACAGGCAGGCAGAGCGGCAGTCAGTGTGAGTGCTCCTGTTTTACATTCTGACACGCATTTTAACACGGAAAAGGTCAGCGATGGAAACAGCACAGCTTGTTGCTGTGACAGCAGACATTTAACAGAAAGACTTCTGGACACACTACAGTTTAAAATAATTTAGTAAAATAATTGCCATGATTGATTTTTTAGGTCCCCGGGTTCATACCACACACTTTTGTGTGACAACTCCCTTCAGCGCTGCTTTTTCTTTATTCTATGGGGTTTTTTTTCCCCCTCTCTCCACAAATGACAAGAAATGCATTTCAAATAAGTTCTGGGATGTTGTCAAAGTTCTCTCAGATTCACAAACTCCACCAGCAGCAGTGAAGGAGTGCAGGGATCACCTGGATAAATGCAATTTTCAGTGCTGCCCTGCCAGTGCAGCAGTCCCAGCTCGTCAGGACCACGTCAGGCCTGCACTGCACACCTGCCCTGGAAATGATCCGTAATTCAGTGCAAATAAAAACCAGGAGGTGTCCTCTGTTTGGGGGAAAAGGGGTTTGAGATGGCAGAGAAATAAATAAAGCTGGTGAACTTCAGAGGAGCACAAAGTCCATTCCCTGTAATCAACGTGAAATCCTTGTACTCCAACAAGAATTTTCACAGGAGTGAAAATATTGTTGAAGGTGTCTGTAAATACAGGAGTAAAGAGGTCACACTGAAAGAGGAGAAATTTAGGTGAGATATTAGAAAAGAATATATATGGAGCAAGATGGGGGGTTTGAGGCATTGGCTAAGTCCTTCTTCACCTTCTTCTTCTTGGGTTTGGGTGTTTTTTTCTAATTTAATTTTCTAATTTTTTCTGATCTAGAAATTTTCTAATTTTTCTAGTTTGGGTGGAAAAGTCCTCATTGCAGACCATGGATATTTGGTTATTGGGTTAAAAGTATAAATAATACAGGTGTCATCTCGTTCAGGGATAGCTTATGCTGAAGAAAACCTGTAAAGAAGAATTCTGTAAAGTGTAAATCCAGGAGTAAAGGGGTCTCACTAAAAGAGGGGATATCTAGGTGAGATATTAGAAAAGAATTTTGCAAACCATCACTGATATGAAATGAAACACTCCAATCCCCGCTGCAGTTTTTGCCTTCCCTCCCGTTCTCGGTATACTTAATTCTGACAGCTCTAAACAAATGTCAAACTCGCTTTCAATTCCCTCCCTCCTCCTCCCCACACTTTGTGCTGGTGCATTGCTAACAGAATTAAAACTTGAAAATAGCCTTAGGCTCTCCAACCACTTTTGAGCGGGATCGGAGGCTTTTGTCTATTTCAGAATAAAAACTCAAAGATAGTAATTTTGCCATATTTTTAAATAATAAACCAACAAATGTTCGTAGCTAAAATGGGCTGTAAAACGCAGAGAACAAAAAAAAAACAACCCAAAACCCCCAACAACCCACCAAGAAAAATGGATACCATATTGCAAAGGAAAAAGAGTTAGATTGTCACGAATCTGAAAGGAAATCAATAGGACAACTTTGGAGACCCATTTCAATCTGTTGTTGACATTGTTTTCTGGTAGTAATTTTCTCAAAATGTTAACAGTATTGAGTTTGCTTATTGATTCTATTATTTTTGACCTTGCATTAGTGTGGGCTAATCTTACATGCCATAAAATTTCCTTTCACAGCTAAAATTATTGTCGGGCTCTGGGGGAAAGTTACAATCAGGTCACAGCCCCCTTAGGATTTTGATGAGCAGATAACTGGCAATAATGAGTTATTTTGCTTTTCTGGATGCCTTTCTGTTGTTCCTTACAGTCTTTAGGCAGTATTGTCGTACAAGTGATCGGAATATTGACCAAAATCCCCCAAATCCCAATAAATGGAGATCTCCTGTGCCCGGGGATGTGGCTGCAGAGAGCTCATGGCATCGCCAGCTGCTGCCACATCTCTGATTCAGCAGCAAGAAACGCCAAATAAAGAGGCTGAGATCAGCCTCACTATATAAATTTATCTGTGTATTCTTACCCACACACCTGTGGGACCCTATTTTCAGCCCCTCCTCCTGAAGCATTAATTACAGAGCCTCTCTTTTTCCTCAGGATTCCCGTATGAAGTGCTCAGAAGGGGCAGTGCTGAATTAATCAGCAGCTGCTCCGTGGTTCAATGGCTCAGCAGCATTCCCAGTACTTGAACATCTCTCAGAAGACAAAGCCATTTGTTCCAGGGAGGATCTTCTGTGGCTCCCGAGTCCCTGAATTCTCCTGGGCACAGAAAGGGAAATTTCACCTCCCAAGCAGCACATAAAGCCCTAAACTGGGCCTGTGCCTTTGCTAAAAATCTGATTTTTGAGCAAACTGCACGCAGTTTTGGGGTTAAACTCTTTATTTTCCTAGCACCACAAATAGCCTGACATTTTGAGTTCCTCAGCTACAGCAGGCACCCAAACAGCCCACAGCCAGGCTGGCATCAAAAGGAGATATTTTGGATTCTGCAGCCTCAGAAAGGTCTAGACAGAGGCAGATGTTGCTCATGAAAGGAGTTTTGATGCACCCAGGGCCAGGCTGAGTGCCCTGCTGGAAGGAGATTTATGGTTGGAGGCTTTTAGCCTGCAGCTCCATTTTTTAAGGTATGGATTTCCCTGGGAGCAGCAGAGCTGCAGTTAAAAGTCACAGGTGCCCTGGAGCTCTGCTTAGAAGATTACCTCAAATTTCATTTAATAACAGCCTTGAAACTTGAGACAAATTATTTATTACAACGGGCATTGTTTTTATCTGTTTTTTCCTCATGGTCGTCCTGGGTGCTAAAATGGCTCAATAAAAATTAAAAATGATATCAGATTCTCCCGTTCTGCTGGTGAAGAGTTTTCCTCTGAACCATCTTTAAAACTGATAGAACGTTCCAAGCAAGCCTTCCCTGGCACCCTAAAATAAACCAGGGAGGATTTCACCCCACTTTATCCCTGCTCAGTTCATCCCAGCCTCGCCTTTTGGTTTTGGTTTTGATTCCAAATCCTGACAGCAGCGATTGCTATGGGAACACAGACCTGAGCGTGCACAGAAAGCACCAGGAAGAATTAGGAATTAGGAACTAGGAATTAGGAATTAGGAATTAGGAATTAGGAATTAGGAATTAGGAACTAGGAATTAGGAATTAGGACCAGACAGACTAAAATTGAGATTTTTGTATGGGTGGGGTTTGGAAAGTTCATCAAGAGAAATGTCAAAAAAATCTGAGCAGAGAAAGAATTTTCGTTTTCTAGTAAACAGTTTGGAAAATTCTGTTTCACCTTCCTGCTCTGCATTTTGATTAGGAAAAACACCCCCAGAATCCTTCTAAAGAGAGTCCTTACAAACACACACACAAATCAGGTAAAAGGGTAGGGAGTACATTTCTGTGTATAAGTTGTAACTTTAAAATAAATTTAAAATAAATTTCAAAAGAAGATGAGAACTCTTAAAAAAATCCATATCCAACCAGAGCTTTCTTAGAAAGAGCTGCTGTTCCTTTTCCTCCATAAATAAGGTCAGTGGGCACACACTTGAGGAACATTTGGGCTTTATTGGATCAGTGTTTCCCCACTGAAAATAATTCCATTGCAATAATGCCACAAAACTTTTCTTTACTAAATCAGATGGGATAAGTTGAATTTTGCCTTCAAGAAACCTGTGGCCTTTTTCTAGAAATACAGGAGCTCTTAGGACTTTTTGTTCTTTACTTTAAACAGCTTTAAAAGACACTTCATTAACTACAAGAACAGAGCAAGAAGTCACATAATGAGAAATTCTTTCACTGCGAGGTCTCTGTTGTCCCTCGAATTTAGGGAACAGTTTTCACCCACGGAGTGGAAATGCCAGGAACACTCCAGCACAGCCCTTCAACCACCGAGAGAATCCTTGAGCACTTCATTAAATATTAGCCAGGTTGTCTAATCTGTGTTGTCTACTTCTGCTGTTATTACATTTTTGTGGTATTGGAGAAAGAACAAAGGAAGGAGAAGCTGGAGAAGATTTAAAGAAACATGGAGCCAAAATAACTTACGAGACTGGAATGATTTTTTTTGTTTGTTTTTTGACCTCAAGGGGAAAAAGCATTTTCCAAGACCTAATTTGATAAACAATCAGTTTTGTTTCTCTGCAGCTCAGTTGAAAGGAATTCAAGAAATCAAAATAAAGAGAGATTTTCTCTATTAAAATGACACAGGCACGAGCATCTTTTGATTTTTGCTGTAGGAACCTCTCCAAATCAGACACAAAGGTGGGACAAGCCCAGGCCAGTCCTCACAACAGCCCTCAGGAGCTTCCAGGAGCTCTCACATGCAAGAAAAATCCTCACCTGTGGTTACTGCAGGGAATTTCGGGGCACTCGAGCTGCCCAGCAGTTTCACAGGCCCCATTGAGCCCAAGTGGAAGCTGGCAGGATTTAGGGGTGATTCTCCCTTGAGCTGTGAGCACCCTGCCCATCCCTGGCAGTGCAAACACCCCTTAAAGAGAGCACAAATCACAGTCAGGAAGGGCTAAAACATTCCCAAAACCATCAGTGGCCAGCCCTGAGACCTGAGCTTCAAAGCAGCATCACCCAGCCTGGCAATTCCACACCAGAGACTGAACAACTCTCATTTTCTGCCTGTGCTCCCACACCCAGCCCTGCCCAGCCCTGGGAGTGTCCCAGGCACCCAGCACCCCTTCCTTTGTCTGCACCCCTGCCTCTCGTGTTTCTGGAGCAGCTCCTGCCTCCGTGTCAGTCTGACTTTCCTCCCAGCTCCCCGGGTTTCCCCAGCCCCGTTATTATCCCGCAGCTCTGCTGTGATAGACTGCGGATCCTCATCTCCAGATTGATTAATCTCATTTTCCTGAGATTTCCCTCGCCCTGATTTCCAGCACCCTCAGCTCGGGCTTTTCGCAGTGACTCATTTGCCAGACAGATTTTCCCTGCTGGAATCGTCCCCAGCGTGGGAATGTGCTGGACCAGTTTCAGGTACCAGGCCATATTTTGTGCAGCTCGATTAGGGTAAGCCAGAAATGCGTGTTCAGAAGGCAGCAGAATCCCTCCAAACCCTCAGGAATAAAACCAGAGTTTTACAGTCAGAATGAACTGAATCTGTCCCCCAGTGTTTGCCTGCCTCTGTCTCGGGGAAGGAACATGCCAATCATGCTTGGGCTTGATCCTTATCCATGTAATTAAAATGCAATTTATTTTTTTGGATTAATTTGTAGATAAAACAGAGTCATTTTATTACGTTTATCTCGGACATCTAAAATATTTAAGCATTTAACATTACCAAGTTAGCTAAATAAATCCCTTAATTTAGCATAATTAGATTTGTTTAAATTAAGAAACGTATTGATATTGCAAAATAGTTTCACATTCATTTGGAAAAGTAAATTAGAACTTAAAAATAACTTGTAGTTTTCCCTGCTTTCCCAGTGTACAGGTCGTGAAATACATTTATCTAGCAGAGCACATGCTCTTCCCTGCACATTAATCCAGACCTTACAACCTTTTCTGCCTTTTTCTATATTCTATATCCTATATTCTATATTCTATATTCTATATTCTATATTCTATATTCTATATTCTATATTCTATATTCTATATTCTATATTCTATATTCTATATTCTATATCCTATATTCTACCTTACAACTTTTTCTGCCTTATTCTATATTCTATATTCTATATTCTATATTCTATATTCTATATTCTATATTCTATAGTCCATATTCTATATTCTTCTATATTCTATATTCTACCTTACAACTTTTTCTGCCATATTCTATATTCTATATTCTATATTCTATAGTCCATATTCTATATTCTACCTTACAACTTTTGCTGCCATTGCAGCATCCCTGTGAGCCCGTGCTGGCAAGGAGAGGAGGCAGCTCTCCTTTCTGTATTTCCAGAGGAGAACAGCTCTCCTTTCTGTATTTCCAGAGAACAGCTCTCCTGTCTGTATTTCCAGAGAACAGCTCTCCTTTCTGTATTTCCAGAGAACAGCTCTCCTTTCTGTATTTCCAGAGGAGAACAGCTCTCCTTTCTGTATTTCCAGAGAACAGCTCTCCTTTCTGTATTTCCAGAGGAGAACAGCTCTCCTTTCTGTATTTCCAGAGGAGAACAGCTCTCCTTTCTGTATTTCCAGAGAACAGCTCTCCTTTCTGTATTTCCAGAGAACAGCTCTCCTTTCTGTATTTCCAGAGGACAGCTCTCCTTTCTGTATTTCCAGAGGAGAACACAAGCCAGGTTTATCCACGGACCACAGTGAGAGTGGGATGGAGAGGTTCTGCTCCAATTCCCACATGCCAGGGAATTACGGAGTGGTTTAGGCTGAAGGAACCCTCAAAGCTCATCCCACCCCAGCCCTGCCCTGCAGGGACACCTTCCACCCTCCCAGGCTGCTCCAGCCCCGATGTCCAGCCCGGCCCTGGGCATTTCCAGGGATCCGGGGCAGCCACAGCTCTCTCTGGTTGTTTTGTCCAGCAGGGAAAGCTCAGCAGGAGTTCAGGATTATGGGATAAATTTTAAACTGATTATTTTCCTGTCCCAGCGCTGCGGCCAAACCTCTCTGCTCCATCCTCAGCCCTGTGCCTGCGCTCCAGCTGCGTTTCCACCTGAGGCTGCACCCACCATTCCCTCTGGAATTCCTTTCACTCTTCTATTTCTCGTTACTCTTCAGCCCCTCATTTTAGGAGTCTCTCCTCATCTGCCGCCCCAGCTCTTAGAAACCTCACTTTAAAACCCCGTTCCATCAGCTCCTGCATTTTTCATGAACTTTGGGTGATTTGGGCTCAAGGACAGCCCATTCTGTATTTCAGCATTCGGAAATGAAGCATTCTATCCCAATGCCTGTGCCATTAGCAGATCGTTCCCTTCGATCGGGGGAAAGGCCGGGGTCGGGCAGCGCTGTCCCCTCTGTCCCCGATTGTCCCCGCAGCCCCCCGGCTCTCGGGGACACCGTGCCCTGTGCCATTGCTGGGGCAGGACGGGTTTCTTTGGGCAACACCCTCGGTATTGCAGCGAAAATGCCTTAAATGTGATTTTTTCCTAAATTTCTGAGGAGCAGGAGGGAGCAGTGACCGAGCAGCCCCAGCTTCTGCAGTTCAGCCAAAATTGACCCAAAAAGCTCCACTGAGCTGCCTCCTACAGCACTTTAGGCTAAAAGGGTCTCAGGACAGGGGCAGGAGTCCAAGGAGAAGGAATCCCACATTCCTGACACCCACCAAGGGGACTGCCGCAAATCCAGGCAGCTCCTCCAGCACAGAAATCAGGGCAGCATCCCCAGAGCTGGCCGTGATCCCCTGTCCTGTAGCAAATAAATGCACTTTTCATAGCACTGGAACAGCAGATGAGCCTCTCTTCCCCCCGGTTTTCTCTGGGTAATATAAAATTCAGCATTCAAGGTGCTCTTTTGAAAGTAGGTTACCTCCCGATGCAAACAAGAGTTGGTATTTGTGCTGACAATAGTGGATGATGTTAGTGCTGCGCTGCCTGGATTGAAAAAAACCCCACGGAGCACCAAGAACAAAAGATCCCTTCCCTCCCTCGCTAAAATTCCTCTGTTTGACTCAAGGACACCTTTCACCACTTGAACCAGCAAGAAATCCCCCTCACACCTGATTGAATTGTGAACTGCAGAGCAACACTCTCGTTTTCCCAGCAAGGGAAACTTCCTAAACCTCCAAGACTTTCAGCAGATTTTATTTTTTATTTTCTTTTTCCTTTTGACATTTCTCCCTCCCTGAAATAAGCTGATTTTTCCAGCAAAGATCCATCTCCCGTGCGTGCCCCCGGAGCTGTAACTCCTCCAGTCCTCCCTGTAAGATCTCTAATCTCCCCAGTCAAGCACAAAAGCTGCTAATATAAATATTTGCAATAGCACCGTGTGCTGGGGAGCCCTGAGTGATGAGCTGTGTGCACTCGGCAGCCCCGTGGCCGTGGGTGCTGTTTCCAGTCTGCAGCAGGAATGTGGTAGCCCTGACAGAAAGCATTAAACAACCAGGGGGGTTTGCACAGGCAAAACACCACCAAGTGCTGCTGCTCCTCCTCTCCAGGCCCTGAAAAATGAGCCTCACTTTTCAGGGAAAATTTAAAAAGTTTAATAAAAGGATAACAGGAGACAGACATCAAGTAAAGGGTTAAAACTGCTGGGTGCTTGGTATTTAGCTAAGAGCACACTTTTCATTTTTGGAGGTACTTTTTAAATGCTTTTTAAGTTGTATTAGCTTGTTGTCTATTTATAGACTCTTACGCATATTTCTATATTTTTAGGAATTGTTTAGTGTAGCTGCTCTTTGGGTTTGCTTTTTTAGAGTGTGAGTGGCTTTTGGTTGTGGTTTTATTATCCCTTCTAGTTTGGGCCTTGGTTTATACTTTTTTCAGAGGACAGATGCTGATAGTGTATTAACAGCAGGGTCTTTATCATGTGTTCACTGGGTTTTATTTTGACTAGACAGTTCACTCCTAACTATACCAGCTACTATTACTACTCTAAGTTTTGTTAACAGCAGAAATAAAAGCAAAGTTATTTTGACACTATACACGTAGCATTTATTTCAATATTTGCAAAAAGCCAATTTCTAATATGCATTTATAACCAGGCTGAGTGGATCAGGGGCACCAGGTGAGTCCTGAGAGGCAGAGCCACAAACCTGAATTTACAGTGCGTGCCCTCAGCCAAATCAGAGATTGCTGCAGTTATTTGGGCCTTATTAAAGTGTGATACCAACGTCCACGCCAGAAAATGTGTTATTCCAAAGACTCTTCTGCACCAAGGAATGCTAAATTTAGAGCCACTCAGCATCCTGCACTGCTCAAGGTGGCGTTTGTGCCCCCAGGGACCCGTGGGGCATTACTCACAGTGACAGAAAGGCTCCTGCTGCTTCTCCTGGGGTAATAAAGATCTCTGGAGAGCAGAAAAAAGGGGCGTGTGCTGGGGAGCTGCAAGTTTGTGGGGCTGGCTTTGTGGTTTGGTTTATTTCTTTAATGGAAATTACCCTCAAAATGTTTTTAGTCAAAATTACTCATTTCTGTCTTTATGACTCTCCCTACTGGCGTGGTAGGAGTGAAATCCTATCAAACCTTAAACCCAATAATAAATTAAATAAAAGCACCAGATCAGCACTGAAAATCTGGCTCCAGGAGTGGCCTGGTCCTGCTTTGGTGCCCTGCACAAGTTTGGCAGAGTCAGGGTGAGGGCATGGGGCACTCGTGAGACAGAAATCATCGTTTGTAAGTCCAGACTGGATCTGAGCTCCTGCTTCCTCAGCGAGGCTGAGGTTTCACAGCCATCCCAAGCCTGGGCTGTTTGGGGCTGGAACACACTGTAAATCAACTGTAAATCTGTAAATCTGTAAATCCTTGGCAAACCAAACAGGTTCCTTCTTTCCAGGAGATTTTGGCAAGTGGAGTGTGACTCTTAGGTGCCATTCTTGGAGGAATAACGTGGATTAAAAAGCAGAAACTGAAAAGTTAGGGGGAAAAAATGATATTAAACCAACAAGCTGTACCTACACCTAGAGTACCTAAATCCCTGGTGAGAAAAAAATAATGTCTGTGAATTTTCATTTTCTGTGAACATTCCAGAAGTGCCATCTTGTGATTTGCTCTGTGACAGCCTCAGCCCTTTCCCCACTTGCCAGGGTGGATCTGATCGCTGGGTTCTGTTCCCTGTCCTGGTTAAAGCAGTTTTGTCTCTTTGATGACTTTTCCTCCTTTTTCAGAGGAATTTTGCTCTGGAACTGGTCCTGACAGCCCAGAGCTCTGCCCTCCCCTGGCTGGGTGGGCTCGGGGTGGGCTCAGCAAACCCTGGGGATGGCTGCAGGCTCAGTTCATTTCCCTCATCATTAACATCATTAACATGCATATTCTGATGAGACACCACCGCTGCAATCTGCTCCAAAAACCCAAAATAAGATCCCCAAAAATATTATGCATATTGGCAGCCACTCGTTCTCTACAAACGTGATTTTCCACTCAGGTCATAACGCCGTCCTAAACTCTGAGTAAATTTCTGCAGCTCAGTTCTAAAGCCCTGAAAGCAGCATTTTATACTGGAAATGCTGATCCAAGCTTAACCAGAGCAGCAAGAGGAGTGCCACACACCATAAAAATAAAAGTGAATCATAAAGCAGTTAAGGCTTGATTACTATAAAATACCTGGGCTTGAAATTTTGATTCAGACTTGGGTTTTTTTTAATTACATCTCATGACCTAGAGATACTTTTTGGACAGATCATGTCTGGGGAATTAGATCAAAGCTCCTTTTTGTAACTCCAGAACACAGCACTAATGTGTGCGACGGTCTCCTTGAAGCATAAAACACAGGGCTTTGAAAGTTGTTTGGTCTGCTTGTAAATAACAGTGGGATGTGGAGAGAAGGAGTTCAAGAGAAACTCCTTCTCTCAACTCCAGCCAACCAAAACTGAGATTTCTAGGGGTAAATCAAAAAAAAAAAGAAAAAAAAAAAAAAAGAAGAAAGGAAAAGCCTCCCAAGATTTCAAAGATGCCTGGTAGGAATATTTCTTAATTGAGCCATGCTTTAGAGCTGCATGGAATTGTTCTTATTAAAAATTGAATAAGAACAGAGGAGAAGAACATGGGAGCTTTTGAGAGATTAGAGCTTTGTAAGATTTACTTAAAAGGTTTCTATTAGACTTCAGGGCTTCTCTCACGCCGTAAAAGCTCACCTCTACACAAAATAATCTGAAAAATTGGGGTTCCAGTCAGTTGACTGGAAACCAGGAAAAGCCTTTCTTTGCAGGACAGTGGCTGTGCTGATCCTCGTGTTTGCTTTGATTGCCAAATGATCATCACGTCATTTCTCAGCTTGACAGGTTCATTTTCAGCCCACACCTCTCCCTGAAATTTCTGATTTGACTCCTTGAGAGCTGCCCCAGTTCCCCATTTCCCACCCCATTTCCAGCAGGTTGGATATTCCAGAGCACACCAGGAATTTCCTTACCCTGACCACATCCCGTGACTGTCACCACCCCAGGGACCAGAGGGATTCCATATATTTTAAAAAACTTTCCACTGACCAACAGGACATAAACCCTGCCCTAAAGTCACTGCCAGCCCTGGCCTCCTCCTGCAGCTTCATCACCTTTCTCCACTGAAACTGCAGGTTTGCCTTGAAATCCGTAAAAACTAGAATTCCTTAAAATCTAGAAATCCTCAAAATCTTGAAATCCTTAAAATCTTGAAATCCTCAAAATCTTGAAATCTTTAAAGTATTGAAATCCTTAAAATCTTGAAATCCCCAAAATCTTGAAATCCACAAAATCTTGAAATTCTTAAAATCTAGAAATCCTCAAAATCTTGAAATCCTTAAAATCTTGAAATTCTTAAAATCCAGAAATTCTTAAAATTTTGAAATCCTCAAAACCCCCGCCTGCTCTCTTGTTTTGGAGCCCCCCTGCATTGTGCCAGGCTTCCAAGCAGTGCCACACTTTGGTATCTCACAAATGGAACATTTTAATGCTCCTGGCCCACCCGAGCAGCTCTGCTGATCTTTGCCCACCTTCCCTTTCCAGCTCCCCCACGCTGGCTCACTGAGCACTTTCCCAAGAGGGTGTTTTTTACAAAAAACCCAAAAAACCCCAAAAATATCAAAATCCCCAATGCCACATTCCCAAGGTGTTCCCCTCCTTGCAGGGCTGTTCATGTTTTGAAAGGAGTTCATCCCGACTCTCTCAGTGGACAGAGGAAGCTGCAAATAAAAATAAAATGCTGCTGAGTGTGGCTTGGGCTGGTCTGAAGGATGAGTGGGAATGGAAACGCTGCTGATGGACTTGGTGAGTGCTAATAGCAATTAAAGATTTACTGCTTTGCTTAGGGGTGAGCAGCTCTTATGATCAATCAGCAATCTCTGGATTGCTGGGGAAAAGAAATAAAAATAGAGGCAAGGCAAGAATGAGGGGTTTTATCTGGAGATCTGGGGCAGGTTCCTGTGTCCCTGAGCTGGCCCCACGGAGCCTGAGGGGCTCAGGAGATCCACAGCTCCATCCCCACCTCGTATTTGGAATTAAAATCCATTATTAAAATACGATCCCTAGAATCCCAATCCTCTCTCCCAGCTCCCACCGAGGGAGTTTGCAGCCTGCAGAGGAGGAGGGGAGGGCAGGAGGAGTTCCTGTCACCCCAGGAACAGCCAGCCCTGGTGTCCCCAGCCCAGCCAGGATTTACTGCCTGATCCTCATCACCCCCGTCCCTAAAATGCAGAAATGATTAAAAGCAACTAAGAAGGAGTAAAAGGATGTTCCTGCCGTGCCCAGTCCTTCTGGGAACTGCCTCCTCCTGCACTCAGCCCTTCTGGGAACAGCCTCAGAGCCAAGCAAGGAGCTGGAATGAATAATTTAATCTGGAAGTTCAAGCTTTTTATTTATGCTACATTTATCAGTAAACTACGGTTTGCTCTGGTTGTCTTTTCATTCAAAAACTGCCCTGAATTTTAAATTAGGGGAAAAATAAAGAGTAAGGTATGAAATAATTAAAAGGTAGGATATGGTTAATGATGAAAGGGAGATAAATTTAAACAAGTTAGAAAAAAATCTTACGGATAATTCACCAAAGAAAAGACACCAGGATGGGCTGTGCAGAGAGAAATAAAGCAGAGCCCACCAGCTGTACAAAAATCACTTTAAAGAAGTCTGAAAAACCTTTCAGCAAATGGGAATGAAATCTAAACTTAAGTGCTGGTAAATAGAGTTGCTGGGTTTTGCCTTTTAAGAAAAAAAAAACAAAAAACTTAGCCTGCTAAAAATCTGATTGTGAATAATCTTACTAATTTAGGCATTCCTAAAAGTCTTCCCCTGTCTTAGAACCTGAACATCCCTTCTTAAAACAACTCTACAGCAACGGAAATCTGATTTTTGTGAAGTGCTGAACACTTCCTTAAAAGAACTGAAGGGGATTTTTAGGTTTTCAGCAGGGCAGGCTGCCTTGCCTCACAGAATATTCAGCTGTGATTGCACCAGGAGAGCTCTGCTCACACAAACCCTCCACGGCCCTCAGAGCTCCTTGTGCAGGACCAGGATAACTGGAAAAACTCATGTACGGCTTTGTCTTCTCTTTCTTTAACTGGAGATTGCAAAATTATTGAGAATTTAGTGACACTGGTCTGAAGAGTCACTGAAAAATCCCAGATGTGGTACAAGACAATCAGAAAAATCATCAAAAAAAATGTAGGTAAAGTTCTTATAACCCATATTATTAGAGGAATTTTTCTCTTTTTTTTTTTTTTCTTTTTTTTTTTTTCCAATTAATTAAATTTTAAATGTTGGCTAACGAAGAAAACCAGTCACAAAAATGAAAACTGTCAATCCTTGGGCAGTGATTCACACAGCAACCCTCTGTGAGCTTCAATATTAGCAGATATTTATTGTGGGGCTCTGCTCACACAGACCCTCCCCTGGAACCTTGTGCTCCCTGTTTAGGGCTATCCCCAGCTCAGGAAATGTTATTTAATTGTTTATTTAATTAGCCTCCAGTCCCGCCCACCCCAAACACCCTCCAGAACAGAGAATATCCCAAATTTTATGTGCAACAGATAAAAGTCTAAGAGCAAAGCCTCCAAGTGCTGCTGCCATTCATTTTGATAAAACCCTCGCCATGAATAATCAGTATTCATTTGCTCTAATTAAGGAATCTGGCTAATGGGAGCTGGATTTAGGCTGGGCTGGAGCTCCCAGGACAGGAGGGTGGGAAGGGGATTCCAGCAGCACCCTCAGCTCCCCCAGACCCTGCAAGTTCTGCCTCAAGCAGAAATTCAGCCCTGGGAGTCAGCAGAGCAGATGCACAGAGGCTTTTCTTTAGTTATTATAATTTACAGTTCAACACCTCTGCCTTTAAAATGGTAAAAATAATTTCAAATTTAAAAAACCAAAAAACCAGAAAAACCACAAAAAAAAAACCCCACAAAAAACAACAACAACAAAAAAACCAAACCAAACCAAACCAAAAAAAGAACAAACCACAAAAAAAATCCCACCAGCAACCAACTAAAAAATGATTACTATTTACCCCAAATCCCACTTTTTTGTTCCCCTCTCTAAAATGCCATCTGAGAGGAGGCCAAATCCCATATGAAACACTTCTCAAAGGCTCAGTAACACAATCAGATTTGCTGTGGGAATGGTTATGGATTCTGCTCCCCACCAGCGTCACTTGGCTCGGCTATAAAATATCTATATCTCTGTATCAGTGATAGATGACCCGGGATAATAAAAGATCTTGACTTGCGTGTATGTTAACAATTAATGGGATGTATAATGTATCACATACTGTGTGTGGAAGGTAATAAAGAGGTGTAAATGAGAATTACACTGGTTAATTGGTGTCATTAATGGTTCTTTTGTTCTGCTGGAGAAGCGGTGTCTGATTCTGAGGGTGATGTTGGAGGGCTGAGTGCGGAGTTGAGATGAGTTAAAAACTGAGCTGGGCTGGGACGAGGCTCCTGCAGGGGTCTGTGCTGGCTCAGAGATCCAAATTCACTCTGGATTCTCCTGTTTCTGTTCGGGACTGCCCGCAGAGCCCAGCCCGGCAGAGCCCGGGGCTCCCCCGGTACCTCCGGTACCTCCGGTACCTCCCTGTCCCCGGCTCTGCCTCCTCCTGTCCCCTCCCGCCTCTCCCATCTCCATCCATGCCATCATCAGCCAGCGCTGATGGTGCTGAAAACCATCCTTTCACCGCCCTCAATCACGGTTTTAAATTTAATTATTTTAATCATTTTAATAATTTTAATAATTTAAATTATTCCCCGTGTTTCCTCCGGCCCTGCCCCTGCCACACCCTCGTTTCTCTTGTGCTGTTTCCAATCCAGTTTCCCAGGGCTTGGAAAATTCAACCCCACCACCCTCAGCTGGCGGGAAGGGATGCTTTTTGTACTGCTGGAATATTTAGTGACAGATAAGTTCAACTGCAAATGTTGGGAAAGAGAAGGCGAGCAGTCAATATATATATAAAAAAATAAAAATATATATTAATATATATATAAAATAATATATATTTTATATATATAAATATATATATTTATATTTTATATATTTTATATATTTATATTTATATATTTTTAATATTTTTATATATATATAATTTTTTTTCCCATTTAAAGAGGAAACTGCTCCTTGGGACCCACAGCCAGGCCTCCAGCCCCTGGCCATGCAGAAGGCCGTGCTGCTCCCCCCGAAGATGCAGGTGAAAATGCAGAGCGCTGCAGAGCCGCTGCCAGCAGGGCACAAATCTCGCAGCCAAGGGCTCGGCAGCCCGGGAGGAGAGCCAGCTCCCATCCATCACCCAAAGGTGAACCCCACTAACCACACCAAAAAATATTTAGCAATTAGAATAAAAGATCCCTTTTTAACGAGTGACTTTTTAATCAGCTCTGCCACGCTGTAAATCAGCAGGCAGGCTGTTCTCCAGGGGCTGAGTGCTCTGGTCCCAGCCCGGCACGGCCCGGGGGGCAGAGCTGGGAAAACCAGGGCAGATCTCTGACCCTGAGCCCGGCACGGCCCGGGGGGCAGAGCTGGGAAAACCAGGGCAGATCTCTGACCCTGAGCCCGGCACGGCCTGGGGGGCAGAGCTGGGAAAACCAGGGCAGATCTCTGACCCTGAGCCCGGCACGGCCCGGGGGGCAGAGCTGGGAAAACCAGGGCAGATCTCTGACCCTGAGCCCGGCACGGCCCGGGGGGCAGAGCTGGGAAAACCAGGGCAGATCTCTGACCCTGCACCGGGCTGGGGCTGCAGCAGGGCAGGGGACAGGGGCTGGGGACACTGAGGCACGGGGACGGGCACGGGGATGGGCACGGGGATGGGCACGGGGATGGGGACAGGGATGGGGACAAGGATTGGGACAGGGATGGGGATGGGGACAGGGATTTGGAATAGGGATGGGGAACAGGAATGGGCACAGGGATGGGGAACAGGAATGGGCACAGGGATGGGGAACAGGAATGGGCACAGGAATGGGCACAGGGATGGGGAACAGGAATGGGCACAGGGATGGGGAACAGGAATGGGCACAGGGATGGGGAACAGGGACTGGGACAGGGATTGGGACAGGGACTGGGACATGGATGGGGAACAGGGATGGGAACAAGGATGGGAAACAGGTATTGGGACAGGAATGGCCATGGGGATGGGCACAGGGATTGGGACAGGGATTGGTACAGGGATTGGGACAGGGACAGGCAGAGGGACTGGGACAGATATGGCACAGGGATGGCACAGGGATGGCACAGGGATGGGCACAGGGACTGGCACAGGGATGGCACAGGGATGGCACAGGGACGGCACAGCGACTGGCACAGGGATGGCACAGGGATGGCACAGGGATGGGCACAGGGATGGCACAGGGATGGCACAGGGATGGCACAGGGATGGGCACAGGGATGGCACAGGGATGGCACAGGGATGGCACAGGGACGGCACAGGGACGTGTCCTGCCCCGCCTGCAGCAGGCACAGCAGCAGGCACGCTCTGGTTGCTGCCCGTGGCTGTGCAGCAGTGCCAGCTCTACAGACAGGAGTGTCAAACACAGCTCCTGGCTGAGCTTCCTCAGAGCCTGCAGACCTCACAGGATTCCTTCCCGAGCCGTGTCCTGGCACTGCCAGCCTCTCCTGGCACTGCCGGGCTCTCCAGCCTCTCCAGCCTCTCCAGCCTCACCTTGTCCAGCCCAGGGATGTTCTGTGGGCTGCAGCCAGGTCACCATCACCGCCCCAGCCTGGAACACCCAAACACCCAAGGCCAAAGTTTCACCCCAGGACCAGGGGCTGGATCTCCCAGAGCTGCTCTGGCCACTGCTGCTAAACCCGAGTTCTTCAGAGGGTTAATTGGCTTTTTACAAAGCCACACTTCCACTGTGCACACTGGAAACTTCATTTCAATTACCAAATGTAATAAATTAATTTAATAATGGGACAAAAAATGTCTGACTGGAGGCTGCATCCCTCTCTACCTTAATCCACTTCTGCAGCAAGCTGCTGTTGACATGGGATGCCTGCAGAACACCACAAACCCACCCCACAACCCTCCCCAAGCCCTGCTTCACTTCCACCAGAACCAGCTTTGGGCCCCAAATCAGAGTGTTCCCCCAACTGGATAAAAAGTATTAATTTTTTCTTAGCTTTCCCTCACACTACAGACATCTGTAGGGTTTAAAAATTTTACAGCATTTTGAGTACATCATTCCTCTTGAACAAATTTGCATCACTAAAAGCAAACAGGCGATATAAAAATGCATTTGTGTGATCATCATTTTAAGGGGTTGACTAAAACCTTTTTAGGGAGACAATTAGAAATGCAGAGGGAGTGTGGCTGATTTATGTCTGTGACAGATTCACTGACTGCTCTGTCTTGGTGTATTCTGAACCCTCCATTCCCATCACCAACTGGTAAACACCTCCATTAAATATTTTTCTTTTGACCTGTGCACTTATATTTCATTAGAATACATGGGCCAATATCAGAGGAATTTACCCAAACTCTTGGAGCAGTTGGTTTTGAGAGTGGAAAGTTGCAGGAAGCCGGACAGAAATAAACCTTAAACTGGCCAGAACACAGTTGTGGTTTATAAAAGAAAACCAGAGGTGATTTAACCCTAGAGTATTCCCCTAAATTTTTTGTACATTTTCTGTTTGTATGATTCAATAAAAAGAAAGCAGAACAAAACTCTGTGAGTTGTGTGGGAGCCATCACAGCCCAGGAATTTTACATCATGCACTCTGTCTGCCCTTCCCTGGGATGGACTCTCCCATCTCCCTTTCCTGCTTTAAACGATTCCAACAAGAAACTCAATTTTCCCCATTTACCTTCCTCCCCCAGCTGTCCTCTCCAGGGAGGCACAGGATGAATTGCCTGTGTGTTTAGGAGTTATTTGGGTCCTTTTTCCCCGTCTCACGGTGTCCCATGATGAGATTTCTCACCCATAACTAATTCCTGCCCTTGCACAGACCAAGGCATTCCCTCCCAACACCAACAGTGATGCGATTTTCTTAACGCCACACCTTTTATTTTTGGAAAAAATAAAATTTTGATCTCTGTGCAAAGGAATATTCCCACCAATATCAGTAAGAATTGGATGCACATGCCCAAAGGCAGAAGCACACAGTTGTTTGCTGATAAATAACTTTTAAGCTCAGGAAATAAATTGATCAGTATTGTTTTCCCAGACCCCAGATTCAGGAGACTTTATGAAGATGAGAGTGCTCTGACTGGGAAATAATTTCTGTTTCAGGAAGCTCATTTCTTTGAGGCAAAGGACCTGAAAGTTTATAATGCTCACCAGAAATGAGTAATAATTTATTACTTATGGATATGTCTGTGCTGTGAAGTATATGGGACATGGAATGAAATCCTGGACCTATTCAGGTTAATAACAGAACTGCCACACTTTAAAAGGGTGTTAGCCTCTATAATTTACAGCCTAAGAGCAGATATTGGACCCTGGAAAAGTTTAATTTGAACTTCAGGGGAGAATCAGACTGTGTCAGACCAGAAACCTCTCACTGATTTCAGGAGCCACTCGACTGAGTTGAAGCAACTGCACCACAGCACATCTGCAGAGATGTCAGGGGATAATATTTATCCAAACAACGGGTGAAAGATAATGGAAAAAGAAAAATAAACCACGGCAAAACCAGACACTGTAGACAAACAGCACAGAAAAAAAAGAGTAATTCAAAATCTTCAAGGAAATAGAAATCAGGCCCTTACTTATAGGAGCTCATGATTAAAAAAAAAAAAAAAGAAAGAAGCCCCCTGCCAGTGCCCTTTTAAGTGTACAAGCTTGCTGCACTGAGGATACAGTCTGCTTGAAATTAGTATAAATCTCCCAGTGTATTAAAGCAGCAGCAGATGAGGGTAGCTATGGTAATTCTAGCACTTTATTAAACACCAGACAAATTGAAGAGTACATTTCCTGCTTTTTGAAGGAAATGAATGAGATCTCCTGACGGGGGGATGCTGAGGGCAGGGGGAGCTGCCTGCAGTGGCCTCAGCCAGTGCTGCAGTGACATCAGGACACCCAGAGGGGCTCCCCGTGGGAGAGGAGAGGGGGGGACGGATCCCTGAGTGACAAAATTGATTTTATTGCGGTGCTAACGAAGCCTCTGCCCCCCTGGAAGTGCAGACAGATAGAGAGAGATGGCAGGGAGGGCTGTCCCTGTGCTCTGCTGTGTCTGCAGCAGGGCTCAGCTCTGCACCATTCCCAGCCCAGCTCGGGAAACAGATCCATAAAGAAGCGGGGATCTGATTAGGGGGAAAAGTACATTTATATTTTGACCGTGTTTTATTTTTAACATAAACCATCTTGAAAAAAAAAAAAAGTTTTATGATTTAGCATTTATGAATGACTAGATTTTAAGAGAATTGTAATATTTTTTTAGGGTATTTCAGCTCTATGAGTTATTTCTTGTAGATTCAGATAATGACATTATAAATCTTTCTGTGGAGGCAATTACTAAGGCAGAAATGGCCTATTCCCCATTGGCTTTTAGGCTCAGCTTACTGACATATTACAAGCAGGCTTACCATGGTCATTAAAAACTGATCTGGGATTTATTGTACCTCTTTAAACTCTCAGTACTTTGAAAAGTATTGAACAGAAAGGAATACAAGGTGAAGTTACAAAAGGATCCAACGAAGCAATCAGGGGAAAAATAGGCTTAATTTATCCCAGCAAGGCCCACCAGAAGCGCCACAAAAATATTTGAAATTGAGCTTTGAGTCCTTAATAGAGATCACTCCCACGAGCTATTAATCACATCAAATGGAAACACTTTTAACCAGAGGGTTTGGGAACAGGAGGGACAGCAGCACCAGATTACAGGGCAGAAAACAAAGCCAAGGTTTTAAGTCTGCCAATAATAACAAAATATCTGCCCGGTGCAGCAGACAGGAATGAAAAACCCCTTCAGGCACAGCAGCTTTTCGTGCCTAGATCCCTGCAGTGCAGGCAGGAATTCTGTCAGTGCCGGGCACAGCAGCATTTGGGCATCCCTGGGGACAGCAGCACCAGCCCTGCCCCAGCTCGGGGGCACAGCCAGGCCAGCAGCAGAGAGCCCGGGGACAGGAGCAGGACTGGCACAGGCACAGGGCAGTGTTGTCATTTGGGTTTAGGTGACAGCCCCTCTGTCCTCACCTGCAGCCAGCCCCGAGCTCTGCGTCCTCTGCGCCCCTGGGCTGGGACACTGGGACATCCCTGGAGCCCCTGTCCCCTCTCCTGTGGGGTTTGTCCTCCCCAGGGGACGGGGGCTGCTCAGGGTGGGGTTTGTGTCTCCTGTGGTCCCCTCTGAGAATCCCCTTTGCTTTAGGCACAAAACCCCCGAGGGTCAGAGGTGCCTCAGGGGCTCCCCAGCTTTCCAAAACAGAGGGAGGAAAGCACCAATCTGCAGTTTTATCAGCAATTCTCTATTACAGACCATAATTACCTGGAAAAAAGCACCATATCTTTGGCTTTAATTCTGAAAAATGAATGGCAGTTGGGTTGTCTTTCAGTGTGAATGGGCATCAGCTTTGGAGTGGATGGTGGTTCAGAACCCTTCTGAAAACCTCACCAGAGATGTCTGAGAGCTCTTGATCTAAGAACTAAACGAACTAAATGCCATTTCTGCTTTGTAACTCATCAGAAGCTTCCTCCAGATGATTCTGACAGACACAACATATTGGGATGTTGTACAGGATGCTAGGTTGGTCAACACTCATATGTTTAAACATAATATTCATTTCCAACCTGAAACCAAATTATTACAGATAGTCTGAAAGCACAGCCTTTTTGTCAAGTTTGCATTTTCCAGAGAGATTTGTCACTCTAAAATTCTCTTTACTTTTCCCCAGGAATAAACTGAACTGTATTTGAAAATAATGGCTTTAATTATAATTGGCATATCTGAGCCTACAGCTAGTGCCAGTCACTTTACTAAGTGACATTACTTATGACACTGGCAAGATCAGAGTATTCATCACTTTTTTTTTTTTTTAATTATTAATAGGAGACAAATTTCCAACCTTCTCTAATATCTGATTATCTCTGGATAACTGGAGACTGGTGAAGATAGAAGATCACATCCAGAGCTGGAGCCCTAAAAATCCGTGGTACTCAGAGCACAGGAACTTCTCCAGATGAGCAGAAATCCAAAGATTTTCATCCCCCTGGCCTAAAGTGGCTGTCACAGGATTGCTGTGTACAATTCCTATCTAAATCTGGGTCCCTCCAGCATCCCCAGCTGGGTAACTCTGTGTGCAGAATATTTCCATAATTATTATTTTTTAATTGTCTTTTCCATAAAATCCAGAAGCATCACACAGAACTGCCTTAGAAACGTTGGAAAAACTGATCAACACTCATCCCACTTTTCCATGGTCAGGTGGACTGCAATGCACAGAAGTGAAAGCTCCAGACACACAGGATGAGCCAGAGAAAGAAAACACATTTAACTCGTGTTTTCCTTTGCTTTGTCCACACACACAGCCAGCAACATCCTCCCTCACAGAAAGCTGATGTCGAGACTCAGCTGAAACATTTCCAGGATCATTCCTTAGTGCATGCAGGCAGATTTCCAAAACTGTGAACAATAATTAATAATTTGGGATTTGGGATTTGAAAAGTCTCTAAATTGACTTCCTTTTCCTGCAGAGTGAGCTGAAGCATCCATGAGTTTTTACTGTAAACTCCCACTGATTTCCATGCCATGCCCAAAGCGTCCTGGCACCGAAGCAGATTCCCATTCTAATGGGAATTAAATTAAATTCCCAATTACAGTTCTGAGGTGTCAACTGCCACCTTCTCCAGGAGAAGCAGGTGGCCTCCAGGAGGGAGGGTTATTCTGGGTTATTCCATGGGCACGTGGAAAGCTGCTTTTCCCTCTGTGGCACTGGTGTTAGGATGCATTCAGCACGCTCAGAGATGAACTCTGCAGGATGGAGTTAGAGGAGTGCAATTTAAAACACATTTTCCTCGCAGATAATGCGGTGTGTGGTTTCCCCAGGAGGAACACTCGTGCCCTATTCCAGTCACAATTTATTTACAGGTGGTCCTGGGAGGAACGAGACCTGCTGCTCTGGAGTGAGGAATTTTTGTGATGCAATAACTGAAGCAGCCATCACAGAAAATTAGGTCCCTGTATGATTCTGCATGAAAACAACTTGAGGATTGTGTCTGAACTAAGTGATTTACAGCAGGGAAAGATTTCTCCCTGCTACCCAGAGGGCCCAAATTGAATCCTGGATGGAGCAGCTGCAGCTCTGGAGGATGCTCTGTGTCAGTGCAGCTCCTGAGCTGGGAGAAGGAACAATTCTGGCTTTGCCCTTTTCTGCAGATTGGCTCAAGCACTACTGAATGCAGTTCCAAGCCCAGAACCAATCTGGCTCACGCCAGAAACTCAGGGGAGCTGTGGAGGGAAGAGCAGATTGTGAATGAAGATCCTGAACCCGCAGGAGAGAGCTCCTGGGCTCTGCCAAAGGGAGCAGCTGAGCTCACCTGTCCCTGCTGGGATGAACCTCCCTGAACTGCCAAACCACAAAGATCAGGTGCACAAAACATTGTGAGGGGCTGGGAGACTCAAACTGCAATGCTCATGAGAGATTCTGACTCTTCAGGCAAGCTCCAAGGAGCAGAGTAGGAAAATTCAAGGTACAAACTGAGAAATAAATGGCTGCAAAAAGCTGCCTCTAACTAATTCATAGGGAGGTCCAAGTGGAATTGGTTTGCACAAGGTTTTCAATTTGCTTCAACTCAAAAAGGTGGAGAAAGCCTTGGCAGATGTCCTCAGGATGGCCTGTGTGTTGAATTCTTTTTGGGAATGAGTGGAGTGTCACCACCATGCTCCACCCTTTGATAAGAAAGCTTAGATAATATCTGGGCAATTCAGCTATTTTAAAATTGTTTGCCAGCTTTGTAATCCTTTCTTCTTCAGCCTCCACTATTTAAACAATGAAGTGTTCAGGAGCACCCCTTCCCAAACTGGCACTCCCAATTAAAACCCTGTAAAACTGCTTTAATCCCAGCTGAAAACACGGAGCAGGAGGATGTAGGGCATAAGTAACACCCAGCCCAGGCTGTTGCGTGGAGCATTTTCTCTGTGACCCCAGTTCATTAGAGGAAAAGCAGTGATTTAAACTACCTAGCTAACCTCTTCCAGAGCTGTAGTTTATAATCATAAATCAGGCATGTGACTACCTGGAGGCGCTGCGAGTTTGCTGCTGCGCTGCCTCACAGAGCTGGGAGGGAAGGAAAGTTCCCATTATTGGATCATGCAGTAGACATTGGTGCTTGAAATTTCCACTTACACTACATTAGCTCGAGGCAGTTCATTTGCTAAAATAAAAGAAACAAAGTGTAAAATATTCACTGACTTGCTCAACAAAGCAATCAACGAAAGGGAGAAAGAGAAAAGGGGGGAGAGAGGAGGGAGAGTGAGTCCCCCTCCCTGCTATCACAGTGTTGATAAATACCATTAATGTTTAAAATTACCTCCCCCATTCGGCTTAAATTTGAAAGTATTAGTGGCATTATCAGTCTGTCTATCCATCTCCCTTTTTTTTGTCTGTCTCCTGCTTCTATTTTGTGTGAAATTTCGAGAGATGAATCCCATTTTCTATTAATTCAATGGCTGTCACCTTGCATTGCATCATGTAACCCAGATCACAACAATGAAATCTAAGGGCTTAAATTAATGATATTGCAACCCATCACTTTGTAAAGCCAAAGCCCCTCTCCAGCCAGCTCAGGTGCTTTGCCCTCGGTCTCTGCTTTCCCTGGGTGGGATTGGCCCTGTACAGATGCAAACAATCCATAATTGAGGACTGAATCCTCTGACTGGGTGCTGCTTTAAGAGGTTTAACAAGATGTTTTTTGCTTAAAAAATAAAATATTCGGGAGAAGGCTTCGGGGAATGTGAGATCTGTGTTCTCTGAGTGGCATTTTCCACACCTACAAATATCTGCTGACAGGTAACTCTATTGCATTACAATTGCCTTACATACAATGTCAGCTAAAGCTACATGGAAAGTCAGCATCTTGGAGCACCTCTGCACCAGGAAACAGCTGAGAGATCTGCTTAACTATTACAAGTTCAGCTGTAATTTCATTAGAGCCACTAATTCTCAAATAGGAAAAAAAAAAAAAAAGCCAAGATTATGTGCAAGTAAATCATCAGAACCACTACAAATTCAGGAAGGAATAAAACATTCTGCCTAAAGGAAAATACACGAGATCAAAACTACATCCTCCCCAACATTTACTGCTGTTATTCAGGCATGCCTCCTATTATGTTTTGTCATGTAGAAACAAATCCACTACTGGAGAGCTACACTTTTAGTTCTTATTTCCTAAAAGAAAGGATTAAAAAAAAAAAAAAAAAAAAGGAACATGACCAGGAGTTCTTCAGTGGCCGAGCTGAGGTAGCAGAAAGAGAAGCTCAGCTGGGAGTGCCCACCTTGTTCTCCCCTTGCTGGGGGAGCTGTAGGAATTTTGGAATTTTGGAATTTCCATCAGGCTCTGTGCACTGACAAACAGATGAAGCAGGGCCTTGGTGAGCTGCTAGGCACAGGATGAGAGGGGATTCATTAGGTAGCTGCTAATCAGCAAATAAGTTCCAGCCCAACCTGCTGAGTGTAAATGCAAATTTGCCACCTTTGGAGCTGCCTCGTTGTACAGCTATTGATTTATGTTGGAATGGGAGTTCAAAAAAAAGAAAGTTGTCTTTTGAAGCCTGGCTGTCTGAGCACGGCTCCTTTGTCCAGGTGTCTTGGGGGATCTCTCGCTGCAATTTTGATCTTTGTGCTCCAAAAGCCTTGGAGAGTCAGTCCAGGTAACTTAAAAGTGAGATATTATCAGAAAGGATTTGGAAATAAAGTCTTTGCCTTGTCACATTAATGCGGCCCTATCAAGTGGCAGTTTATCAAGAGGCAGCTCACAAGGTTTTAATGAGCATGCTGCCTGTTCTTGTACAATACTAATTAATCCCATTTTTTCACACTGGTGTGATTGCTTCATGAAACCCGCATTGTTTTATGCTCAGCAGCAAAGCGGGCTCTCACTGATTAAATCTCCTTCCCAGAGCTGGAGCCTGACAACTGAATTATACCTTGCTCAAAATAATAATGGGTATCAGCTAATAAATACGGTTTAACACACACAAAACTATGCAGCCAAAATCACACCACAAAATAGGAGTTTGACTTATAGGCACAGCAGTGTTTCATTAAACATCTGTATTATAATTCACTGCTTTTCCAACTGATGTAATAACTTAATTGATGAGAACAAAGACAAGCTTATTTATTCACCCAATTGCTTGCTCCTTGACTAACGTTTTTCCTCGGCGTTATTGTGGAAATAAATATGCAATATTCTTTTTATAGAAGTCTAATTTAGGCCCCTTTTTTTTCCCCTATTGAGAAGTCAACATCACAATCTGTTTCTGACAAGTCCTTGCTGCAGCGAGGCGAGCGCGTTCTGATAAGACAGCGGCGCCTTGTTTACCCTGATGTTCAGACATCCCAGCAAAGGTGAGAGAGGTGTGATGCTTCAGGCAGCTAATAATGAATAATTGTCTGCAAATTTACATTACAGGGTTCAAAAAGCCTGTTTTCTCTCTTTTCCCTTCCCCGCTCTCCCTCGTGATTTAAAGCTGCCTCCACCCCAGCCAGGGAATGGAGAGATGCAAAGTCCTAATGAGAGCAGCAGCGCTTCTCCCTGCAAGACCAAATCAAACCAGGGGTGTCACAGACACGAAATCATTTGGGCAAAATAAAAAATATTTCTTTCCCCAGCTGACAAATAGAACAAATCATGATTTTTTTCTTTTTTTTTTTTCCTCTTTTACGCCTGGCGGAATAAGATGGTTAAAACTTAAAATCTCACTTCACTTAAGAACCTCTGAAAAGAGACTTTTCCACTTAGGAGTTCCTTCAAGAAGTGCTCCCCTCCGTCAATAAAGCAGAAAAGCCATCATTAACCTTGGATTTAATACAGATTTATCTGTGGAGCTTTGGATGCCCTGGGAGAAACTGTTTATTATTTATCTCTTATCTGTAAGAGTGCCAGCGAAGTAGGAGGAATTTTACAGCTGGATCTAAGGAAATACAGAGGGGGATTTTGAGGGGAGAAACAAGAGTCCCATCTCCAGCCTCTCCGGTACCATTAACTGAGTTTTGCAGCCACATTTAATGGGAGAAAAAGGAGCAAAAGTTTCAAAAATGCATCATATTTATCCCTCCCATCACCTTCTGAAATGTTTACAGTCTGAGGAGTCTCTGTCAAGAGTTAGACCAATAGAAAAAAAAAAGTCCAGAATAAAAATATTTTCCATTAATTGCTGTCATGTAAGATTTTGCACTGGGCTTTGTTGTTGTTAAAAATATTGGTAAAATTAGACTTTCTATTGCTTTAGGAATGACTCTGGGCCCCTCTGGAAAAGAAAGCTCCAACAATAAATTCGAAGGGGCCATTCCGTGAGAAAGGATACACGAGAAGGTGCTATCAGATAAACCTCGGGCTGAGATAAAAATAAAATAACAGTTTTAAAGTTGTGCTGCTTTTTGATAGAATCACCAAAACAAGCAACAAGCTTAGGAAATATGAGGGGAAAAAAAATAAATCCCTGTATGTTCACTTGTTCCAATTCCATTGCAGTTGTTAAAATGTCAGATTTTAACTGAGTCTCTCCAGCCCCCTTCCCAAACTCCAGCTGAGGCAGAACAGCAGAATCCCACCAGGATCTGCTCCAGGTCTCCCTGCAGGCTGGATCAGCATTCCAGAGGGTCGGAATGAGGCTGGATCAGCATTCCCAGAGGATGGGAATGAGGCTGGATCAGCATTCCAGAGGATGGGAATGAGGCTGGATCAGCATTCCAGAGGATGGGAATGAGGCTGGATCAGGATTCCCAGGGGATTGGGAATGAGGCTGGATCAGCATTCCCAGAGGATGGGAATGAGGCTGGATCAGGATTCCCAGGGGATTGGGAATGAGGCTGGATCAGCATTCCCAGGGGATTGGGAATGAGGCTGGATCAGCATTCCAGAGGATGGGAATGAGGCTGGATCAGGATTCCCAGGGGATTGGGAATGAGGCTGGATCAGCATTCCCAGGGGATTGGGAATGAGGCTGGATCAGGATTCCCAGAGGATGGGAATGAGGCTGGATCAGCATTCCCAGAGGATGGGAATGAGGCTGGATCAGGATTCCCAGGGGATTGGGAATGAGGCTGGATCAGCATTCCCAGGGGATTGGGAATGAGGCTGGATCAGGATTCCCAGAGGATGGGAATGAGGCTGGATCAGCATTCCCAGAGGATGGGAATGAGGCTGGATCAGCATTCCCAGAGGATGGGAATGAGGCTGGATCAGCATTCCCAGAGGATGGGAATGAGGCTGGGAGTGGATCAGCATTCCCAGAGGATGGGAATGAGGCTGGATCAGCATTCCAGAGGGTGGGAATGAGGCTGGATCAGCATTCCAGAGGATGGGAATGAGGCTGGATCAGCATTCCAGAGGATGGGAATGAGGCTGGGAGTGGATCAGCATTCCCAGAGGATGGGAATGAGGCTGGATCAGCATTCCAGAGGATGGGAATGAGGCTGGGAGTGGATCAGCATTCCCAGAGGATGGGAATGAGGCTGGATCAGCATTCCAGAGGATGGGAATGAGGCTGGTTCAGCATTCCCAGAGGATGGGAATGAGGCTGGGAGTGGATCAGCATTCCCAGAGGATGGGAATGAGGCTGGGAGTGGATCAGCATTCCCAGAGGATGGGAATGAGGCTGGATCAGCATTCCAGAGGATGGGAATGAGGCTGGATCAGCATTCCCAGGGGATTGGGAATGAGGCTGGATCAGGATTCCCAGGGGATTGGGAATGAGGCTGGATCAGCATTCCCAGAGGATGGGAATGAGGCTGGATCAGGCATTCCCAGAGGGTGGGAATGAGGCTGGATCAGCATTCCCAGAGGATGGGAATGAGGCTGGATCAGGCATTCCCAGAGGATGGGAATGAGGCTGGGAGTGGATCAGCATTCCAGAGGATGGGAATGAGGCTGGATCAGCATTCCCAGAGGATGGGAATGAGGCTGGATCAGGCATTCCCAGAGGATGGGAATGAGGCTGGGAGTGGATCAGCATTCCAGAGGGTGGGAATGAGGCTGGATCAGCATTCCCAGAGGATGGGAATGAGGCTGGATCAGCATTCCCAGAGGATGGGAATGAGGCTGGATCAGGCATTCCCAGAGGATGGGAATGAGGCTGGATCAGCATTCCCAGAGGGTGGGAATGAGGCTGGATCAGGCATTCCCAGAGGGTGGGAATGAGGCTGGATCAGGCATTCCCAGAGGGTGGGAATGAGGCTGGATCAGGCATTCCCAGAGGGTGGGAATGAGGCTGGGAGGTTCTCCAGGGCTCCTGCCCTGTCTTTCCTGGCTGTGTCATTCCTGCAGGGAATCTCGGAGGGCTGGGAGGGACCCAGGCCAGCAGAGCAGCTCCGCTCAGCTCAGGGGAAAGGCAGAACTTGGCAGAGGCAGAAGCTCCTGGGGAATCAGGCACTAAATCCAGCCCACAAATATCATAACTCCCTGACAGAGCCAGCTATAATTAGATCATGACCTATGTCTGATATTAGAACTCAATTTGTAGAATTGATGTGCCATATGAAATAAAAAGAATTAAAGAGAATAATTAATTCCTATTAGGAAAAACAATATTAAACCATCTGCAACGATGACTTCTCCATGTGCAAGTACCACACATATTGGCATAAAAATATCCAAACAACTTATTTATACTTTTATATATAAAAATACACGAAAGACACTTTTGGGGCCCAGATGCAAACTATTTTTAAAAATTTGCTTGTAAGAACAGAATAATTTGAGTCTATCCCTATATAAAATAGCTACCACATTATTTTCTAATAATTCTGTTCAGAAAAAAAAAACCAACAAAAAACCTTTCTCTTCTTCTAGAGAATCTAATTATTCAGTGACAGCAGTTGGCTGACTTGGGCACAACACAACATGTCAATTTTCAGTTGCTTACACAGTATCACAGAAACTGTTAGAAATTGTTTTGAAATCTGGCATACTTTGCAGTCATCCTAATTCCTCCAAGTGAGCCAAACCTGATTACATTTGGCTCACCCACAAAAGATCTGCAAGATGAGGAGAAGAACTCAAAAGATGAGGAAAGAGACTCAAAAAAAAAAAAAAATCAACAAGATTTAGATTTCTCCCTCCCCGCTGCCTTCAGCTCTGCTTGGTGCAGCAGCCATTCCCCATCTGTGTGAAATGGGAAGGATCTGAGCTAATCCCAAATTCCCAAACTTTTTTTTTTTTAATTTTAGAAATATTGATGTGGCGTCTACAGGACGAGATTTTAATGCTTTGGAGGAATTTAAGGGACTGAGGAGAGCTCAGCACATCATTCCTGGTGAGGGGCAGCTCCGATTTCTGCTCTGTGGTGCAGGGACAGGAGCCAGGGAAGGGCTGGGGTTGTGTCAGGAAGGTTTTTGGTGGATGTGAGAGGGTGCTGGGCACTGCCCAGGGCATGAGCACCGCCCCGAGGCTGCCAGGGATGCCTGGAGTTTTGGCTTTCATATTTTCCAGCCCCTGCGCTGCCCAGGGTGAGCTCTGAGCTCACAGCCAGGGGCACTCAGCTCTGCACACAGCAGGGACACAAAACAAATCCTTCTCCTGCTGCACACCAAGGACAACTTTCAGCCCCAAAGCACAAACAAGGGGGGCTGCAGGGAGGAACAAGAAGGATGGGACCTCCCAGCCTGGAGCTGGAGCTGGACAATTCAACCCCAATGTGCAAATGGACCAGAACTTAGAAAAAAAGTGAG
Organism: Prinia subflava; assembly: GCF_021018805.1. Classification (NCBI taxonomy): domain Eukaryota; kingdom Metazoa; phylum Chordata; class Aves; order Passeriformes; family Cisticolidae; genus Prinia; species Prinia subflava. The sequence goes on from NC_086254.1 coordinate 23,652,285, forward strand.
ACCTGATGACTGGTGGTCCATTTTGTGCCCATTTTGTGCCCATTTTGTGCCCATTTTGGGTCCACCTTGGGTGCAGCCCTGGCCAGGCTCTTGTCCTGCCCAAGGTGTGCCCTAAAGGCCTTTCAATAATCTCTGATTTATTCTCCAGCTCTGCCCAGTCTCTGTTCCAGCTCAGCCTTCCCAAGGCCTCAGCAGAGCTCCAGGAGTGTTTGGACAGCGCTCCAGGGATGCCCAGGGTGGGGTTTTTGGGCTTTCTGTTGCTCTGGATGATCCCTGTGGGTCTCTCCCAGCTCGGGGCATTTCTGATGGCACAAACCCCCTCCTTCAGGAGGCAGTTGCTAATTACACCCTCATTAACGCTGCTGAGGTTAATGCTCATTAACACCTGCAGCCCCAGCCCAGCTCTGGGGTATGTTTGGGATAGAGCAGCTTTGGGACGGGGCAGAGGGCAGTGAAGCAGCCAGGGGTGAGCAGGGTTCCAGGGCACAGGGGCAGATTCCAGCCCTGCCTCTCCCCAGGGGCTGCCCCTGCTCCGATGCCAAATCCACTCGGTGGCTTTCCTCTGGCATTGGAGCAGGAGGCATTCGTGTTTATCACAAAATACACTTTTTCCAGCTGCCAAAAATACACAGCTCCGAGTGCAAAGCACAGACCAAACCTCCCCTTCCTAATATGAGATAAAAAAGAAAAAGCTTTCTTATCCACTGTGCAAGTACATTGAATTCAGACTCTTTAAATTGCAACTCCAAGACTGTAAGAGGTTTTTTTTCTATTGGATTCTTTGACAGACCAATGGAAAAAATGTGAGGGCCATTATTCAAATGTTTGTGAGCCCTTTTAGCTAATGGGTTCCAATCTATAATTCTGCACTTGTCAACAAGATAGTTCCTCAATCATATTAAGACTGCATAACTCAGTTCTGTCCAAATCTTCCAGGACTCCACTCTGCAAAGCAAATAGCATTTCCCCAGGGAGGAAAACATCCTCACAACATCCAGTTCTCAGCTCCTCTCCAGATTGTTTTTGGAATGCAGACAGATTTCTTGTAGGTGTGGCCCCATTTCCAGAAAGCCAAGCCCCCTCCACACACACAGAGTGAAATATTCCAAATACTGAAACTTCAGGGCAGTTGTCTGTGTTCTCTGAAATAAAACAAGGTTTTTTCTCATGGGGCTTTCAGAGGAAAGCCTGTGCCTCATAAGCAGCTTATAAGGTAAATAGTTGAAAAGTTGACTCACATTTCTATCTCTGCAAAAGCTCGCCCCTCCCTTCCCTGCATTATCAAACAAAGAGCTGAACCAAGCAGAAGAGTTGTGCCTGAATTAGAAATTAATATTTTTTAAAGGAGGTTCCTGGGTGTGTTCTGTGATCTGTTGAGTCTGGGGGCTCCTGGCACTGCCCCACTGTTGGAACCCTGGAAATTGAGAATTTCAGCCTTTCTCTGTTAAAAGGTTCTGACCCTCAAGCAAACCCTGCACTGACCTGAGGCCGTGGAACAGGCTCCCAAAATTGAGGGATGGCACTGGGGCTGTGGGAGTGGAGTTTGAATGGAATTGAGTGATCTCACAAGGTGAAAAACTTTTCTAAACAGTTGCAAAAAGCAGATTGTGAGCCTTTTCTAATCTAACGTGGATTTTAATAAATAATAAATAAAATGCTTTTAATATTGCACTTAAAATATGCCAATAAAACATATTTATATATTTATATAAAAACAAATAATTTTCTAGTTTCAATATATTTATATTTATATTTATATTTATATTTATATTTATATTTATATTTATATTAATGTAAATGTAAATATAAATAAAATTTAACTATAACTATAGATACAAACATATGAATATATTTATATAAATATTTTAATATATTTTATACGTTTCTATATTTATTAGATTAACCAAAAAATTCAAATCTGAGCAGAGCTCACATTCCAGCACCACACGTTCATTTTCACAGTGGTCAAAAAATTATGAACTATTTCCTTACAGAGCTATTCTGAACCAGGCCCAGCGAGTGGAGCAGGTGAATCCCTGCACCTCTCACCAGCTGAGCTCTCGGGGTCGGGAAGGTGCCTTGAGCCAACTTTTAAAAGCCCTAAAACCCCTCCAGCCCTAGGGGGGATTTCCCCACACATCCCAGGCTGCTGGAGAAGCAGAAGATGGAGCAGCTCCAACCTTTCAGCGGGAAATTCCTGAGGATTCCGGGGTGTTCCCAGAGCCTGGGAGGGCAGGACAGCCCTGGGGCTCCAAAATTCAACATTTACCCCTGGCCTTGCTGACCCCCTGCGCTCAGAACCTGGGGTGGAGCAGCCCCCGCTCCACCTGGAGAGCATTAGCACAGGCACGGGGAGAGGAAAGACAAAAACTCCCCTTAATACAGGTTGATGTGTGACTTTGCATAGCACTTTGAATGTTATTAAGTGTTTGAATTTCTTCCTGTGTCTTTTTAGCCTGGATGACTGTCTTTCTCTTTCGCTGACAGCCTCTGCAGGACCAAATTGACAGCTCTTTAAAGCAGTCTGACAAAAAGCAGCATTAATTAAGTCATTGCCGGACTGTAATTGTGTTAAGAAGTAAAAATCTAATATGAGAAAAGGTTAGTGAGTCCTCTCTTGTGTCAGATTTTCTACTCTCTATGAATATTAATGTCCTTAATGAAGACAATCTTTGCCTCATCAAGCCGTTGTTCTGCATTCAGGTGCCAAATCCCTGCACCATTGATTTGTTTTTAAAGAACAAATATGTCAGGGGAGAGTGACTGTCCTGTTTCTTATCAACATCATAGAGAATGCTTTTGTATTCCTGGAAAGAGTTTATAGATTTTGCGTGCCACGCACAGGCAGCGCCTGTGATGGCGAGGGAGGGGTGCCGAGGTAAACTCGCCCAGGTAATTCAATAGAAGCCTCACATTTCATCACCTTTGCTTTTCTGTGTGTGCCAGCAATACCCATCTATTAACGAGGTTATGATCAGCACTTTTAATGATAAAATATGAATTATCTCCCCCGAAAGAATCCTGCAGTTTAAGCAGCAAAATGAAGGATCTGGGTGATAAGGCGCTGATCATCTCCCGCTGATTATCCCTCCCCTCCTCCTCCTCCCGATCCAGCGGATAATGATGATGGTGCTGATGAATGATGATCCTTTTTAAATAGGTTGGAGGCCCTCAGGAGTCTGACTCTGCTGAGGAATGTCTGGTGCACTTCTCAGCCTTCCTTGCTCAGCTCCCTCCTCTCCTGCCATCCCCAGAGCCACAAAATCCCCACTTACTACAGCCTTACTACAGCCTTACTACAGCTTTGGCTGACATTGCTGCCTGTACTGCAGTGAGCAGGGCAGGCCTGTGACACCCTGCAGGCTCTGCACTGACACTTTCATCCTTTTCATCCTTTCCATCCTTTTCCTCCTTTTCCTCTCCAGGGCTGCAATCCCTGTGAGAATCCTGCTGCTGGCATCAGGAGCCGCACCGATTCCTGCAGAGGGTGTTTCCAAAGGGTTCCGCCCCTCCTGAGAGCTGGGAGTAACTCATGCTCTGCTTTCCCAGCAGAAATCCTGGGAGCACTCAGGAAATTGCTGGTGTGTGTTTTACTGGAGAGGAGGAACAAAATCCTGAGCGGTTCTTTCTTTTCAGAGACAATCTCAGCACATGTCGCACTGACAGAGCAACGCGAGGCTCCTTCCACACAAAATTAAACTCTGAAGCTTTTCTTTGAGGTGGATTCTGTCTGCAGGCAGAGGTGGAGGGAATAAACCTCCAGGGATGACAGCACCAACACTTCAACCCAAAAATCTCCTCTTGGGCCACCCTTCCTGACCGAGCTCTCCCTCTGTCCCACTTGCAAAGCAGATCACACTTAGAAGAAACCATACAGCAAAACGTGTGAGCTCCAAAGATCAATTAGTTCTATTTCAGATAATTAAAGTAAAATCTTTTCCTGCACTATTTTTTTTTTCCTTCCTGCAGCCCTCATTGTCTTCAGCTGTTGTCTCACTCTTGGTGGTGATGCCCCCAAATTTGCCCCCTCTTTGTCTGACATGCCCCTCCCAGCCCTGGTGCTAAAAGCACCCAGGTTTAAATATCAACACATCAATTAAAACCGTGTGAACGCTAATTACCTTCCTATCAATCAAAACTTACACACAAATAAAATCAGTGGTATCCCAGGCTGGTCCCTGTCCATGGTAAAAACTCTGGAGGACTCAAAGCAGGCAAAATTAGCCAGAGCAGCACTAATCATCTTTTTCAGGGGGTTACCTTGTATTTGGACATTCCTCAACTGAAAAAACCAAATATTTAAATAGGTTTACACTTAGCCCATCCTCACAGGAAATCATAAATGACGAGGAGAACACTGGGCAAACAGCAAACACCCTTTTGATAGCCTAAAAGTATAGCTTAAATCTAAGTATTTTAATTTGAATATTTTACTTTAAAATATTCTTTATCTAGTTACATATTTCAATACATATTGAATACACATTCAATACAAAATTTCTCTGTGTTGAGACCCTTTGAAGAGCACCTGCCCAACCCTGGCTGAAGGGTGCCTGCCCTACTTTCCTCCTTCTCCGAGCACCAAGGTCCCCCGTGCACACAGATCTGATATTTGGGGTTTTATTCTGCACACTTGCAGCTCTAAGGCAGCCTGGCAGATTAAGTTCAAGCTCTGTGAACAGAGGAGAGATAATTCAGAGGCCTCTTATTACTTCTGATCTCTGAGCTGTGCAGGGCTCGTGGGTTGCATCTGTTCCCAAAATTCTCCAAACAAAACCAGCCTCTCTGCATAATCTGTTTTCTTGCTGTGATGGAGTGAGACGTGCAAAAAACAATATATATATATATATAAATCTCCTGGAGGAACACAACAACCTTCAGGTGATTAAAATAACCACTGACAAGATGAGAATCACAGGATTTCTCCAATCCCCGTTTCCCTGCACACAAATGGTGGCCTTTAATGGAGAATTACCAGAGGAACCATATGGGCCAGGAACGAGCTTAAAATACAGACTTTTTTGCAGATGTAGCAGTTCATTCTGCAATTGGGGAAGATTTTTTTTCCATGGGAAGGGGGCTCAGGCCTTGGCACTGCCCAGGGAGGTTTGGGGTGTCCCTCCCTGGAGGTGTCCCAGGAATTCCTGGGGGTGGCACTGAGTGCTCTGGGCTGGGCACAGCTTGGACTCGATGACCCTGGAGGTTTTCCCCACCCTTAATGATCCTGTGAACCAAGGTAGGAGGTGGGTTTGCACCCCAATAACCCAATTTTGACCTTGAGAGGTCATGAAGAGAAAAACATTCACTGTTTCCTTCCCCACCAGCACGGCTCAAACGTTCCCTTCTCCCTCTGTGAATTTATAATTTATTCTCTGAGTGTGAAATCTGCTGCAGTGCCAGAGCTCCTTCCCCGGATTTTAAAACATTTTTAAGGGTGATGCACTTGTACAGGAGCTTTGTACCAAGAAAACTCAGGGCTGGGTGCCCTCAGTCCAACTCCTGTATCTGTGCAGGAAAAGGGATAAAATCCCCCCCGAGAGATTCCTGCAGGTGAAAGGAGAGAGCAGCAATTCCAGCTATAAATGGGGTTGGAGACACGAGACTAAGGGAATTAAGAGGTGCATAAATGAACCCTGCTGTAACACTGACCCAGCTCCTTCTCGCCAATTAATTTAATTGAGAGTTTTGGTTTACTTAGCACTTTCCATCCATAGATCTAAAAGCACTTTATAAAGAAATGTAAATGTCAATATCCTCATTTTCCAGAGGGGGATGAAAGGGCACAGGGAACTTGTATGAATCACCCCAGGTCAGCAAGAAGGTGGCAAAGCCCAGAATAGAAACCAGTTTGCTCCCTGTGCCTGCTGTGCCCCATCCCATCCGCCAGGAGCTGGGAATTCCAGGTCATCCAACAAAGACCTGCCAACAAAACTAAAGCTACCCCTTTGACTCACACAAGTGCAAGTGGAGCTCTTTCATCTTGAATTAAATATTAGTGAAAGAGCTGAATGAAATGCCAAAGTTTGTACTTTAAAAAAAAAATATATATATATTTTGCCCAGGTAATATTAAGAAAAAGTTATGTGGAACTGTTTTTCTTATCCAGAAAAAACTTAGGTTTTGCCACATGCCCATAAAATTATTTTTCAAAAAACTGCACCCGAGGCGTAGCTATTCAAAGAACCCTGATTTTTGTCTCCCTGAAGGCAGATTTTCTCAGGTGTTTTCTTCCATGAGAGGCACACTAGGAGGTGACCAGCTAGGAAGGAAAACCAGAAAGGTTTTTTAAACTTGGGGTCAGAACCAATGGAGTGGTCAAACCCCAGAGCATCCACGTGCCTGGTGTTTGTGGGAGCTCTTTCAAGAGCTGGGATTTGTTCCTTGTTTTTGGGGCCCCTCTGGACCATGGGAGGTTCAGTTCAAACACTTCCCAAAGCCTCTCTGTGCTCTGCTTTACAGATGTGCAGGGACAGGCAGTGATGTCCAGGGGTCTCAATGCTCTGTTAGATACTGAGATGAATAAAGGGTGATAAAATATAAAACAGAGCCAAATCCCTCACACAGAGCCTCAGCCACAGGGAATTCCCCCTGAGCCATCTGCAAATGCCCCTCACTGAGAGCTCCTGCCCCTCCTTTAATTTAAGGATTTAATGTCACGATCCAAGCAGGAATCGTGATACTCCTGCAGTGCCAGATTCCTGTGCTGGAATCACAGCAGAGCCCGGGGCTGCCGATCCCATCCCAACCCCAGGGGCACTGAGGGTGCCTGGGACACCCCATCAGTGCCACCCCGGCTGGGAGGGGTCTGCAGGAACCACCAGTTCACACCAGTGCAGCCAGGGCTGGAGCTGGGCTGGACCCTGGGGCTGGAACAGCCCCACTGCATTTCCTCGGGAAGGCTCCTCTCCAGCTGGGAGCAGGATAAAGCTTGTTAAACTCATCAGAGCCCCGCTGCACCTCCCTTCTGCATTCTGATCCTCCTGCATTCCTTTCTGGAGGGCAGAGCTGCAGGAGCAGCTCCCCAGAGCACTCAGATTTGGGATCTCAGTCTGCAAGGGCAGATCCTGCCGTTCTCCTGCCGAGCTCTCAGTGAATAATGCCCTGTGATATTCCAGACTCCAGTGTAGTGCATGACTCATGAATTCTGTAGTAAATAGGCCACACTCACAGCTCCAGGTATTTTTAACCTTCTAAGCAGAAAAAGGGGAATATTTAGGATAAGAAACGAAGATGAATTTAACAACAAAAATAGCAAGACCACTTGGTGTGCAGCACTGACCCTCTGGGACAGAGCTATCCAAATTACCATGTGCACTTTCCCAAGCAACAGGAAAAAACCCCAAAGACAAACTCTGCTTGATGATATTCTTTCTGGTGTGGTAGCACTGCTACAGAGCTGCACTAAAACAAATGTGGTGCCTTCCTTGGAGTACTCCAAGGCACTGCCAACCCACCAAATGCTCAGTGTGAGCAAGAGGAGGGCTGAGAGCTGCCAGGGCTCTCCCTGCAGGGCCCTGGGCACACAGCAAACAGCTCTGGCCCTCCTTACTGCTGGTGGCTAACAAATTGAGAGATGTGGAGAAAATCTGGGGCTCACCCTGCGCCTGGGAGGTTTCAGCTCCCTCTCCTGTGCAAGGGCAGGACAAGCACTGCAGGAGAGGTCTGGAGATCCAGGGGATCCTCACCACGTCTCTGTGGTGTTGATGCCCCAGCAGCAAGAAAACAAACCTGGAATTGTGTCTCCCCTCTAACTGGGGCCTCTGGAGGGGCAGGGCGTGGCTGAAGCACCCCAAACCCCACAGAGACCCTGAGAGGAAAAGGCTCAGCAGGCTCGGCCTCACAAGAACCAGAGAGAGGATGAGTCAGGGACAAGAGGGCAGGGGGAGCAGAGGCATCAAAGTGGTGCAAAACTCCTCGTGGTTGCTCAGGACTGGCTTTTCTGGGATCACAGACTGGTTGGGGTTGGGAGGGACCTTGAACCTCATCCCATTCCACCCTCATCCCATTCCACCCTCGTCCCATTCCACCCTCGTCCCATTCCACCCTCATCCCATTCCACCCTCATCCCATTCCACCCTCGTCCCATTCCACCCTCATCCCATTCCACCCTCATCCCATTCCACCCTCGTCCCATTCCACCCTCATCCCATTCCACCCTCGTCCCATTCCACCCTCATCCCATTCCACCCTCATCCCATTCCACCCTCATCCCATTCACCCTCATCCCATTCACCCTCATCCCATTCCACCCTCATCCCATTCACCCTCATCCCATTCACCCTCATCCCATTCCACCCTCATCCCATTCACCCTCATCCCATTCCACCCTCGTCCCATTCCACCCTCATCCCATTCCACCCTCATCCCATTCCACCCTCATCCCATTCCACCCTCATCCCATTCCACCCTCGTCCCATTCCACCCCTGCCCCAGTCCCAGGTCCCTCAGAGCTCCAGCCACGCTGGCTGTTGGCACTTTCAGGCTGGAATTTCCAGGTGTCTCTGAGATTTGCACACTTAACTCCCTGGTTTGTTCAAAAATCCCACCCACGCTCATTTTCCTGTCCTTGTCCTCACTAATGAGCACAGGGCTGCTGTGTGTGACTGCACTGGGTTCTGCTGGGGATGGGGAGGGTGAGGGGACTTCTGCTGAAATTTGATTCAGAAAAGGAACAAGGAAAACATTTCTATTCACATTAGGTTTCATAAAACCTTTTAGAGTTATGAAAAGCCTAATGTTTAAGCCTAAACTAAGTAGACAGTGATCCTTTAAGTCCCCATCTTCCAGCACATTTCGCCATTCTTTTCTTTCAAGGAAAGTTAGGATTGTTGTTCTTTCACCTTGCAAAGTCCTTGATGGGTTATTTCTAGAGAATATTTAAATCTGGGAAGTATTTTGGTCGGCAAAGACGTCTATAGAAATTTCCTCAAACTCCATCATATATTTACCCACTTCTCAGAAATTCTTCTTCCATTTTCTATTAATATTATTTCACTGGGATCCGTCTCTGTTGAGAAATTTAGTTTAAGCTGCCTAGCAGTCTTAAAAGAGGAAGATCTATTAATTTAATCATTTATATGAATCATGTCTAAATGATCTCAGCAGAGAAAATGTGTTAGCCATTTAAATCCCATCATTACATATTATATAATAATTACCACTAATTCCAGTTTGGATGGGCCACAATATTGCTTTACATACCTAATATATTCAGAACCTCCACCTCGCCAGGCTCAGGCTTTTTGTGACCTTTGAGTTTCTGTTTGTCTCTTGATTATGAGCCCAGGACAGGCTCCCAACAACTCAGGGATGCAGAGCACATCCACGGTGCCCCCTCTCTTTGGTGGGCACAGCTATCACTTTGGTTTTTTTTGTTTTTTTTTTTTAATATCTCAAGTTCTTTTTGTCTCTGGAAGGTATCAGGATGCCATTGATATGGTTGTAATCTCAATAATATTTATTTGTTGGGTGCCCTGGGTGCATTCAGGGCTCATCATGGCAGCCCAGTGAGGAGTTACTCGCAGGAGACTCCAGGGTGTAACTCCCACTGGGTTTCCAAAGCCCTGGCTGGGCACACCTCAGCTCTGCAGCCTGGTGTCTGCACTCGGGCTGAGAGGATTTGCAGGGAATATTTTCCATGAAAAAAGGGGAAATGTTGGTCAGCCAAGAGAGATTCCTGCACAGAGCCGGGCACAGCCCTCACTGTCTGCTGCCAGAGGGCTCAAGAGGCAGGGAGGGCACAGAAACCCTGCAGCAGGGGCTGAGCAGGCTCCCAAATTCCTCCTCTTTGGGCAACCCAAGGAAAAGCCAGCACACCCAACTCCTCAGGGGGAGCTGAGCCATTCCCACATGGACAGGACAGTCCAGTGCTCCCCAGGAAGGGAATCCAGCTCCTCAGGGGGAGCTGAGCCATTCCCACATGGACAGGACAGTCCAGTGCTCCCCAGGAAGGGAATCCAGCTCCTCAGGGGGAGCTGAGCCATTCCCACAAGGACAGGACCGTCCAGTGCTCCCCAGGAAGGGAATCCAGCTCCTCAGGGGGAGCTGAGCCATTCCCACAGGGACAGGACAGTCCAGTGCTACTCAGGAAGGGAATCCAGCTCCTCAGGGGGAGCTGATCCATTCCCATAGGGACAGGACAGTCCAGTGCTACTCAGGAAGGGAATCCAGCTCCTCAGGGGGAGCTGAGCCATTCCCACAGGGACAGGACCATCCAGTGCTCCCCAGGAAGGGCTCCAGGCACACTCCGGGCACAGCCGGGGTGAGAGGGTGGTGCTGGCACAAGGCTGGAGAGGTCCCAGCCCCCGGGACCTGTGGGGACACTGAGGGTGCCTGCAGAGGGTGGTTTCCAGGGAAACCCCAGTTCTGTGCTCCCAGGTCAGGGACTGCCCTCCAGGAAGGTGGAACGACATCCCTGCCCTGCCAGAACAACACAAATAACTTCACCTGCTGTGGACACGCCAAGCTTCTTTTTAAAATTATTATTCTTTATTCTTTGGCACCATCCCTGCATGAATCCATCTGCCAGCAACCTTTCCTCCACTCTATCAAAACTGCAACAGCAGACAAAGCCCTGATTAATTACAGGAGAGCAAAACTTCCAGCTCCCGGATCCCAAGGGTCAAATCCATCCCTGGTGTAAGCCAGAACTCAGCACTGAGACAAATTTGGCCCTAGGTGACTTTTCCTTTCCCTCGACTAACTCATTACACCACCCCTCCCAGAGCTGATGGATTGAGCCCCCTTGTGTTCTGTTTGTAACCATAATTAGTATTCATTTTGCAAGCTTAAAGTTCACCCTTGCTCCAGGACTGAGCCCAGTGTTAATCACGGCGCCGCCTGCCCGCCCCTGACTCTGATCTGTCACGTTTGCATTTCTTGTCCCATACCTAATTTTTTGCCCTTACCAGCCAAGTAGCACCTCGACATCACACTGTGTCAGAATTAGAAACTTTTGACAGATCTGTAATCATCTAGTTCTCATCAGCTCTGTGCATGTTAGTCACTTCATTTCCACATTCTAACAGTTAATATGCCTTAATTTCTCACACTTTGTGAATATTTAATTCCTCCCTTTTCAACATCATTTTTAGGTTGTGTGAATCATTTTCAAAGCCTTTGCTATTCTCCCTCCACTATCATCTGCATATTTTATGAAATGGCACAGTTGAATCTCTGAGGGCTCTTGATAAAAATGGAACTGGCAGGCTGCTCATTAGTTGTTTACCTGGAGCTGTGTGAATCCCCCAGAACGGTGGATTCCCATTTGGGTTTGAATTAGGATATTCTGACACATAAGAACTGCAAACCTTTCCAAGCTGAGTGTGATTCTCTCCCCCGCTCCCTTCCATCCCAATTAAAGGCTCTTCCAGGGGGTTTGCACTCCTCTGGCCCGTCCTGCACCAACACCTGCAGCAGCCGGGTCCTTCAGAGGTGAGAGACAGAGGCTGGAGCCAATTAGCAACTCTAATGAGGGGGAAAAGTGTCCCATCAAGAGCACACAGAGGGCAGCGGGACCAAAGTGGGAACTCTTCAGGCTTCCAGAGTCAAAGCAAGCCCCAGGACTGGGGCTGGTTTGAGCACGTGGTTCAATGGGCAAGTGATAAAAATGACATTTATTTGTTCCAAAAAGTCCTTGCCCATGACCACACCTGGCAGGTGTCAGAGCTCTTGTACAGGCAGAACCCTTTCCTCTATTTCCTTCATCTTACTGATGCAGTAGAGCACTGCTGCCTCCCCCCTGGGCTGAACTGAGGGGCCACACTCAACAATCCACGAGTTCCAAGGCACAAATCAGGCCATCCTTGCCTTCACCAGAAAATCCTGGATTCCCCAAAAAGAACTCGGTGGGGTTCCTATTCCAGCCCTCACACAGAACAAATTTTCCCTGCTCCACCTCTGTTTCCCCCTCTCAGGAGCTGTGTCCATGCTGGTGGGTCTCTCCATGCAGTTCCCCACATCAATAAATCTCCTCTCCACATTCCAAGAGTTTTAGGTTTTAGTGTCCAAAGATTTAAATTTAGCCTGATTTATTTTTATGCTGATCTCATGCTCCTTTCATAGACTTTACTTAAAAGCAGTAATGCTATCTCGCTCGCCACTAAATTTTTTATGAATTTTTTGCCCTTTGCTGACTTCCTAAGGAAATAGAGAATAGGGGGCATTATAAATAGGGGTGAGAGAAGCTTTCCAGCTGTGGGAGCTGCATCTGCATTGTTACTTTGGCTGTACAGGTGCTTTGGTGAAAGAAAAAAGAAATAGAAGGTTTGGTTTTGATAGGAACCATCTTTTTATTTTATCCTCATGTCCCACCTAATTCATCTTGGCCTGAACACATCTCTTAAAACTCGCTGCATTAAAAATACAAATAACCGAGAGCAGGGTTCGTAATTAAAATTCCACAGAGTTTCTGGCCAGCTGATGTTCCATATTTCATCCCTGAAAATGAACAGCCAGGAAGAGTCAGGAGCTCCCCTCTCCAGCCCCCAAAACTCCCTCTCCTCTCCTCAGCAGCAATTGAGAGAACAGGTGAGACACAATTTACTGACACCTCACTTTGTTTGATGCTCACTCTCAATCTAATCAGGTGTCTCATACAATTTGTTGTATTTGTTAAAATCCCAGCTTTAGGAAGCCCCTGAATATTAAAAAACCCTAATAATGAAAAGTGATATTTTTACACAGCCTTGGCGAGAGTGAGGGTGGATTTCAATATGTTTTGTTCATCGTAAAGATTCAGAAATTAAATATATATTAAAAATGATTTTTTATAGTCTCGTGAAGCCTGGTGGCCTGTGTGGCTGGATTTTAATTCTTGGCTTTGACAGTATTCCATTCTTTTGATTTGTTATATGTGCTCCAGATCTATTACTTTTTAATTGGACATGAACAGGAACTGAACTCGGTCTCCAAGGGTTTGCATAAAATTAGCCAGGACGTGGGGAAAGTGGAGTTGTCACCACATCTCAGGACCCTCAGACCCTGCAGGAGTTAAAAATAACAACAGCCATGAGGTGCTCATCCAACACCCAGAGTGAGCACAGGCAGCTTTGGCAGGGCGAGATTTAACTCAGCCTTCAAAGGATCTTCCCCTACACCCACAAGTTCACTATTTAACCATTATCCCTTCCTACAATTCAATATTTTCTGATCTCACTCAATACTGGCTGCCTTCAGAGATGCTTTCATGCTCCTGACTAGAAGCAGACATTTTGGGGTGTGTGCATCCTTCCCTCAGTGATGTCAGCCTCCCAAAACCCCTGGGGATCCACCTCCACTCTGATGGTGTTCCAAAGGAATTCCCATTGTCACCACTGCACACAAAACAATTGCAGGAAGCGTTTTCTTGGTTGCCAGTGAGTTAAATCGACCTGTGACTTCAGCCTTGCAATACCAGTAGAGTTTCCTGGACAGGAGGAGCTCCAATGAGTTTGCTTTTAGTGAAGTGTTGATCCACCTGAGGACACATTTAAAAGTTGTTCTCTGTTTGTTGAGGACAGTGCTCATCCCACTGCACATCCTCAGCAAAGTGAGAAACTTCTCTGGAAAATGGGAATTTTAAAGCCCCAGGCTGGTGGGCATCATCCTCACCAGGGCACTGTGAGAGCAGGCTCACAGCAAACCCACCCAAAGCTGCCGGGATCAGATGGAATCCTGCCTTTCCTGCCTCAGCTCTCCCTCTCCGTGGTGGCTGTGTGACAGTGCTCACAGGGGAGCACAGGGGACAGCAGAAACCCAGAGCACACCAGGGGCTGTGTGAAACTGAGGGTGGAAACAAGGATGGGTAAAAAGGGCTGCAAACACAGGCAACACCAAAGCATTGGATGGAAGAAACAAAAAGAGTTGCCCACAACAGCAAACTCTGCCTGCAGAGAAACCCTTCTCCTCTGATGGAGTTGTCAACTTTGAATTTCTTTTCAGAGCAAAAGCTCTCCAGCTTGGCTCAGTCCTGCTTGATGCTGCTCTACCCTCCTACCCCTCCCCTCCCACACGTTAAACAGACCAGAGACCTGACATTTTATGTTGTTTGTTTGAAATGATAAACTTAATCATGAGTGAAATGTTAGGCAGTGACAGTGCTGGCCACAGTAAGGTCATTGCTGCTGCAGCCAAGCAAACACTGCTCTCCCCTTAATTGCATCGCCAGCCCTTGCCACAGGAGGACCCAGGCATTTGCACGTGGGGAGCTGAATCTGTCTTTGTGATAATTAAACCATGGACCTCTGGAAAGACTGCCAAATCTGCCATATGGTAGTTTTATGACCCAGACTGCTGTTATCTCTTGAGAGAGCTAACATCCTAATCTCATTTTCCTTATCTGTGATCAGGGCCCGCCTTTCTGGAGGGCAAAATGCAGGAGGGCTGCTGGCTGCAGAGCATCCTACAGCAGTGACATTTTGTCCGGAGGCTCAAATTAATAAAATGAACAGAGAACTCATTATTGCCATCCTGGAATGAGAGCAGGAATCAAGAAGCTAAAGCCCAACAACCCGTGGGTGAGCGGCGCACAGATTGTGACATCTCCCCATGAAAAATTCCTGGGGCCCGGCTTTGGAGGGACCAGTGCTCTGATGGGTAATTAAAACACTCGCTGCAGGAAGGCTGGGAAGGGCCACTGAGTTTTTGACAATGCAAACACAAGTTATTTTGAAACACAAACACGAGAGGCTGCTGCCTTTGGAGCTCTGATGTCATTTATCACTCCAGGAGCATCCTTGGAGCACTCAGGGCTGGGAGTTTTGCATTTTACAGCAGCAGAAAGCCAGGCTGGAACACGTCTGGTACAAAGAATAAACAGCTCAGAACCAGTGCTGGGTAAGGTTTTACCTGGCCATTCTAAACCCTCCACTATTTCAATAAATTGGCTGATTTGTCATTAAAGCTGCCACACCCCCAGGTAAGTGCTTGCCCTGTGGCTGGGGACCACAAACACTCCCCAGCTGTGGCCACCCCGTCAGGCACTGCTCGGGGCTGGGCCACTCCTGAGGGAACGCATCTGCTCCTCTCAGCAAGGTGGTGTCTTCAGAAGGGCCCTGAGAACACAAGGAACAGGTGGCATATTTTTAATTTCACTGGCAGCAAACACAGCCCTGGTCCTGTGATGGCTGAGAGAGCCTCCCAAGGGGGATGTGCAGCCCCAGGAATCGCCCTGGGGTGGTTCTGATCAGGATGGGACAGCTCTCTGCAGGGAAAAGCCTAATGGCCACTCAGGGCTGCACCGAGTTCTCCAGCCCAGTGACCTTCATCGCATTTATCTGCCAGCCAGACACTCACTGAGAGATTACGTGGGTCTGTTTTTACAGAAATATTCGGGTTATATGATCTAGATAATACAGCCTGCTATAAATCACCCCGGTTGTCCCTTGGTATTTTGAAAACTGATGAGACTGCCGATTCCTGCTTCTTACTTTGTATGCAAATGATAAATTATAGATGGGGAATAGGAAAAAGAAGGTTTTACTCATTTGCTGGATTGAAACAGACTGGATTAGTGAGCGAGCAGTAGTACCCTTGGACTATTTATTGTGACATTGCTTAGAAAAATTCAAACCCCAAAGCCTTCAAATCACTGGGGACATTGTTAGCCTTCTGCAGGAATTATTAAAATGTACAGAAATGTATGAGCATCACTTTATAATAATTAATCAGGGGCTGTTGATTAATAAAGCTCATTTTTTAGTCCCGATGATTCAGGGTATTATCCAAAGGACAGTGTCCTTGTCATATTGATTAAGAAACCAGACTTTGCCGTGGAAGAAAGTGTAAGAATAGTCGCTCTTCTTCCTTCCCCCTCCCCCCCCACAAAATAAATATTGAATGAGAATATTAACTCGTTAACCTTGACAACAATTTGTAATTTTCATAAGGAGGAAAACTCGCGTATTCAGCAAATAAATTGCTGCAGGGATTTCAGGGAAACAAATTGGAGAGAATGAAGAATGCTACCATATGAATTCTGTCGTTTTTATGGGCTGCGATGATAAATTTGTTTGGTTATGTCCCTCAATTAAGGCCACAAATACTGGAGAGCGTCAGAGGAGAGCTGGTGGGGCTGGTGCAGAGGAGCTGGGTGACAAGCTAAGGTCACCCAGCAGGCTCAGGGTGCTTCCCTCTCTCAGCTCCAGCATCTCACAGTGTTCCCTGTCCGTGCATCCCCCAGAGCCTCTGCTAAAAGATAATTCCATTTATTACCCACTGCAGGAGAATCTTCACGTGGAATTAACACCAGCCACAGGTTTTACAGGGTTATCTCATGGTCCTGAGCTCAGCTTAACCAGGAGTGTGTGAAATGTTTTGCCGTTTGCAGGTAAAACACTCAGATTGTCTGGGAGCTGCTCACCACTGGCCAGAGCTGGGTTTTAACCCCCTGTGAAAATGTTCTGCTTTGACACTCGAGCTGGGGGTGTTGCAGTGATTACAGGAAAATGGGCACTCGTTGCTCCTTCCTGGATTTCCTGCTGCAAACCCCTCCTTGCCCACACCACTGACTCAGGCAGCAAAACATTTTTGAGTTTTAAGCTCGTTTTACCTCAGCTAACATCGAGTAACGCTGTGCACGCTTAAAAGTAAGCACATGCTTAACTGCTTTGTTGGATTACAGCCTAAATTATCTATTAATCCAATTGCATGGTTCCCTCTGATCACTGCAGTCCTCAAATTCTCACTGTACAATAGATTTAATATAAATGCATTATGTTTGTCAGGCATGCCACGAGATTTGCATGCTGTCCTTGTCTGCTTGGCTATATTGTCATCCATAGGAGAATATTAAAGATTTAATATGATTTTTAAAAATTTAATTTTAGCCTTTTTTTTTTTTTGAAGAATATGAATGAAGTGTATCTTGTTTGGGAAAGCAAAAGGAAAAAATGAAATAAAAATGTTTAATATTTTAAAGGTCCAGATAGGGAGGCAAATGAGCAAATCCCCTGCAGCCTTGGAACACAAAGGTGAGAACACACAGGGAGTTTGGAACGCTGCTGGTTCCTGCTACAGCCACAAATCCTGGCTCTGCAAGGACTCCAGGACAGAGACACCAGGTTGTTCAAGGCGTGGGAGTGAATTCCATTCACCTCAACACCTGAGCTGCTCAAAAATTCCATGAAGGGGAGCCCTGAAATGGCAGCACGTTCATTTTACCCTAACAGCTCGTACCTTCGGAGGGGTGTTCTGCCTTTTAATGCCACTGAGAGTCATTTCAAACACGCACAAACCCCCTCACAAATGCAGCTTTAAGTGATTTATCCATGATTTAATGCAGCTTTAAGTGATTTATCCACGATTTCCCAGGAAGCTCCATCAGCCTCCTCCTTGCCCCTGGCAGCCCTGACCCTTCCCAGGGAAATTCTGGCCACTTTGCAGCTCTGGTGCCAGGCTGAGCACCCAGTTTGCAGTCCTGTCCTGCTCCCCAGGCCTCAGCTGAGGTGCAGAGCTAAAATCAGTGTATTCCCAGTGGGCATCACAGGCTCACGGATGCAGTTATTCACTCACATCACAGAGAGCAGCACCAACAGTGACTTTTGCCAAACCTTCCTTCGTTAAAAGCAAAAAAAAAAAAAAAAAAAAAAAAGGAATAAATAACCCCCTGCCTTTCTGGTACTGGTGGCCCTGGAATATAATCAGGCAGTACCTGCAGGATAAATCAAAATATGAAATTAAGTTGGGATTTGAATCCCCCACTAAACAAAGCCCCGAGCCGAGATCAGGCTTTGCCGGACTGTGGGCTCGGAACGGCGTTCAGGGCCTCCCTCCAAACACAACATCATTATTGGACACTGGTGCATTACACAAACCACAGCAAACACAGCCCGGGCTGCTGGGGGAGCCGAGGGGCAGGGAGCAGTGTGGGGAGCGGGACTGGGAGGGCTGGTTCCCCTCCTTGGCTGGCACAGCTCCTGTCCTGCCCAGGCTGGGCACAGCTCCTGTCCTGCCCAGGCTGGGCACAGCTCCTGTCCTGGGGGCTCGGGCACAGCTCCTGTCCTGGGGGCTCGGGCACAGCTCCTGTCCTGGGGGCTCTGCGGCCCCAGGCTGGGCCCTGGCACAGCTCCTGTCCTGTCCTGCCTGCAGCCCCAGGCTGGGCTCAGCTCCTGTCCTGGGGGCTCAGGCACAGCTCCTGTCCTGCCAGACCCTGGCACAGCTCCTGTCCTGCCAGGCTCTGGCACAGCTCCTGTCCTGCCAGGCTGGGCACAGCTCCTGTCCTGCCAGGCTCTGGCACAGCTCCTGTCCTGCCAGGCTGGGCACAGCTCCTGTCCTGGACGCTGTCCCTCCCTGCAGCACAGGGCACCTGCTGTCCCTCCACCCACGCTGCCTCCTCCCCACCCAGGCACATTTGCCAAAGGCTGCTCCTTTGGAGAGAGGCTGCTCACACGCAGGGAGGGCTGGGATAAATCACAGGACCCCCAAAAAAGTGCATTTAGGGGCTCTGCAGCCCCAGACTGCTCCCCTGCCAGCCACCCAAGGCAGGTTAAACCCTCCAGAACCTGCACAGCACTTCAGCCTCTCTGCCCACAAGATGTCACCCTGAATTTTAACAAAGGTACATTTACCCTTAAATATTAACTTCCCTCCCTCCTCCTCCTCCCCGTGTTCTGTTATCAGAACCAACCTCATTAACTCTTCAGAAGTGATCATTTACCCACAGCCCCAAAAATCCACTTTAAATCTTGCTGCTCCTGACCTCAGCTGCGTTTTGGCAACACATTCCTCCAGTGAATTCTCCAGTTCTTCACAGCACAGGATAAATATTTTTCAGCTCAGTCTGCAAAGCCCCATCCAGTGTGACCCCAGGACTGCTTTGGGGATGTCCATCCCCAGTTTGAGAGGGAGCATGTGGGAGATTCTTTGATGTAGATGTGTTATCTGATAACAGCAGCCTCAGATTTCAAGAGTTTCACGGCTTTTGGATAATTAAAAAAAAAAAAATATATATATATATATATAAAAAAAATCCAGCACTAAAAAAAAAAGGAATGAGAAGTATCTCTAAACCCTCTTGGAAGTGGAAGTGACCACAGCCTCACCAGAGCTCATTTGCCAAATGTTTAGAAAAGGATGCACTGACTTTCTGAGGTTAAGTTTGTGCTGTTATTTTAAATCTGATTCAATTTGTTCAGAGCCCAGCTCCACATGGAGAATGTGCACACACTTGCTGCTCTTTTCTTCCAGAAAAGCCCCTTTTTTGCCGATTTTGGGCTCTGTTTTGCACATTCCCCAGCCCCAGGCGTGGGCAGGGAGCGTGGCCGTGACCCACCAGGAGCCTGCCGTGACATTTCTGTGCACACTGAGCAGGGGAGCTCTCACAAGCACAATAATTACACACACAAATGAGCTCTGAAATTGCCCTTTTATGAAAATTCCAGCCTTGATATTTAACTAGTTAATAAGAGCCCCTCTCGCAGCTGATTTGCAAATCAGGTATTTGTGTGAAGGGCTGGGTTTTCCAGGGGGGGCTGGCACTGGGCTCTTCTCTGTCTCTGTTTTAACAGAACGGGCAGAGCTGAATTTGGTTTTTTTCTGTGAAAGTATTTGTTTCATTCCTGCTTCCACATGAACGCCAGATAACCAAAAACCTGAACACAAAAACAGGCCCAGAAATAAACTTTCAGCTTCTGGAACACCCTAAAACCAGGCTCCCCAAACTGATCAGGGTGTGAGAAAAGCACCTTTGCAGCAGAGCAGTGCACACAAAGCAGGCCCAGCCTGCTGCCACAACAATCAGTATCCTTTAAAAATAATAAACTGAATTTTAAAGTTATCTTTTAAAATAATAAACTGAATTTTAAAATTATCCTTTAAAAATAATAAACTGAATTTTAAAGTTATCCTTTAAAAATAATAAACTGAATTTTAAAGTTATCCTTTAAAAAGAATAAACTGAATTTTACCAAAGCTGTGGTACATCGAGCCCAGTATTTTATTTTTTAAGAATATTTTTTATGTTTAACTCTCACCATTGAGGCCACTTGTAAAAGAAGTTTATTCCAAATTTTGTGGGGACAGAGTTAAACCCTGACCACACCTTGGTAGTTTTACCTACAGATTGTTTCCCTACTCATTTTTTTGCTCTCTAATTCAAGACAGCTGCTAGTTTGGGGATTCTAACCTGAGGGAAGAGTCAGATTTGAAAAAAAAGGAGGAAATTTCTATTCCTAATCTCTGTACCTCAGTAATGCTCAGCAGAGTTTAGAGGCAGTGACCCCACACAGACACTCAATAATCACAAACTGACCAACTGAGCTGGTATTTCCTTTTTCAGAGGCTTCCCTGACTGGTTAATTTTGAGTAAATAGCACATAACATTAAATATCAGCATAGAATCATCATAAATAAATCATTAGGGTAGAAACATCACATAATATTAACATCACATAATATTTGATAGCCAGCTTTGGGATTTTATAGCCTGTGGACTAGAATCACAGGAAATTTCTGAAGGCGTACAAACTTTTTTCGGAGAAAAAAATGTATAAAACAGACTTAAAGGCTGTCATTTGTCATTGCTCTTGGTGCATTATAATAATTTTAAATAATCCAGAGTGTTGGGCGTTGTTCAGTTGTACTGAGGGTGGCTCTGGAACCCAGAGCAGAGGCTGAAATACGAGCACAGATCCCACCAGGTTTTGTAGAGGAGGAGGAGGAGATGTTTTATTGGTAAATCCTGTCTCAGTGGCTCTGGAACCCAGAGCAGAGGCTAAAATACGAACACAGATCCCACCAGGTTTTGCAGAGGAGGAGGAGGAGGTGTTTTATTGGTAAATCCTGTCTCAGTGGCCACTCCTCTGTGCTGGAACAGGAGTGAAACCCCTCAGCAGTGAGCACTTATGTAACTGTCCTACCTTCCCCAGGAGCCGGGGAAATGAACCGTGAGGCTTCCTGAGCAGGCAGGATTTATTTGTTTGGAAAAGGTGCACGTATCACCAACCCCCAAACCTGAGAGCAGGCAAAGCACCCACCCAGGAGAATTCTCTCACAAGAGGGGGAAAAGCAGCTTTGGTGCTGTATTTCCTCAGAGGTGAGTGAGTAAAAAAATCAAAATGCGTAGTGCAAGATTCCTGCCTCAGCCAAATTTGATTTTACACCTAGAGGAGGGACGAATCTGGGATTTGCTGAGACTTCTCAGAGGTGCCCCCATGGAGCAGCTCAGCTCTAAACAAACCCCTCTTTTAAACAACACAAGGAAGAAGCAAATTTTGGAAATTAGGAAGCTCAGACTCCCTGCAGCCATGAAAAAAAATCATTTTCCCCTTACAATGAGGAGATATGTGGATTATTCTCCATGATGAAGCCATGGACAGGCTGGCATCCCTACAATAATCAGGATTTCTCAGGAAATTGGGCCTGTGGAGCTCTCCAGGCTGGAGTTGTGCGGGCTCAGCAATTTCTTCCCATGATTTGATAAAAATGTTTTCAGCATGTTATGCATCCAGGTACACACAGCAATAATTACCATAATATTATAAAACACAAAGGCAGGAAAGTGCAGTAATTTGCACTGATTATTAAGTAAAAATAGGGAACTTTAATTATTAATTTTTTGAAATCACTGAAAGGAGAAAATAGCACACCTTTCCCTGCGCAGACACTGAAATTAGATTAGCTTGACAAGCCCATTTCAGAGGGAACAGGAATCCTTCAGTGCATTTATTTAATAGACCTTGAGCATGTTACGAAGCAACTCCTTATTACAGCATCCTAAAAAATGTGAGTGAAAGGATTTCAAATCCTTGGTGCTGATTTAGGTTCATACAAAGCACTGGAAGGATCCCGGTGCTGACAGCTCCCCAGTCAAAGCAGCCTCTCACAGGAATGGGGATCACTGATGCTCCTGGGGCAACTGCAGCTCCCCAGGGAAAAGGAAAAAGAAGAATTTCCCTGTGCACAGCAGATTTTTTGCCACACCAGGGCTGTGTTGCCCACATTTGTTCACTTGGGTCTGACCTCTGGATTTTAAAGCATCGACAGGACCGTCTGCTCCCCAAAATCTCTTTTCCCCACCACGGGAAGCTCACAATATATTTTTTTTTTAGTGGGAAAATAGTTTTAAGGCATTTAAAGTAAACACTGGCAATTTTGTTGAAGAGAAGAACCAAAATTAGGAATTAAGTGGAATTAAATGAGTTACATGCTTGTGAATGGACTTGAAGAGAAGGGAACAGCAACGAGGCAAACTGGGCAGCTGCAGTGACCAGGCTGGAGCTGGTCATGGGCAGGGCTGGAAATGACAAATGAAACTGTTGTTTTTAAAGAACAGCCGGGAAAGATGGAAAGGCACTGAAATTTGGCTAATGAAGCAGAAGGACCTGCAGAAGAACTACAAAGGACAGAGCTCCTTTTGCACTTTTTTCCCTTCCCTGTTGCACCGGGCTGGGCATTTTCTAGAGCAAATCTTGTGTTCTACATCCTCCCTTTTGCACTGGGCTGAGAATGAGCATTTTTTAGAGTAGCTGTGTTCTGTACCCTCCCTTTTGCATTGGGCTGGGTGTTTTTCTGAGTAAATCTTATTTTCTATATGCTCCCTTTTGCACTGGGCTGAGTATGAATATTTTTTAGAGCAGATACTCTATATTCTATATTCTCCCTTTTGCACTGGGCTGGGTATGAATATTTTTCAGAGCAAATCTTGTGTTCTATACCCTCCTTTTTGCACTGGGTTGGGTATTTTTAAGGGCAAATATTGTGTTCTATACCCTCCTTTTTGCACTGGGTTGGGTATTTTTAAGGGCAAATATTGTGTTCTCTACCCTCCCTTTTGCACTGGGCTGAGTATGAATATTTTTTAGAGCAGATACTCTATTTTCTATACCCTCCTTTTTGCACTGGGCTGGGTATGAATATTTTTCAGAGCAGATACTGTGTTCTCTACCCTCCCTTTTGCACGGGGCTGGGTATTTCTCAGAGCAAATATTATGTTCTATACCTCCCTTTTGCACTGGGCTGAGAATGAGTATTTTTTAGAGTAGCTGTGTTCTCTACTCTCCCTTTTGCATTGGGCTGGGTATTTCTCAGAGCAAATACTGTGTTCTCTACCCCCCCTTTTGCACTGGGCTGAGTATGAATATTTTTTTAGAGCAGATCTTGTGTTCTACATCCTCCCTTTTGCACCAGGCTGGGTATTTTTTAGAGCAAATATTATGTTCTATACCCTCCCTTTTGCACTGGTCTGAGTATGAGTATTTTTTAGAGCAGATACTCTATATTCTATATTCTCCCTTTTGCACTGGTCTGAGTATGAATATTTTTTAGAGCAGATACTCTATATTCTATATTCTCCCTTTTGCACCGGGCTGGGTATGAGGATTTTTCAGAGCAGATACTGTGCTCCCTACCCTCCCTTTTGCACCAGGCTGGGTATTTTTTAGAGCAAATATTGTGTTCTATACCCTCCCTTTTGCACTGGACTGAGTATGAATATCTTTTAGAGCAGATACTCTAATTTCTATACCCTCCCTTTTGCACTGGGCTGGGTATGAGGATTTTTAGAGCAGATACTCTATATTCTATACCTCCCTTTTGCACCAGGCTGGGTATTTTTTAGAGCAAATATTATGTTCTATACCTCCCTTTTGCACTGGGCTGAGAATGAGTATTTTTTAGAGTAGCTGTGTTCTGTACTCTCCCTTTTGCACTGGGCTGGGTATGAATATTTTTTAGAGCAGATACTCTATTTTCTATACTCTCCTTTTTGCACTGGGCTGGGTATGAGTATTTTTCAGAGCAGATACTGTGTTCTCTACCCTCCCTTTTGCACGGGGCTGGGTATGAGTATTTTTTAGAGCAGATACTCTATATTCTATATTCTCCCTTTTGCACCAGGCTGGGTATTTCTCAGAGCAAATATTATGTTCTATACCCTCCCTTTTGCACTGGGCTGGGTATGAGTATTTTTTAGAGCAGATACTCTATATTCTATATTCTCCCTTTTGCACCAGGCTGGGTATTTCTCAGAGCAAATATTATGTTCTATACCTCCCTTTTGCACTGGGCTGAGAATGAGTATTTTTTAGAGTAGCTGTGTTCTGTACTCTCCCTTTTGCACTGGGCTGGGTATGAATATTTTTCAGAGCAGATACTGTGTTCTCTGCCCTCCCTTTTGCATTGGGCTGGGTATTTTCAGAGCAAACCCTGTGTTCTGTATCCGTGTCTCATTGTCTCCTGTCACTGGAGGAACACCCCCTCTGCTGCTGCCAAAACGGCTACTCCAGAGCTGGGTCAGACCAATTATTTCTTAAATGGTTTGTGCTCACCTGCACTTCAAATGGGCGCCTTTGAGAAGCAGAATAACAGCCCCTGTTCCCAGGCTGCTCCCAGATCCATTGTGAGCCCAGCACATCAGTCTGCTCAATTAAAGAGCCACCGACTACAAAGTGACTGCGGATCATTTGTATTGCCTTGCTCCAGCCGACACTTTATTCGCAAATATCTGACTCCGAGAGGTCCTTTTCTGCTTAGCTAGGTGCTTTATCCCAGCTTGCATTCGTGTTTAAAAAAAATGAAAAGGGAGAAAACAATCAGCAATGTGCTTTAAGCAAAGATTTCTGTGTCCTGAGCAGTTATTTCTTCTCTGCAAAGGGAGTTTTGCCTTTCCTCACAGCCCACTTCAAACTGATTTGTTAGAGATTTCCCCAGTCCCAAGGAATGACAGGCTGAAGGCTTGCTTTCAAAATATTAGAGGTACAACACTGAAACCAACACTGCCTTGCCAATTAACTTAATTCTTACTCGCTCTGGGGCTGTGTACACATGAAATCATTTGAGTGAGAAGGGGAAATAAAATTCACCCTGTGCTGAGGGTTTGAGGACATGGACAGGGGTCCTCAGTGTTCCATGGCTCCTCCAGGACAGAGTTTAGATCCAGCCTAAGGATCCACCCAGCCCTGGCTCTGTCCAGGACCCAGCCTAAGGATCCAGCCTGAGGATCCAGCCTAAGGACCCAGCCTAAGGATCCAGCCTAAGGATCCACCCAGCCCTGGCTCTGTCCAGGATCCAGCCTAAGGATCCAGCCTAAGAACCCAGCCAGCCCTGGCTCTGTCCAGGATCCTCTGCTCCACGTCCCCTGGAGCTGAGGACATTCCGTGGTGATTCCCTGCCTGCTGCTCTCCCACAGCAGTCCCCTGGAGCTGCCAGCTGGATTCCTCTCCCCCTGCCCTGTTCTGGGCTGGATCCATCCCCAGATATCGGCCCTGAGCTCCCCAGAGCTGCAGGAGGGTGGGCACAGAGGGACACGAGGGACAGGGGAGGCTCTGCAGGGGTGCAGGGAAGCGTTTCTGTCTCTGAGGATCACTGAGAGAACCTTTCCTGCTCCCTGAGAATCACTGAGGGAACCTTTCCTGCTCTCTGAGGATCACTGAGGGAACCTTTCCTGCTCCCTGAGGATCACTGAGGGAACCTTTCCTGCTCTCTGAGGATCACTGAGCCCTGCCAAGGCTGTCTGAGGGGCCGTGGCTCCTCACCCTGGGTGGGATGCCCGGAGCTCTCCCTGTTTGAGGGAGTCCCCAGGTCCCCTCTGGCCCGGGTGCCCTGCAGTGGCAGCAGCCAGGAGCTGTCCCAGGGCTGTCCCAGAGCCCATCCTGGCTGCCAGCACTCTCCAGCACTCTCCTTGCTGAGCTCATTTGGGACAAGACAGGGCCCTGAGATCCTCCTGATCCTCCCCTCTGCAGACTCCCCCTGCAGCTCCTGCCTGGCTGGGTTTGTGGCAAACGCTGCAAGGACAGAGACAGAGCTCTGACTGCCCAGAGCAGCACCAGAGCCACGCTGCCACTGCTGCTCCTGGCTCCAGCAGCTCTGGAATTCCCTCTCCCCTTTCCCCAGCCTGGGAAAGAGCAGGGTCAATCCATGGATAACCCAGGACACCCCAAACCTGCAGCACAGCTCTGCCAGAGCCCCCAGCACAGCCCAGGTTGGCTTCCAGCATCTCCTGAGGAGGTGAAGCTCATTTCAACAAAGTGTAAATTCTGCCCAGTGCAGAGAAAAATTACTTTGAATTAACTGGATCGATGTTATGAATAATCCACATTAAATTCTTAATTTTGGGTTACGATAGAAGACTTAATAGTGGTCAGATACCCACTGCTTATGCAATTAATTCTTAGCCAAGAAAATGAATGTGAGATATAAAATATTTTAGAAATAATCTTTTCGTACAAAAACAATGGAAATTTGAAGAAGGATTAAGATTTAGTGTCACAACAGATTATAGTGTGAACAGAATATGTCCTTACAGAAATCTATTTAACCACTGATATCCTAGAGGGAACAAACTATAGGGCCTTTTCCATAGCCAAAAAAAAAAAAAGGAATTTTCTCTTTGTGTTTACTGGAGCCCACAACTGGCAGGAAATGAGGC
Source organism: Prinia subflava (assembly GCF_021018805.1). NCBI lineage: Eukaryota > Metazoa > Chordata > Aves > Passeriformes > Cisticolidae > Prinia > Prinia subflava. Next base: position 23,678,626 of record NC_086254.1, read on the forward strand.
ATGAAATGTATTGTCAAACACACAGTGTTCCAATAGAATGCCTCACTTCCAGCTGAGCATTGATTTTAGGGATGCAAGCTCTCAGACCCCCCCCTGCAAATGGATATTTTTAAAAAATGGATCACCCTGGCAGTGCTATATATACACACAAAGGTATTGCTACGAAAAGCTTCAGCTTTTTTAACATTTCTCTGAAGAAATTCCTCCCATTTGTTGGTTTTTGCTAAGACCAATAATTAAGGAATACTAAAAGGAACCAGGGGAGGAGAACTCCCTCCAGCCCAAACTGACCCAAACTTCAGCTCAAAGTTACTCCTGAGCACAGATCTCAGACAGAAATAATTGAATTGCAGCTCCAGAGAAGCAGAATCATCACCCTTCTGGAAAGTCTCTGTCCAAGACATTTCCCTACTGCATCCAGAGAAGCCAGGGCCAGGAAATCCCCTGGAAACTCATTTTTCTGGATTAATGTCATTAAGTAGCAGCAGCATGCACTGGTGAGGGCTGTCTCTGTGCTAAGCAAGTGAGGCATTGCCCAAAAGCTCCAGGTGAAATGAGTTCTGCAGTTATTTTACAGACAAAATTGAGTATGCAAAGCAGCATTACATCAGTCACCCTTTCCCAAAGCATAGCTAATGCACGTAATTAACTAGGCTGCTACCAAATCCTCTTTTTAAACACTTTTTTTTTCTTTAAAGATTGTCACAAAAAACCCAAACAAACAACAAAAAAAACCCACTAGGAAAATCAAAACCCCAAGAAAGCAAGAATCAAGAATGTTGGAACAGAACACATCAACTTTTTTGCTTTGAGAAATCAGCTGTGTGGCAATGATTTAATTAAACCACAAATGAAAATGATTGCAGAAGTGTCTTGCTGGGTAAGGGCAGGATGTGCAGAATTAAACCCCCTTTTGCTGGGCTGATTGGGACAGAGATTTGGGCTCTATTTTAATCCTTATTTTAATTCTCCCCATGGCATGGTCAGCGCACACAGGGGTGCAGGACAGACCTTTGCCCTTTGGGGTTTCACAGGGACACAGCCCCCAGGGAAGGAAAGCAAGGCTGGCTCTGGAAAAGCCATTTATTCCTCAGCCCTGATGCAGGGAAGCTGCTTCTGCTGGTGCTGCAGAGCCACCAACACGGGCAGAATTACAGCAGGGACAGGCAAAGTCAGTGTCCTTCATTTCTACCAAAAAGAGGCAAAACTTTTAATGGTTCTCTCTCATCCTTCATCCTGTGATTCTGTAAGTTATTGAGCATTTTCTATTCCTGTGTGATTGCAAGGGAACTCACAGAGGCAGCACTTCCCAGAGAAATCCCAGGGCAGGAGAAGAACAGATCCCTGTGCTGGATCACTGCTCTGGAACCAGCAGTTCCCTCCTGCCAGGGAATGAGGGCATTTCCCTGCTCTGGGGCAGCCTGGGCTGCGAGAGGAGGCAGCTGCAGGGGCCCAGGGGACAGTCCTGGGGACAGGAGGGCTCAGGGTGTGGTTGTCACCCCTGGGACCCGGCAGGGACAGGGGCTGTGACAGTGCCACCACTGATGGCACCGGGGCTGGGCAGGACCCTGGAGCTCATCCCAGCTCCATGGCAGGGACACCTTCACTGTCCCAGGGGCTGCTCTGGGAATTCCCTCCCAGTGTCCCACAAACCCTTCCCAGTGGGAATCCACCCCCCTGCCCTGCCCTGCCCCTCCAGGCCCTTGCAGAGAGCCTCTCTCCACCTCTCCTCCGAGACCCCTCCAGATGCTTTGCAATATAAATTTGAGGATGTGAATAACTGAGTTTTGGAGATCCAGGGGTTTGAAATCACTTGGAAAAGAGCCTCAGAGAGAGTTTTGTACCCTTGAAAGACACGGGGGAGGAGACTCAGAGCCAGCGTTTAAACCTTGCTGTGAAATGAAACCGTGGTGTTTGTTCTTTAAACCAACACACAACATGAGTGGCTTTTCTTGTGTTCTTGTGCATAAAACTAAAGAAGGGCTATGAAAACCCAGTGCATCACGGGCTGTGATCCATCTGTTAGGGAAATAAACTCCAGGGAAGCCACTCCTCAGGCAAAGCCCTGTGCTCACCATGGGATGCCTTCCCACACCCAGCCCTGTGCACAAGGGGAGCTCCTGACAGCGTCAGGAGTTCAAGAGTTGTCCATTTATGAGTCCCACCACACTGAGAATGTATTTCTGTATGGGCTTTCTGTATTTCTGCCAAAGTGTTCGGAGTACAAACTTGTCTCTTGTGCTTTTTCTTCAATAAAAAGAAAAAAAATAATGTCAGGCTAAAAAGACAGATGCAAACAGTTCCAGGCCACCTTGGCAGACATGCTGCTATTGTTTATAAACCCTTGCAGTTATTATTGTTTGGGGATTGTTCCTGTTATCTCACTTTTAATAACAGACAAGTGACTTCCAACGTGTCAAGGAAATCTAATAAAATATAAATAAAAACTATTTGCCTGTGTTTTTCCCCTTTTACTTGGAGCACAAATTACATTAACAAAGCAAAGCGACACAGACAATCAGGGTTTGAGTGTGGAACCAGGCAGAAATGCTTTGTGTTTATGAAGTTTTCATTGACAAGAGCCTGCATCACCTTATCTGAATTAAGAGAAGCAGCATCCAGGCCGTGCTGGCTGCAGCCCAGCCGAGCACACACACAAACACAAACACGTGTGGCTCACACACACAAACACGTGTGGCTCACACACACAAACACGTGTGGCTCACACACACAAACACGTGTGGTTCACACACACAAACACGTGTGGCTCACACACACAAACACGTGTGGTTCACACACACAAACACGTGTGGCTCACACACAAACACGTGTGGCTCACACACACAAACACGTGTGGCTCACACACACAAACACGTGTGGTTCACACACACAAACACGTGTGGCTCACACACACAAACACGTGTGGTTCACACACACAAACACGTGTGGCTCACACACACAAACACGTGTGGCTCACACACACAAACACGTGTGGCTCACACACACAGCAGCTCCATGTGCATCCTGCCTTTGGTCCAGGGTCTTCCCTCAGGCAAGAGGGAGAGCAGGGCCTGGCCTCAGATGTGACTGCTGTGCCACAGGCAGAGAATTCCTGCTGCACTCTGCTGGATTCCCCCACCACTGACCCTCCACTCAGGATTTTTTTGCTCATTCACTGATTTTAGCTTGGAGTTAAACCTGGAGGGATATCAGAGTCATTTGCCCAGAGACAACCAAAGGGTTCCCATAAAGCTTTGGCCATGCATGTGGATATTTCAGATTTACTAATCTTTGCATTAGAAAACAACCTGGATGGGCTCTTGACATCTGCCAGGAATTAAAAAAAAAGGGAAAAGAAAACCCCAAACCCAACAGCTGTAGTCCCACCTTTATTATTTCAGGTGTTCTGTTACACCCAATCATATCTACTATCTTTCTCTTGAGATTTACTTAACTAATACTGGAAGAATTTTGTCCTTACAAGAATTCCTCTTTTTAACACAACCGTCAAATTTTTAATTAAAAAAAAAAACCAAAAAAACCCAAAAAACCCAAAAAAACCCCAAAAAAACCCCAAAAAGCCACCAAAAACCCACAAAAACACCCAAGCACACAGACTCCACACCACTTCACTGTGACCCTTTGGCTGACCTGTCCAGCCCGGTCCAGTTACCAAAAGGAGGAACCTCAGTGTCCCATCCTCAGGAGCAGAGGCTCAGCAGCAGGGAGGGAGTGACAGGGCAGCCCTGCTGTACAAACCTCCAGACATTTATTCCCCACCCAGCCCTGTTTTCACCTTGGCTGCTCCAATTCCACGTTCTGCACCCAGCCCCAGCAGCCTTTCCCAAGAGCAGAGGCAGACCTGTTGAATTCCAGTGCCACACTCGGATTATCTCCAACCTAGCAAGGAGCATTTTTTGAACACTAAGGAACAATTCTGAGCAGCACAGCTCCCACTGCTTAACACAGCCTTCCTTAAAGCTGAATAATTCCTCCTCAGATGGTGCCAGCTCGTTGTGCTGGTGAGATCTGTCAGTGCCTGACAGCAGAGAGGCCGAGGGGTGGCAATCCAGCACTGGCACTGGACATATGCTCTCGAGGTGGACAGCACTCCCACGGCCCACTGCAAATTAGAAAAGGGATTAAACCCACCTCCCCTCTCAGCCTGCTTGTGTTATTTCATCTGGCAAGGACCATACAGAAATTAATAATAGCTTTCCCACCCGCAAATAAAAGTGTGCTACTTAAGGTTTTTGGCAGCGAGCTGGCATTTTGTCATTTAATCATTTCACATCATTACACTGCAATATGCAATGTAATGAGATGACACTCCTAAACGACAAACACTGGGTGCCTCCTGGGCTGCGAGGAATAATGGCACGGCAAGGAAATTGTGCACTGAGGGTTGCCACAGCCCCACTCCCCCAGCTGGGATTAAAGCACGGAGGAGCTGCAAGGAGAGCCTCACCCACAGAGGGTGAGCTGAGCCTCCAGCACCCCCAGATTTCAGTCCACAGCTCAGACCCGGGACCCCCAATCCCACCCCTCACCCGGGCTGCTGAGGGGCAATCCCAGCCCTGCCCAGGGTCACGGAGGAAGGGCAGCCAGAGCCTCCTTATCTCTGCAGCCCACTTGATTTGGAGGATATATTAACCTTTAAGCATCTTGGAGGAACGCCTCCGGAGAGCTCCTGCCACAGCCTGATTTGATTGTCTGGGGTGGTGGCAAAGAGGAGAAAGCAGGGACAAGTCCAGCAAAGCCAACCCTTGGTGCCCACACGTCACGAGCCTCAGAGCATTTCAAAGCAACCCCTAAATGTCCAAGGCCCCCCCAAGGACCACCAAGATCCTCAGAATTATTCTTCCTCACCCTTTCTTCCTGTTCTCCATTCAGCTCACAGAAAGGCCATAAATAACAGCCTCAAATGTCACTGCTGTGCCAACCCCCCTGTCCTGCTGCACGCCCAGAGCGCCCTTCCCACCTCTGCAGGAGCCTGAGCTGGCTGAGATCCCCCCAGGACACAGCCTGGAACCCCAGAGCACTGGGAAAACCCACAAAGCCCTCAGAGCAGCATTTTCCCTGTGCCAAGGGGTCTTTCCTGCCACCCCCAGGGCTGGCTGTGCCCATCGGTGCCCAAGCACAGCTCCAGGGCTCCCGAGGCTCCAGCAGCGCAGCCAGAGCTCCTGGCACCGTGCTTGGGACCTGCCTGCCGGGCAGGATTGGAGTTCTGGCCACAAATTTATCCCCAAGAAACCCTGAGGGGGCTGTTCCAGCCCCAGGGGCAAACCCTGGTGCCCCTCCCCAGCCCCTCCCAGCCTCTCCACCACGCCTGTCAGGAGACTCGGGAGGAACAGAGAGAGAGACAATAAAATTCTAAAGTGAAGAGCTCTTTAAATATTAGCTCAGCTGGTATTATCATACATTTTTCCAAGTTCAAACATGATAAAGTGATTTGAGAGTTTGCCAACTCCATATTCAGGGGAGGCATGCAGAGAGAGGAGAAACGCTGATATCTTTGATGTAAGTTCTTTTTCTTTCCTTTCCTTTTGTTGACTTTAAAGAGCAGTCATCTTAAACCTGATTTCAGAAGGCATCAGAAAACACTGGAAATTACACAACAGCTTTAGGAGCAGAGTTGCAGGTGGCAAGATATTTATTTTCCAAAAGCAGCTCTCCATGAATGGATGAGCCACCCCAAAGAAATGGTTATTTTCTTTGCCATCTTATTCACAGAAAAAGCCCTATTGAATTTCTGCTATTCAGTCATTTATTATTTAGTGGCTGAGAGAGCTGGCTTTTTACATTCTTCCCCACATCAGTGAGAGGAGACAATCCTTAAAAACAAATTCCTGAAGCAACAATGAACTCCTGGCTCCCACTCTTAGCAAGCAGCCCTGCACACCTCTCTCCCCAGGACACAGCAAAAGCCCTTGGAGACCAGAGGGATCTGGCAAACAGGACAATTCCAGGGTGCCTTGGCTTTGATGGGATGAGGTTTAGAGGGTCCAGGATAAGTTTTTCCAGGAGTGAAATCAGCATTTGCAGAGGGGCCATGACAAAAGCATCCCACGTCCAGCCCCTCCCACGCCAGTCCACAGAGGATATCCTGCACTGCAAAGCCTTGCAAGGCTGAGAAAAGGCTCTAAAGACAAATTGTCTGAAATTATTTGAATTTCTCCGCCTTCCCAAGTGTCAGGGAAAGCTTGACACCCCCCCTAAAAGAACCACCCTAACACCCAGACATCCATTAAAATGTAATAATATAGATTAAGTTTACTTAATCCTGCTGCAGAGTGCCACAGAGAAAAAGCAATATTCATTACACTTGGCAAAAGCAGGAATGGTGAGTGGGAGCCAAGGCAGGCCTGGATGCTTGCTTGTTTCCTCATCTTTTTTTAAAGCCTTTTTTTATTTTCTTCCATCCTTCTGCATTGGCATGCTCCCTAAATGCAGCAAAGACAGAAGGTAATTACATATCGTGACTCATTAGCAGAAAAAAAGGAAAAGTGGGAGCAAAAGCAATAGGTAGGTGGGGGTAAATTTACCACATAATGATTTAAAAGTTTTGGACTCCTGCACACAGGGAAAAAAAAAAGGGAAGGAATTTAGTCATTCAGACTGTGAAACTCTAGGAGACTAAATGTCTACTTAAATTATTTCATCACATATTCATTAGGCCATCCCAGGGAAAGCAGTTATATTATTTGATGGGGTTTCAGTTCTTTGCTGGCACCCTGAAGAAGACAAAGAAGAATGGACAAATTGAACAAAAGATGAACAAAGGAAGCAGCGGGGAAAGGAAGGCAGAGAAGTCTTAAAAAAACCAAAAAACCCACAGACCTATTGAGCCAGGGCATAAAAATCCAAATCTAATTCCAGGCCTGACACCAAGGGCTGCTCCAGGCCTGGCTTTGCCCCTGCTGCTCCTCCAGCCTGCAATGCCAGCGCTGCTCCTTCCTGCTTGTTTGGCTCCCCTGCACCACAAATAAATCAGGAGTTATGCTTTAACATGTTTCTTCCATAGCACCAAGCACATAAAGGAATTTATCCTCTGAGTCCACTAGACTGTAGAACAAATAAATATAAATAATGATAAAGGGAAAGGGGAAGGAAAGTGAAACACTGACGTGGGAAGTCAGGAAATCTTTATTTTACCCAGAGTCATTGCCCACAAACTTCTCCCCTTAGTAACTGCTGGTTTGGTGGGGTTTCTCTTTTCATGTTTTTAATTATAATTGAAACTCTTAAGCCGGCTTCTTTTGAAAACATAATATCTCCCTTTTTGGCTGTGCCACAGCAGAGGATCCTCTGCTCGCTCCCTTCGAATTTTAAAACGTGGACTTAAAGACCCAGGAGGACAGAATACATTTTCTGCTATTTTAAAGAATTAGAGTGTGTTGGGGAAAGACTCTGCTTGGCTGGGAGCTGCTTTATTAAAAGGATGTTGCAGCTAGAGAGGGGGAAAAATAGGACAAAGCATCCAGCGGGAGCCATTGTCCTCCTTGGGGCAGAGCTGGGGAGGGAATGGCACAGGCAGGAGATAAAAACTCATCTCTCCATCACGGAGCCAAAGCTGCTGGCAGCTGCTGGGGCTGGGAAATCCAATTCCCAACCCTAACCTAACCAACAAGGGCCAACTGGACGCCTCCCCAGCTCTACAGAGCCTTTTCAAGGACAATCTGGCAATTGTGAATTAACACCTGAATTATTTTTACTTTAAACCCAATAACTGACCACTAGGAGTCCGCAAGGAGGAATTTATTAACCAGTTACACAAAACCACCCAAACCCGTGAAGAGGAAGGTGAAGAAGAAGGACCTCAGGCAAGCACTGCATTTTGGTGCCTACCAAAAAATCACACAAATATAAACATTTAACTCTGAGATCTCCTTCAGGAATAAAACCAAAATAACGCCCAGGGAGACAGACAGGGGTGAGGAGCCCGCGTTAGTGACCCCTCTGATAAAGTTCTTTGCTGCTACGATACAAATCCATTTGGAGCTCCCATCCATGCCCAGCTTCAGTGCAGCCCCAGCTGCATCAGATTCCCAGGCACAGCATCACCAGCACTGCAATCCCCCCAATTTAATCCCACCTAGGAAAGAAATCCTAGCTCTTATTTGCAGTGACACCCTCCTTTTCACTCTGAGCACTGCTCTTTAAACATTTCCAAACTTTTCCCATTCCTTCCCCGTGCCTCGATAGGAATTTGCCTGTCACGGGAGGCTGTACACAAAGAGAGACACAGACACCGAGCACAAAGATATCAGGAAGTGGTTTTCCTAGCAACAGTAATCATCTGAGAGATCCCAGAACATCCTTCCTATTCATGCAGCATTTTGTGTTTTGAATAGTGCTGACAGGTGAAGTGGATTCATAGTATTTAATACAAAAAATGTTGCTGTGGATGGGAATGGCACAAAAGCAAAAATATCCACACTATTCACGAGCAGATGAATTCAGTGTTTTCATAACCCTCCAGATTATTCACTGAGGCAGTTTCAAAGGCAGAGACCTTCCCCTTCCCGCAGAGTGAACGATCCAGGTGCTCTGGGGGGGCAGAACCCCGGGGTTTGGCCAGCACTGAGCTCCCAGCCCCGCTCACCCCGGGCATCACCCACCACCCCTGCCCTGGATCCCCTCCCCTCCCCGGGGGTGTGCACACCTCCAGCTGCTGCACCGAACCCTCCTGCCCCCAGGGCTCAGCTTTTCCTCTCACAGCCCAGAGTTTAGGGTCAAACCTGCTGCTGCAGGAGGTCCTGAGCAAGCTGGGGACCTTCCAGGGGCTGAGCTCGGGCTCCCTGCCCAACACAGCCCCAGATTTGGGTGCCTGGAGGGATCTGAGGCACGACAGGCATCAGGGGTCATGCAGGGGGTCCAGCTGCTCTGCAGAACCAACTCCCAGTCCCAAAATTCCCGTTATCCCACAGGGCAGATCCCACAGAACTGCTGGGACTGTGAGAGCTCACGAGCAGAGCCCCAGAGCGATCCAGAGCCCCTCTCCCCCACCCTTGGGAGATCAACACCCACAGGGCCTTTGTTCCTGCAGCTTTTGGCTCTCCCATCTTTACCAAACTCCCCTCCAGATTTCTGTCATCTCCTGGGAAACCCAACACACTCATTTTCTTCTGGGCCACATCTCAATTGTTCTCCTGCTGCTCCTCCTTCCTTGCCCACCGGATCGTGCCTTCCACATGAGTTTCCCAACCCCCAGGACTCCCCAGCTGCCTCCCAGCCTGCTCCATGGACTCATGGAGCTCTGATTCACTCTGTAAATCTGCTTTTTCCTGAAGGTCTTCTCAGCTTGCACGAGTTCAATGGATTAATTATTGCCATTCCCTTAAGGAAATCACCCAGGCTCTCCAGAAACCCATCTCATCTGGCCTTAGCCTTCCCTGCACTGATTTTTTAGGTTGTCAGGGTATTAAAGTCCTTTCTCCCTCCACCTGCATCCCAGAATATGTAATGGGAACACCAACAAATCCTCGGCTGCAGGCACGCCAGAGGATGGGACTTATTGCCTGAGCAGCTCCTGGTTGGGATTTTTATGCATTGAAAGTAATAATAAATTAAATTGAAAGGGATAAATTCAGAACAGATGTGAACAGGTATAACTAATGGGGGTGTCAGAGGAAATTAAACAGTGACAAACAGTGGGGTAAATTACAGTGTCAGGGCGAGTTGATTTTAAAGGGACATCAGCAGGGGAGCCTGCGTGGAGGTGGCATTTAGAAAGTACAAGTTTCCTGCAATTGAAATACACAGGGTAGGGATTATAAATATGTTCGAGGAGAGAAACTACTAATATGAGGTTTTGAGCTAGCACAAGATTAATCAGCTTCCTTCTGCCTCTCCTTGGATCTCTTTTCTCCAGCTCCCCTCTGCCTTTGGCAGTTGATCCTGTTTGAATCAACTGAGGCTGCTCCAGTGGAATTTGCACACCTGCCTTGCAAAGCCCTCCTGCTCTGAGGGCACAAAAAGGGACAACCCAAAAGGCCTTCTCACCTCCCTCTAGCAAGAGTTCTTCCCCACCCTCAAAAAAGAAAAAAAAACCACCAAAATTAAAATATTTTGAGAATGAACCCCATAAAAAGTGATATTAAAACTCTCAAGTTGAAAGTACTTCATAACCTTCTAGAAATACTCATTGATATTTAAAAACCCCCAAATCCTTCATGGCTTCAAAAATGCCAAGGAAAGGAATGCAATATTCCAACCAAATCTGCTCCCTGCATCTCACAAACAGCTTGAGGATCTATAATGAGCTACAATAAATCTTTCAACTGGAGCACTAATTAACTTTGGAGTTGCTTGTCTCATTATGGATCCAAGTTTCATGGCAGTAGCCACCTCCAGGAACTGTCCCATGGAGTTTTTTTAAGGAGGCAGCATTAAATAAGTTTCTTTCCAAGGACAAGGGGACACACAGGGGCAGCCAAACCCACTCCAGGCTCCTGTCCCACCTGCCTGGGGAGGGAAAGGTGACTTTGAGCACTCAGACATTGCTGGAGTCAGAGCTCTGCTCCAACCCCAGCACGGGCAAACCCTCCAGCCCTGCTGACTGCAGGGATTGCTCACCCTTTTATTTACAGGGGGAAATAACTTTACACTGTGCTTTGAGGGGCTTGGGGTCAGTTTGGAGCAATCCCCCAGCAGCAGCACCACCAAAAGCTCCTGTGCCAGCCCCTCTGGCCACTGACAATTCCACACCCTGCCACCAGATTCCCCTGGAACAGGGGCTTAAAGCAGGGAAAAATCAACCTTGCTCAGCCAGAACCAGCCTAGTCCAAGGTGTGCTGCTGCTGCTGGGAGCTGGGAAGAGGAGGAGGGGACAGGGGTTTCTAAACTCACTGGAAATGCACAGTGACAAAAGCTCGAGGAGCCCAGGGTGGAAATGCTCATCAGAGACAGCCAGTGCTTGGTTTGGACAGAAATCCTGGCAGGGTGGGCAGGCCCTGGCACTGGGTGAGGCTGTGGCTGCCCCTGCATCCCTGGCAGTGCCCAGGGCCGGGCTGGATGGGGCTGGAGCAGCCTGGGAGGTGTCCCTGTCCCAGGGAATTATAGTTAAGGTCCCTCCCAACCCAGACCATTCAGTGGTTCCCAGAGGTCAAGGCTCCTTAAATCACATCTTAAACCAAATATCCTTGGAAAGAAACAATTTCAGTGCCATTTCTGCTACACATTGCTTGAGAATCCAAGGCGTGAGACACAAGGATACCATCCAAAATCACATTTCTGATCAATAAACACCTTTGCAGGAGCCTGCCAGGGTCAGCAGACACATGGACCTGTGCTTTAATTATTAAACAAGTTGGCAAGAGCTGAAAGATTAGCACTTAAAAAAAAAATCTTTCCTTTAATAAAATGGTGTGGATGCTTCTTGGTTCAATATTTATTATTTCATCTGTCTGCAGATAGAACGATGAGTATTTGGATAAATGGATTTAAATGCTTGGCTTTACATTAGCCTCTGTGTCCTGCCCACTTCAAAGGCTCCAAGGCAGCCTCTTCCACAAACATTTCTCTATAAATCAAAAAATGGCACTGGCTCCTCGTGCAGGTAGTTCATGGAGGGGTTACTGTTCCCCCATTAGTGAAAGGTAAGCATTAAAAGAAAAATTATCTAAAGGCAGTCAAGAAGAACCCAAGTCCTCCCTTTCCTCCTTTCCTCTCCCCTCACCCCCAGTTTTGAATGTAAAATCAAAGCAATCCGCACAGATCACATTTCTGACTGTACAAAACAACTCCTGCAAAACAGAGAAAACGCCTTTGTCTGAACATATTGAGCATCTCCTCACAGGCCACACAAAGAGCTGGGATTGCAGGACATAAATTTGCCTGATTTCACAGAAACAAATCACTGCCACAGGGGCTGTTCTTAAAAATTCTGTTATCTCCTGGAGGTCTAAGGGGTAAAAACGAGCAAGTGCAGCAACACGTGGCTACAAGGCAACCTGTGGAACAGAAAATATCCCAGAACAGAGCAGCAGGTTCTGCTCCTGTCCCCACCACAGCCCCTCTTCCCAGCACATCCAGCCCTGTGCAAGGTCCATCCCTCTCATTCCCCAAGTTCAGACACCCAGAGAAATCCATGGCTGATTTTCTTAGCATGAAGCAAACAGAGGGAAAAAAAAAAAAAAATCAGCTGCATGAACTTGGAATCAAGCTCCACTGGCACCATTGCTTTTAGCAAGATGCTATCTGACATCTTTTGGCTGAACAAGTCCCTTTTGTGGGGAGGATTGTACAGCAAATATTTCTGAGTAGCATAATGTTTGTTGGATATTGCTCTGTTAGGGCAGCTTGTGTTTTCACTCTATTCTGCTTTTGTATGCGAGGGTGTGGAATTTGTTAATCTAAATAAAACTCAAAATAGACAGCATGGCTGAAAGAGCTGCTGACGCCTGGTGGGAGATTTTGAAAGAGTTTGTGTGGCAGGAAGCAATCCTGAGCAGGAGCATCTCCAGGCTGCAGGGGAGAACCCTCCAGGGGCTGCAAGGGAGCTCCAACCTCCTCCAGGGCAATAACTCAGGGACTTTTAGTTATCTAAAAGTGATTATCAAAACCACTGAAAAGTCACTGTGTGCTCTTGCTGACTGCAGCTACAAACCCTTCACAAATTCAGCTCCCAGCAGCTCAAGTTCTGCAGCACAGGTATTGAAAGTTTTAGAAAACTTTATAGGGGGCAGTCTGAATTCAACAGAATTTTTCTAGTTTATCCACATCAGTATAAACCTCATTTCTTCCTCATCATTGTCTCAGACTTCAACCAATACTACAGTAGGGTGTGAATAGTCTCCAAAATGGTCCCACCTGATGGTTCTGAGCCGTGCAGTGTTTGGGAGGATCAGGTGAAAATAAAGCCAGAGTGGCTGGAAAGCCCCTGCGCTTTTGTCCATGGCAGCGCTCTCACTGCTCCTCCAAACACCGAAGATCACTTCTTATTCCATATGGTCACTAAATAGTGAAAGACAATCAGGACTTTTGCCGAGTTCCTGCTTTAAATCCGACTGCTGCAACCCATCCTTTCATTCCTAGAGGAACTGGAAACGTGTGCATTACTCAGAGGCAGAGGAGCCTACCAAGAATGATTTGGCAAGCACTGAGGATGAATCACGGCACATCTCTGCAGCACGAGCCCATTGTGAATGGAATCAGCTTTTTTTCTTTTTTTTTTTTTAATACATTTGTTTCCGGCATGCAAAGACTAAGAGAAAAAGGGGATGAACCTGGAAAGATTCATTTCCCTGTGCTGGATCCTGTAATTCAGGTGGGCTGGTACAGGGAATGCTCAGAGAAATCAGTTTATGAACGCTGAACATCACCTGCAAACTGGGGCAATCTGGGTTTGTTTGCTTTCAAAACAAGAGGGAAAGGTGGAGGTGAGAACAGTCACTAAAACAGAGCTGAGCTGACCTGGGCTGCCACCCCCAATGCCAGGCAATCTATGGGGCACTAGCTCCTGGTTTTGATTGAGAAAATGAATTTCTACTTGAAGGCATTTTAACTTGTCAGCCCACCTGAGCAGAGGCTTGGAATTTTGTCGGATTCCTCCTCCTGAATTCCATTTCCTTTGGAATCTCCCTGGCTCCCTCCCTGTTCGGGTCACCTGGATTAGCTGTGTGCCAGCTTCCACTGCTGCCTGTCCTTCCCAGCTCCATCAACACCTCGGGGCTGATTCTCATTTCTTTTTGTTCCTTCTTTCTTCAGCTGGGCTGAGTCTGGTGGAGCGTCACACTCCAAGGGGTGTGAGGCAGACTCAGGGGCACTAATCTGGATTTTATGAACAGGTCCAAGTGAGGAAAAGCTCCGTGAAACCTGTCCTGCCACTCAGCAGATCTCAATTCCTTTCAGCTCTCCAGCCTAGACCTCATCCCATCACAAGGGCAGAGGCAGGAGAGCTCTGGGAAGCTGATTGCAGGAGAGAGCTGATTGCCACTGTGAGAGCTTCCTTCAGTGGAAGGGATTAGAGCGTCCTCAAAATGTCAATCAGATATCAAAGATACATGAAGATTGAAAAATAAAATGTACCATTTAGAAAAATAAATCTTTGGGAGACACACTTAAAAAAAAAAAAAAAAAACAAACCTAAGAGAAATGTGTCCTCCAAATAAACACAATCCACTGCCCAACTTCATTATTCCCGCTGATAAAACTCCAACTTGTGATAAACAAGCCCACCAAACCCTCATTAATATCCAATTGCCATGAGTAAGAGTCTCCCACAGCTGGTGTGAGCTCATCCTTCCCACCAGGCAGGTTCAGCACACCCACCAAGGGACACCAGGAATGTGCAGGAGCAAATCTCCAGCCCCCAGCCCCGCAGCCTGTTGAGTTTTCTGTTGTTTGGGTTTTAATTCACTTTCCTAAGATTGCTTTTCATTCACTTGGTGACAGGTAGTTATTTGTTTGCAGGGTTCCATTTGACATTTATTGTTAGTGTAAAACACTAATAATAATAATTAGTGCCTTTTTAGAGTTGTCTGAGGTTTTAGTGCTGGTGCATTGTTAATATAAAACATCCCAGTGCTTGGCTGTGTATAGGATAGTATGATAGTATTTAAATATAACAAAGGGGCTCATTATACTGCGACCAGATTGCAGTATCTTTGAGCCTCCTGTTAGCAAGCCAAGATTTAACATCCTCTAAACTTGTCTGCAATGCTAATACTTTCTGCAAAAAGAGAGGAAAAAAAAAAAAGCTACCAAGAAAACCTTAAACAAAACTGAAGCCCAAACAAAAACTAGACAAAAATACAGTGTTTTTATTCACTTAGAGTTCAAGAGCCAAAGCAAGTTTAATGCCAAGAGGGCGGGAATCAGTGAGGATAAATGAATCCTACAAGTGCTTTTAGAACCTCGAGGTGCTCAGGACGTGTCTGTGCAGCCACATCTTCATTTTTGGGAGCAGAGCATCCCGAAACACCTCACAGTCACCCCCTTGTCCCACCCTGTCTCAGATAATCACTTCCATAACGTGGCCAATGAGCCTCTGGGCTGCCTCTCAGAGCACCTCATTAAAAGGGATTTGCAATTCTCCTGTGGGTTCAAGCACATGGTCAGACCCTCCTTCCTTGGCTGGGTGCTCCTCACAAGCAAATTAAGAAAGAACTTCCCCAGTGGAGATGGCTGGATGCAGTTTTTAATGTCAGGAATCAATCATAGCTAAAGAACACAGGCTGTGCTGGTTTGGGTGCTTGACCCTCCAAGGGAGATGATGTGGACACTGAAACCACGGCTCCAGGTGGGACTGGCAGTGCCTGGCTCACAACCCGTGCATCTCCTCTCCTGCAGCTCACCTCTGACCAGGGCTGAGGCTGCACTCAGCTCTCATCGCTGCCGGGGGAGCTCAGGGATGATCTCATCTCCCCAGAACTCCGTTTTTGGACAGATCTGGTTCCAGGGAAGGCTCAGAAGTCAGATCTGTGCCAGCTGACTCTGCACAGCCCAGCCCCACCTCTGCCTCCTGATCAGCCACAGCACGAGGGGGAGAGGGAACGGGAGAGCCTTGGATGGGAGGTCAGAGGTAGAGAAGGCAGAGTGCAGATTTAATTAAAAAAAACAACATACCACACAATTATTACTCTGAAAAACAAACCCGGAGAGCTGAGGCAGGCCACAAGGTGAGCTCTTGCCATAGTGCCATGAGCAGAAACACCAAATAATGGGAAGGAGAGGAAGAAAGGAAAATCCAGGAGTAGCTGAGCGTTTCTTTCTTTGCAGAGCCAACCCAGCCTAACTCGAGGAAGTCACATTTATTATGACAAAGTGAGTCTAGACAAGATCTGTCAGGTTCAGCTGCACTGCATGGCTTTAGGTACACACGTTTTTACTACAGATTGTAAGCACAGACATATGAGAGGAGAATCTCAGCACGGAGCCCTGCTGGATCCTCCAGGCTTTCTGCCTGAACACATTTGCATGAAGTGCTTGTCACTGGAGGATCCTGACAGCCACAGGGTTAAACTGCTCCCCTCTCCCATCTGTGCCTTCTCGGGGCCATTGGGCAACTGCAACTTCCCAAATATCGAATGGATTCCTCATTTTGGGAGCTGCCTTTCCACTGACACACTCAGCACTCGCTGTGCTTCACTTCAGTGCTCCAAGAGTGGGGTTAAAGAAACCCTTAAAAAAAAATAAAAATCCATTTTGTGCCAACTGCAAGCCCTGAGCCAACTTCTTTGGTTCTTCCTCTGCACAAGCCAGTCAAGGCTGCAGCAGCTTGAGAGGGGAATCAAAGGTGGGATTTTTGGTTGGGGTTTTGCCTCTTTGGATGTTTGTTTTCCACCATATTTGGCAAGTAAAACAAGAGTCTGGAAGGACCCAAAAAAGTCCAATATTCTCCAAAGCTTGGAGAAACCATAGAAATACTCTTGCAAGCTGAGCAGCTGTTGGCATGGCTAGGAAGTCTTAGAAAGGATCACAACTGGTACCATAAAACACTTTCCAGAGGAAAAAGCAGGAATTACCACAACCTGTCAGCAAAAACAGCTTAAGGGGGTTTTCTTTAACACTGATTTTGGAATACCTTCTTGATTAATCAAGTTTACAGTCAAAAGGATGACAAGGGTAAAGCCTACATGGAATATTTGGCTAAGAAATCAACTTTTACTTTCTGAAAGATGTGGGTGTGGACCTGTTACCTCGATTCTGCTGTGGAAGTGCTTAGAAAACCTGGAAAGCTCAGTCAGCTTTAATTGGGGTTTAACAAGGCTGGGATGAAGTTTGTTCTCCGTGGTTCCAGACATCCAGCCAGATCTGCTGCTGACAAGAACAGAAGCAAAATCTTTGGGAGGGGGGAGAGAAAAAAAGAAAGATAAAGCCAAAATCTGCTGAAATCTGTTTAGATTCTGTGACCCAGATACCAGCAGGGAAATAACAAACGTTTGCTGTATGTTACACTTGGCTTTCTATTGCAGAGCTGAGCCTCAAATGACCCCAGAGCATCCATTTGCTGGATTAGAAACTTTCTCAGAGAGCTCAGAAGCCAAGATGTTCCCACTGATGGGCTTCTCCTTAAAACCAGGACTCTGCAGAGGGTGAAAATTCCTGTTGACAAATGGGCAACTTCCATAGTTTCCAATAGAAAAATATATTTAAAGATCCAAAGATACAAATGTCACCAAGATTAAAAAAAAGAAATCAGCATCTGTATTTTCCTTTTTAATATTGTATCTATTAGAAAAGCTTTGTACAAAGTCAAGAGTATTTTGAGAGGATTCTCTCCCCTTCACATGCTTTTTTTACTTCTGCAGGTTCCAATCTTTTCCTTTCTATATCCCCTGTAATTCAGCAAATTCTGAAAAAGTACAAATCAGATTTTTCACAGAAACTGCAGAATTTTATCAAAAGTTTTACAGCTCTCAGTGGAGAGCCTTTCCCTCCTGAAGCTGCACATTTTTGCACCCACAGCACTGTGAAATAACCCGTGATGAGGTTGTACCCCAGCCCTGGCTCCATCCTCTGCCTTCCCAAAGTTTCCTCCATTCCCCCCCAGCCCTGGCTCCATCCTCTGCTTTCCAAAATTTCCTCCATCCCCATCCCTGTGCCCCTCCAGGCCACCCCAGACCCTCTGCTCAGCCCCCCTGAGTGACCCAGGAGCTGCACAGGGGATGGGGTGGATGCAGCCCGAGCTGACACGTCAGGACACCGCTTGTCACACGTGGAATTCAGCAAGAAAATCGGAATAAGCAACCCTGACACGTTCAGGATGACTCAGGAGCTCTCCTGTCCTCATTATCCCCACTTGCTCCAGCAGTTACCACGCTGAATCTGCTCACCATAAAATGGAAATTCACCTGCTCCTGAAACAGCATTTGGGCTCTGATCCCAAAATCTTTACAGGGCATTCTCTCCCCAGTGTAAAATTTTGATAAAGCAAAGATTGAAGACCTAAATTGCAGGATTGCCACTACCTGACATAAACGCGGGGTGCACATCCCCTCCCTCCTGTAAACCAGGGGATGAGAGCAGCTCGTCACAGCCCTGGGGACCAGCAGGAACCCTCCACACCGAGGTGCTAAAAGCTGAGCCGGTGTTAATGACTCGCTCTGGGTTTCCTTTGAGTGGATGCTGGACTCCTTTCCTTGAGTTTCTATTTACTAGGCAAGAAAAAAAAAAGAAAAAAAGGGAATGGAAACCAAGCTTCTGCAGGGCTCAGCTGCAGTTCCAAGCTGCTGTGTACAGGGCAGCAGACTGGCACTGCCAGTGTGTGCTCTGTGGCTGCTCTGCCCCTAACGTGCTCTATTTATCAATAAAAAGTGATAAAGGTCCTACAGCACCTCAAAGGCAGCTGTAAAAGCCATCACATACTTCTTTTCCCAGGACATTTTTTCCTTGGCACTTCATTTAAAGCCTGAGGCTCCGGGAGGAGCCTGCAGGAATATTCTCATTCTTCAGAAGGCATTCGGGGCTCCCTGCCCTGCTCCTCCAGCAGCCTCTGAGGGCTGCAGCAGTGTCACAGGGAGCCCTGCTGGAGCAGGAGCCAGACACAGCAATCACATCCCGGGTTATTTCACACTCCAGCCGGCACATGGGAGGGAAGGGAAAGGTTAGTTGGCATGTTAATAAAAATGGCTTGAAACAATTCCAGTTGGTGTCACTTTGGAGTGGAAGGATATTCTCCAAATGGCAGAGTTGTCAGCAGATGCTGGACGGGGCCCAACCTTGAGGTGTTTCAATATCCTGCACACAGACAGCAGCACCCAGGGCTCCACCAGGGCTGGGCAAACCCCAAACTCCCCCTGGCACCCCCTGACCCTCGCCCAGGGACAGCTCCGGGGTCTGCAGGCACTGCAGGGTCCCATGAAAACCCCTCTCTCCAAGCCTCTCCTTGAGTTTCCTTAACCTTTTTTGTGTTGCCATGCCCATCGCTACTTGCTTAAAGCATTTCTGTCCCCACAGAAGAGGTTTCATTCTTTCTTCCTATAAATAATGGCTAGAAGCAGCTGCCATCACTTCAAACCCAAAAAACCAAAAAAACCCAAAAACAACAACAACAACAAAACCCAAAAAACCAAACAAAAAAACCACAAACCCAAAAAATAAACAAAAAACCAACATAAAAAACCCACAAAAAGCCCAAAACACACACACACCAAAAAAACCCAAGAAAACAAACAAAAAAACTCCAAAACAAAACCAACCAACCAAAAAACCACACACCCAAAATACAAAAAAAAGCCCAAACAAAACAAACAAACAAACAACAACAACAACCCAAAAAAACCCACCCCCGCCCAAAAAAAAAAAAAAAAAAAAAAAAAACAAACCAAAAAACCCAAACACAAAAACCCAAAAAAATCACCCCAAAACAAAATCACAAACCCAGTCACAACCTAAGAACTGCTTGGTCTGTGGAGGGAAAAAGGACCCGACTGAGGAGGGCTGCCACAGTGGGAGCAGCAGGACAGGTTCAGGCTGGCACCTCTCTGAAGTGGCAGCTTTTACTCCAGGAGATAAACCAGATTAATTATTGCTCAAGGTTTGGTATATGGCTGGAGCTCCAACAGCCCAGCAAAAAAAAAAAAAAAAAAAAAATGGGATCAGGTGATAAGGAAGTGAAAGGCTCCCTGGAAGTGTGAGCAAGCAAGGGCAAACTTGAAGTGTGTTTTAGTAAACACACACCTCTGTGGCCAGCTAATATTTCAAACATCAATTACCAGCGCTGGTCTCCGGAGCAGCAGTGTTGACTTTGAAGACTGGAGGTGATTTTGTTAAATCAGGCAGCCCCATTGTGATAAATCCAACAGGGGCAGCCCCGGAAGGGTCTGAGCGGGGCTGTTTGACTTTGGGATCAAACCAGTCTGGCTCAAACCCTCCCAGAGCAGCCTGGTGGCTTTTCTGGGCTGGACAATGTTATCAGGGGCAAATACCTGCACAAAGGAGCCAGCCCCAGCCGGGGAGGGAGCGCTGCTCCCAGCTCAGCCCTGTTCACTCCCTCCCCAGCCACAGCACCCCCGAGCTGGGCATTAATCACCTGCAGGGTGATTAATTTAAACCTCGAAGGGTTTCTGATATGGGCACTGGGGACAGGCTCTGTTTGCTCTGCTGGGAGCTGAGTTTCCTCTGGATGCCAGCACTAAGGGAAAGGCTCACCAAAAAAAACCAAATCCACTGACAGCCTCAAAAATGTTCAAGTCCTCTTCAAGCTCAAGCTAAGAGGGAATTTGCACCAACCAAATTCTCATTTTACTGAAAGTTTTCACATACACAAAGCCATGTATTTAATTTTCACCACTAGTCTTAGAAAATCCTAAAAAACAGGTAAGGAAGGACAAATAAAAACTACCCAGACATGAAATCTGATAAGATATTTTATTAAAAAATTACTTCTATCTACTCATCCATTACTACCCATTACATCCAGCTTAGCCTGCCATTTTAGCACCATATTTGGTTTATTTAACACAGTAATTTTAAGCTTGCTAAAATCCCTTTTTTTCTCCCCCCAGTAATTTCTGTCACACTGTCTTATGGGAGGATGGAGTTAAAAAAAACCCCAACAAATGAGAGCAGGAAAGAGCTGCCCACCTCCTTAAGCGCCACAGCTTCACAAAAAGAGGCTTTTATGTGCTGTGTAGTAACTGTTAGCAGTTTGTGACACTTCTGGTGTGTCCAGGGTGTAACTGGTACATGACAGGTCAAGTCTGTCACCTTCATAAAAGCAAAGAACATCTACCCTGGCACACTGCACTGTGGAGTCCCTGTGAGAATTACCAATGTCACACCAAATACCGTCAGCAAAACTCATCTTCTCTCCATCCCTGCCTTTTGGAGGAGCTTCCAAAACATTCAGATTATATTTACATGAAGCCTCCTTCTCTCCTTGCTCCTGTAAAGTGAGTGCCATGAATCAAAGCTGGGATCCAGGAGATTTAATTCGTCCTTGTGGCATCTCTAATTAAAACACAGCTCTCTTTGGGGAATTCCTGGAAAAGTGAGGTTATTGTTGTCATTGTAATTAATTAAATATCATCATGTTCTTGCTCCTAAAAAAAGGATCAGGCTTCAGATTTTGATGCTTCCTCATAAAGTAAATGGTGAAATAAGGATGAATGAATGGCAAACAGATGAATTAATGATTAGCCAAGAATGTTTAGATTGAATTCTGTAACATCAATGGAAAATCCTGGCACACTGGACTCTGCTTTGGGTTCACATGAAGAGAGTGCTCAGATCAGGGAATTTTCTGTGTTTAGAGAGAGTTGGATACACCAGGAGCGAGGAGAGGAAGTTAAATCACCCCCAAGGAGCTGCTCAAGGACTCAGCAAGGAAACAACACCAACTGTGGGCCCACCCCAGACACAGCAGGTGGGTTCACCCTAAATCAGGGATGGCAGAAAAGGCAAGGGGTTATTAAGGGGTTATTCCTGTAAAGGAGATGGGGCAGTGAATAATGGGCCAAATTCAGGGTGAGGCAGAGCCCTGAGCCCTCCCCAGCCCGGTGGCACAGCACGGGCAGGGTGGGAGGTGCTCTCTGATGTGGGGAGGTCCTGCCAGGGCATCTCCTGCCCCTTCTATGGAATGTGGGCTCCACGGCCACAGGGCAGCCCAGGACCCCTCCCAGGTCAGAGATGTGCCAGAGATTTGCTCTTGCAGCCCTTGAGCTGCTGCCAAACCCCCAAGGAGCCCAGTTGCCAGCCTCAGACCTCACCCATCCTTTCTATTCCTCAGTGAACAGGAAAGGAAAAAGAAAAAAGGATTGATTTGGAGGAAAGATTTGATTTATTTAATAAGGAGACAGAAGGAGAAGGAAATTTAGAGCTACCCTAAAAGATCAATTCCCTAAATCCTTGGTTTCTAATATAATTTCCAATGGTAGTTGAATGTTACAGGAACGTGGATCAGGTATTCAGATGCATTTGTTGTGCGTTAACACAGAGCTGGCCTTTGCTGTGGATAATGTCAACAGCAAAGCCGTTTAAAGGCGTTTTTTCCCTAGTTTAGGATTTCTGTGGCTGGGCAGGACATCCCTCACCCCGGGGTTTGTGCTCCTGGAACAAATTCACCCCCAGAGGAGCAGAGCTGCACCACAGAGGCCAAGGCTTGCAAGGGCCACGTGTGACAACAGGTAATGTTCAAAATATCAAAATATTCAGCCATCAGAATAAATTCTGCCACAGCAGCCCCCTCCTAGGGGTGTTTTGTGCACCAGATCCACCCCCACAGCCGTTTCTGTGGGGAAACAACCACAGCCCCACGCCTGCTGTCCAGCCTGGTGGGTTCACCCGTGTCACAGTCCCTGGGTTCAGCCTCCTCTCCCTTACTCACACCCCAGTGTCCTCACAGAGCAGCAGTTTGCAGAATTATTTCCTCCGTTACTAATCCATGTAGATAATTTAAAATAAATCACTACCATTTTTACAATATTACACGTATTTAAAAGTTAAAACATGTTTTTCCTTCTAACTTTAGCTTTATCTCATCTTGCTACCACCCATGGCATATGGGATCAAAGCATCAAAAGGAAAATCAGAAAATGAGGCTTTTGACACTCCTTTTATTATAAAAAATATTGCTTTGCTGTTCATTGGGCCCTGAAAGTGAGGTCACAGGAGTTCTCTGGTGGCACCTGTGGCTTGAACACCCCTCCACTGCCAGCTGGGACAGCAGGAGGCAGAGTGAGGAGAACGGGAAAAAGGGACACATCCAGGAGAAATGGAGATGCCAGGTGGGAATGGGAGGCACAGCATGGGGATAAACACGATTTCACCAGCAGAGTCACCTCCAGTCACTGCTGTGGCTGCAGGGCACACCAGAGAACTTCAAAGCACTTTTGTCCCCCCATATCCTCCTGGCCAGGCCAGATCATCCCGTAAATCTGTGAATTCCCTCTGCAGGAAGGAATTCACCCGGGGGAACGGGGCAGGGGTGTCAGGGCTGTGACAAAGGTGCAGGAGGTGTTGGGAGCAGGGGAATCCTCTGCAGCAGCAGTGCTGTGACCCCTGAGCGCCCCATGCCACTGCTGCTCCTCAGGGAAAACCCAGTCCCGGCTTATTTTAGTCCCTTTAACTCCCACCTTTTCTGCCGGTATTAATATCTTTAAAAGAGCAGTGAGGAGGAGCATTAAATCTCTGTTCCCTTTCTTCTCATTGTCGGCTCAATGGGCTGTTAGCTAAAACACACAAAAGAAAGGAAAGCTGCCTGACTTGAGACCTGCTGGAGAGGCTTTTGCTTACACTGCCTGCATTTCTTTGTTTATCTGACTGCATTGTTTTGCTTCAATAGTTATATTTAGAGCGTTCATAAAAAGGATGAAATAGGGTGGGTTTTTTTTTTTCAAGAAGCTGTGGCTATAGCTAAGTTCTACTGAGCTCTGCAAACAAAGAACTGAGCAAACAAAGAAGAAAATCAAGACAGGAGCTGGGGACTCCTGCCCCAGCCTGGGCTCAGGAAATGGCCTTGGGTTGAATATGAGAGGGGGAGCACAAAAACCACAACTGCAAGAGATGGGCTGGGGAGTCCCTGCTCCTGACAGGTTTATTTCAGTGCTCATCTGGCTAAGTTTGCTCAGTTTGAAGGCATTTTCACATGGAAGTGGATATACTGACAAGGGCCTGCAAGAGGATAATTATTATTTTGTATTTGCACTGTACAAACATGACTGAATTTACTGAATTCCTTCTCTCAAGACTGCTGTAATAACAAAGGTGTAGCTCAGGGAAGAGCCAAGAGTTCAGCCATAAATCCCAGGCCTGTGCACAACCCCACATCCTCACTCACACCGTGTCTACTCCATTCTGCACCACTGGACATGTAAAAGGTGGAAAAGGAAATGCACATTTTTAGCAACCTTCTTTTCCATGAAGTTTCAGTGTTGGAGGTGGTGGATGCACAACTAAGCTGGACTAGCTCAGCTGTAAACTGCAAGTGCCAGCAGAGATGCAGGCACAGAGATGAGCCTCAAGCAGGGGTGACCTCCAAGCTGTGACAGCACCTGGCTGCTGTGGGCTGGGGCCTTTTTACCCTTCCACCAGCACATCCCCTCTGGAGCTCCCCCTATTCCCCCCAAAAAAGGGGTTATGCTCAGAATTATTCATGTGACAGAATGAGCAGCTCTTTGCCCGTGTTTAAGTTTCCTCCACAGCGTTTATGAACCCGTGCTGGTGCTGAGCTGGGTCCAGCAGGGAGCCCAGGGGAGTCCTGAGGAGGATGGAGCATCTCTGCTGAGCTCAGCCTGCCCCAGAGCACCCTCAGGGGGCTCTTACGGGGTCATTCCCAGAGGTGGGTGCAGAGTCTGGAGTCGAGGCTCTGCAGCACCACCACTCCCATCTGTCACCTCAGGAGAAGACATTAAAACATAGATAGGTAATGAAAATTAAGAATACAGTTAATAATTAAGACAGCACAGAGTTCTCCACACTGAAACAGGAACAAAAAGCAGCACAGAGCATTTGTGCCGTGCAGGGATTCTGTGGAACCACGGGTGGGACAAAGGCAGGAATTTCAGGGTGGGGGTTTATTCCTGACCAGGACACGTGAGGATTTCTGCAGTTTCCAGAGAGGAGGTTTGTGACAGGCTCATCCCTGCTACCTCCAGCCCACCCTGCCCTTCCCTCCTCCCCTGCCAGCCCTGCATTCCCCCTGTCAGAGCCGGCCTGTCCCTTTAGCCTCTCCAGCTGGGTGCTGCAGGGTGAGAGGGGCTTTCAGCAGGGTCAGCCCTGCTCCAGGAGCAGACAGCCCCAGGGGCGGCTGCAGGCACTCGGAATGATGGAACAGAGCTCCTGAATCGGCCAAGGGGCAGGGAGGGACAGGGAGGGGAGCAGGGGAGCCCAAACAGGAGGAAAAAGTGAGGAGAGTGGGAATAAAGGTCTCACATCCAGGGGAAATGCAGGGCCCAGGTGGAAATAGAGAGGCACAGCATGGAGATAAGCAGAATTTTAATAGCAGAGAGGGCCCCAAAGACAGCAAAGCTCTAATTGGAACAGCAGCAAAACGAGTGGCAACATCAGCCCTGTGCTTCCAAACTTTTCTATTACATCCAAGCACGGTGGGAGGGGAAAGCAGCAGAACTGATTTCCTCCTCCAGAGAGGGAGCTGGAGCTGCATTTCCAGGCTTTTGCTCCCTTTTGCCTGCCACCCATGCACCTCCAGCAGCCTCACCACCACCACCATCCTGCTTCCTGCAGGAAAGGAAAATCCTCCCAAAGGAAAATCCTCTCCACCACCATCCCCAGCTCTCCCACAGAGAGGAGCCAAGAACAGGACAGGCTGTCAGTGCTTTAGGGGCTCTGCAGCTGCCCTGTCCTCCTGTGCCTGCAGGTGTGGGTGTCTGTCCATCCCTCTGCCCCTGAGCCGCACCCCAGCCAGGTCTGAGGCAGAGCAGGGAGAGCCCTGCTGCACCAGCCCTGCCAGGTTATCTGGAGCACAAGAGGCCCTGCTCAGGAGAGGGGACCAGAATCTGTCTTGACAAGTGTTTTGCATGCAGTTAAACAGACAAATGTATTCTGCTGCCAGCCTCTTGCAGGAGTTTGACTTGATGCCTGTCACCAAACAGCTTCTTTTGCACTAGAAGAATTACAAAACACTCATAGCCTATAATGATCAAAAAGAGAGCCCCCATGCCCACGTTAGGCTGCAGAGCTGCAATCCACACTCCCTTGCAAGCTGATAACGTCTGAGCCTACACAGAACTGGGAGATGCATTTCTGAGGAGTAAAACAGATATCAGGCTGTTGTACGGTGAAAAAAAGGCCACTGCTCCATCCCCTCCTGCTCCTGACACCTTCCCCAGGTATCACACAGGGAAAGCCTCTCCTCCATCCCACTCCCCCTGGCCACACACAGCTCCAGGTGGTGCCAGCCTAATGCCACATGCAAATAATGTGACTTTTACCAGCCCGTTTCAGTGGGGCTTTGCACCCCTAAGTCCGGTCCTCAGCTGTTTTTCCATCCACCACTTGTATCTGTGCTGTGCTCAGGATACTCCTTGGAATATCTGCTGCTCTGCCCCATTAGAAACTCTTTTAGAAGAGCTCAGAAATAACAGAGGTATCTATTTGTTGCAAGTACGAGCTCTCAACACCAAGTCAGTCTCTCCCTCATTTCCCTTCCTGTGTCACTCCATGCCCACTGTGCCCTTTTCCAGGGAGGGCAGTGTCCCCAAACCTCAGCACCAGAGAGACACCAATGGCACAAAGAGCTCAGCCTCAGCTGGAGGCTGGGGCTCTGCAGTGATCCACATTAAATACTCAATTAAAGACTTTAAAAACAGGCAGTGGCACTTCATTTGGCAGGAGATAACAAACCCCACTCTGTAGGGATTGGGATTTTGCAGTCAATTGAAACCCACGATGATGCAAGACCCACTTGAACCCATCTGTGCTAAATCCCTAAAGGATTCCCCGGGTTCCTTATGCCCAAGGAGCTTTTACAGGAGCTCTCCCACCTCCATTTGGCCACCCAATTTCACCCAATTTCCCTCAACTTCAGAACTCACAGATTTTTTGTGGATATCTGCTGAAATTTATCACTCCTGATAGAATTAATGCATTTAGTTTGCCTCCACGGGAAATCCAACAAAAGGACACAATCACCCCCTCCATTTCTGGGCCTGCACATGGAGTTAATTCCCACCTGGAGCATCCCTGGTGAACTTTTATCAACCCCCAAGCCCAGCCAGGTCCCTTTGGAGCTCTTGGGGAGGCAGCAGTGGCAGTGCCAGCGGTGCCACCTCACCCAGCAGCCCACAGCAGCCACCCTGAGCCTCAGGTTCTTCCATAATTCCCTTATTTTTTAACCTCTCCAAAAGGAAAGACAACAAACGGACTGAGCCAGCTCCCAGAAATGGGGACAACTTTGTCACTTGTGTCTGTGACTGAATTTGAGCTGGCAGCTCTGCCAGAGCCACCCAGCCCCTGGTGCTCTTCGTTTTTTGGGCTGTGCTTGGACTGGCCCATCCTCTATAAATACGACACAGCAGTGCCCACAAGCATTTCAGAGCTTTCAGCATTTCAGCTCAGCCCCCATTTGGGGAGGATTTACAGCCTGCCTGTGAGTGCTGTCTGCCTGAAACGTGGCATCCAAAGTCTGCCCATAAGAGCCCTGCCATTTCATCATAAATCTATTGGGATATTTTTAAATTGGAAGGCTAAAAAATACAAATGAAGTTCACCATTTGCTGACACATCTTTGATCTCAGAAGGAATGTGAATTCCAGAGGCCAACTCTTCAGCTGATGTAAATCAGCACGGCTACACTGGCATCAGTGGAGCTCCAGTGATTTACATGCCACAAATCTGTCCCTGTATTTATTAATGGAATATTTGTAGGCAGCTCTCGGGTCAAGTCTTCGCTGTTGATGTAACCTACTGGAATCAATGGGGAGTTGCTCATACAAATGCAAAATAAGACTCGGGTTTCTTTCTTCCCTCTCCTGATTATTTAATTTTTAATTAAAACAGAATTGCAGAGCACCAGCCTAACCGTGGAGCACCCAGAGTTTTCCAGGCAGCACCTCTTGGTTGAGACCACAACGAGATTTACAAGGCAGCTGCAGGACACGCATCAATTGCTGCTCCTCATCTTTATGGGTTGATCCATACAGCAATCTGAGCCACTGCTGATCTGTATTTATACCACAGGCCTACATTTGAGTCATTTCACGGGGAGACCTGCTCGAATTTCAGATAAAATCTGGACAAGGAGAGGCAGGTTGGGTGTTCCATCCTCCTCTCACCCATCTGGTGTGCCCTGCTGCAGAAGGGGCCGAGGTGGGCTCAGCTCCCCAGCCCTGCGTGTGCAGAGTGCCGGGGGCTGCAGGGCCCAGCCAGCACCGGCACCAGGGGAGAGAGGCACCAAAACCACGGCACCCACCCCAATTCCAGCGTGCCCCCATTCCCCCACCATGGAGGGCATGTTCCACCCCAGTCTGGCACTGGTTCCATCCCAGTCTGGCACTGGTTCCATCCCAGTCTGGCACTGGTCCCACCCCACTCTGGCACTGGTCCCACCCCAGCCTGTGCCACAGACCCAGCAGGGACCAGGGGCACCCTGAGCCGTGTGTGGGGCTGGGATCTGTGCAGAACACGTGTTGAACACGTGCCGAACACGTGCCGAACACGCCAGCTGTTGGATGGCTCTGCCCTCACACAGGTACAACTACCCGGGCACATTTCACAGCCATTTCTGAGCCCCCACTGACTCCCCTGGGTGATGCCCCAGGTGTTTTAAAGGTGTTTTTTGTATTTAGTGCTGCTCTCACCACAGAGCAGTCGCTGGGAGCACGTGCAGGGCCCCTCTGCAGTGCATGTGCAGAAAGCAGTGTAGCATTAATTGATGCAATGCCCAAGATAGAAATGTTTGCTTGCTTCACTCACTACATTCCTTCATTTACTGAATAATTCAGCTTCCATACAGGCTCAGCTGACCTTTGCTTGATAAAGTCATATTTCCAAGCATTTGCTTGCATTTGGTGTTTTTAATCAGGTTCAAGCCCACTGGTTCCACATCAGAGCAGGGAATAATGATGCAGATCCGTGGTTTAGCCAAATGATGTTCCTTACAGCACACACACTTCCCCCAAATCACCGAGTTGTTAACTAAAGTGTAAGAGAATTTATGATGCTAAATAAAACCAGGAAGAAAAAAAAAAAAAAAAGATGTTTTAATAAGATGAAAATCCAAATGTTAAAATAATGAGCCATCTGTATGGGTGGCCCTCTCCTGAGAGATGCCAAGAGCTTTACCATCTGTGAAACATTTACCAGCTGTTTCCTTCCTTTTTCGTGAGAACAGAAGAAATCCTTGCAGTTGGTGTTTCTAACTGACACATCCCAGGGAAGGGAACAGGTTTGTTCCAGGGCAGGGACCTCTCCCAGAGCCAGCCTGGCTGGAATAAACCGAATATTTTGGTGAGCACTGCTGCTCTGCTTCAGAAAGGTCTGCCCAAACGTGGCCCTGAACACTCAAAAATGGAACAGACAAAACAGCCCAAAAACACAAACTGGTCTTAGGAATTATCTACTGAATATTTGATCTAAAGACTTATTATTTTGCCTTTTTAAACCCCAATCTGTTACAGGAATTCAGGATAAACTCATAACCCATTTGAAGCTTAAGGGCACCTGCAATACATAAGTATAATCTAAATATTAATTGCTGAAAAGGACTGGACCTTGTTTGCTCTCATCTGATAGCTGCAGCCTGCACATCCCCGAGCCAGGGCTGCTCCTGGGCTCACACAGGGCTGGTGCTCTACAGGATTTCAGGTGGTGATAGCACAGGTCAAAGGTTACCAAATAAACACAAGTTTATTCCACGAAAGGATATCTCATCTCGTGTTATTTGTGCCCTGATGTGTTGCAGCCCTAATTGCACAACATTTAATTATTTCCTTGGTGCTCTCTCATTCCATTGGCCGCCCATGTGAACTTCAGCAGAATCATCCCTTAAATTCCAAGCTGATGAAATTTGCCCATAAAAGTGAGAACTGAATTCTGCACAGAAACTCCCTCTTTGTTTTCCAAGTTCATTTTTTTCAGGAGACTTGTGAAGTGAGTCAGGGAAAAAAAAAATAACAAAAAAACCCCACCCACATTAAAAATTCAGCTTATAATCAATTTGTAAGGAGCAGCAGTCTTGGGTTATCATTTATATCCCAAACACCACCACAGCCTGCACTTCCCAGCCAGGAAAACTGCAACAAACCCTAACCCTTGTTTGGAAACAAACCCCAGTGCCCCCAGCACTCTCCCAGCACCCAGAGACAACAGAGCCAGTCCTACAGACACAGTAAAGCCACGAGAGAAACCAGAGTAATGATGTTAAATACAAATGGAATCAGAGGGGTCATTTATGCCCTCATTAAACCAATTTCCCCAGTGTAACACCCACCCTGGCAGTGCATAACCTGCTTTTCCTCCTGGAAATGAGAGCTGAGACCTTAAATTTCAAGTAATATCAAGAATATCAAGTAATATCAAAGAATAGGACAATTTTTTTGCTAGGCACTCTCCTAGTAATATATATTATAAATATGTAATTTTACACTTATGGTAAATGGTGCTGAAGGGTAATTTAAAGAGGAATGATAAGGTTTGGTAACCTGTATGATATTTTAAAGCATCACTTTGAAATTAAGCTACCTTTTATCAGAAAATCTAAAGCCTTCAAACAACAGTGAAGATTAAGTTTCATGCCACCCTTGGAAAGGAAGTTCTGGGAAACACCCTGTGAATATTTATCCCCAGAGAAACTGAGGCACGAGGGAATCCAGGTTTCTTTTCAGGCTGATGTAACTACTCAGCCCAGCTGGAGGGGAGCCCCAGTGCTGCCACAGCCCTTCCATTCTTCTTTAAGTGCCAGGAAAACCTTGGGGTGCAGGATGGGGTGGGAAACGTGGCCGAGTGATTTTAGTTCATTGCATCCCCTGCAATGAGCACCTGCACTGACACCAGTTTTATTGGGATGTGCAGCAGAATTACACACAACAAGTGAATTAGTCAGATGTGAGCAGCAACCCCCCAGGTTTTACAGGGGTTTGAAACCCTGCTCAGATTTACAGAATGATGGAATCAGCTTCAAAAGGATCTTGGGGAGCAGCAGGTCCCAGCACTCCCCCAGCACTGCCAAGTTTGCCCCTCAAAGAGCCACAATTACACAACTGGGACCCCCAGGAATGGGGACCCCAGCACTGCCCTGGGCAGCCCTGCCAGGGCTGGACAATTCCTCCAGGAAAGACATTTTCCCTAATATCCAACTTAAACCTCCTGTCTCCACACTCCAGCTCGTGTTCACAGGTACAAAGCTGGCACACAGCTGAGTGTGCCAGCTAAGCACAAACAATAGCCAGGTTTCTAAATCAAGCCATCTTAATTATTTTTTTTGTTGCTATTTTCCAATCTCTCAGGGTGATTTCCCACGTTTTCCAATCCCTTACACTGCCTTCAGCATGCACCTGCATGTGCACATTAACCCCTTCTGGTCTTAGCTCTACCTCCTTGGGACAAACGTGGCTCTGAGCAAAGCCCACCTGGAATATCCCCAATCCAGGGAAAGCCTCCCTTGGCCTTTGAGATTCACCCAGGGAGGGTCTCACGTTGCTTTTTTGTTGGGAGCTGCAGCTTGAGCAGTCAGTGGATCCGAGTGACAGCGCTCACAGCACCCAGTGTGGCAGTTCTGGGTGCAGGAATGGTTTGTGAGCACAGGCTGTGCTCCCCGCCCCTGGAGCTGCTCCGTGGGCTGGGAAATGGCACAGAAGGCTCCAGGAGCAGCGAGGGGACAGGGCCAGGCTTGCTGCTGACTCAGGGGCTGCTCGGTGCTCCTGCTCCGTGGGCGTTTGAGATGTAAACTCACAGAACCCAAGCCCTCAGCACTGCCAAAAATCGCATTTTGCTCCCTGGAAGGGTGGCTGTGCTCACCAGGGTGCCCTGGAGGAGCTCCAGCTCAGGTAACTGCATCCTGCTTCAGCAAATTCTCCGTTTCCAATTAGGGGAGGGATTAATCACTTCTGGCTTTGTGCTGCTCCCGTGACAGGGGTGAACAAAGGCAGCAGTTGACACTGATCAACTTTTTGACACATTGCTGGAAAAATGGGCTGGCTAAGTAAGAAATGGGGAATATTAACATTTCAGCTGGAGAGCCCTGCACGGTTCACTCAGGGACAGGAGGTGCTCTGCCAGCAGCTCCAGGAACCACAGAGAAACAGGAACAGTCCCAGGACAGAGCTCTTAGGGGATCGTGGAGTAAAGAATTGGGCAGCATTCCCAAAGCTCCTGCTCCTTCTCCCCCTGGCCCCAGGTAACACAGCGAGTGCTCAGAGAACAGACCCAGAGCCCACATTTAAGTTTCCCAGGCTCTGTAAACCTTTCAAATCTCCGTGGCACTAAAGAACATCCCTGACTCCCAGTGGATGCACAGGACACTGAGCAAACCAGTCCTCAATACAGAAAACGAGGATTCCTCCCAGCATTCCTGCCCAGCTGGGAATGCCAGCCAAGATCTGGAGATGCTCCTGACCAACAGGTTTCACCTAAAAAATGCCTCTGTGCAATTTACATGCTTAAAGAGTTCAAAATGATCATTTCTGCTGGCCCAGAGGGTCCTGAAGAGCAGCCAAAGGACAGGAGTGCCACACCCATGCAGGCAGGCTGCCACTCCTCAGCACCACATTGCTGGAATTACCAAAATAAAGCAGTTGTAAGACCCCCCTGTGAGTATCCCGGCTTTGCTGACCCCGTGCTCCCCCTGTTTGTGCAATATTTATGCTCCTGTGGCTCTGAGTCCCCGCAGGAGCCTCCCATGCCCGCTGGCAGGCCAGGTGCTGTGGAGGTGGGTGCTGTGTGGGTTTCCCCTCTGCTCACGCTGAGCGCCAGAGCTCAGCTCGTGCTCAGCCAGGCCTGCACACCCCGGGAGCCAAGAGGAGCAGGCTGTGCCAAGCTACGGGGGCAGAGCAGAGCACCTCCTCTCAAAAAGCTCTGCCTAATACCTGCTGATGGAAAGAGTGCAAAATCCGTGCACAAAAATCATCTCTTGCTCACTTGTGCAGTCAGACTTCCACCTCGTTTGTCAGGGAGCCGCTGGTCTCCAGCCAGCCCTCAGTTAATGTCATGGACACCCATGGAAGGCAGCAGAATTCCCACAAAGAGAACAGAAACCAAACTGTATTTTTTGGCACCTCCTCAAGATCTCATTTGTCAGCAAATTTGCTGTTCTGGAGCTGCGCAGGAAGATCTGCTGTACAGCTTTTGTTGTTGTTTATTAATTATTCAATCTCAGCAGTCTGGTGGGATCTCCATCCTCAGAGGGACACTTAGACTCAGCACCAGAATTTCCCAGGGCTCTCCAGAACCTCCCTCAGCTTCTCAGGGGGGAAAAGCACCCACGTTGAACACTGGGCTGGATTTCTGCAACACTCCAGGCTCCAAAGCTCCCATTTGCCTCTCCACTGTCAATCCTCGTGTGCTGTCAGTCTCTTCTGCTTTTTACTTTGGTAAAAAGAAGTACAAACCCCAATGTAAAATTCAAATAGGGCTGGGAAGTACATTTTGTATCAGATTGCCTCAAAACCTCCTGCAGCTTTTTGCAAACCGAAGCCCATGTTCTCCCAAGTTCTTGGGCACATCTGGAGTTTCACAGTTTTGGATCAAACCAGATGACAGCAGTCTGTCAAAAGACAGCCAGAAGCCCATCAAACAGATATGCAAAAGAATTAAATGAAGAAAACTCTTTTGAGCCCAAAATAGAATTTTATGTAACACAGAAATAGTTCTTTTCCCAAACTTCCTTTCATGGGAAGGACAGAAAGTTGATTCTTTCTGAGAACAACACTTTGGCTTTGCTGATGACAGCCTTTGGAAATAGAAAGGCAGGAGCAGTTTCTGGGAGCTGTGGGCTCATTTCACACTCAGGAGAGGCAGGGTTTGTCTTGTGCACGATGGGGAGAGCGGATGGAAACCCCCCAGGGAGCCCCACTCCCCAAAATTTCACTGAAAATCTGAATTAAACCAAAGCACACAAAATGAACACGCAAGCGAGGCAGACGAGTTTGCTGGGGAAAAGGACTTTTTGGCTTAATTTGAGAGATGGTGGCTCACAGCACTGTACTTGGCCTCAGAAATTTAATTGTACCTAAATTAAGTCTGAAAGCTGATCAGGTTGGATTAAAGCCTAGTGGGATTCTGAAACAGATTTCTCGCTCTGTCCTCTGCTAATATTTCTCCAAACTGCTTTTTTGGCAATCCTTTCCTTTTTGCACCCAGTTTTTCCCTGTAAATGAGCAGTGAAATTCCAAAGGACTCTATCAGGAGTTAAAATCACTCAGTATATATTTGCCAGCGCATGCAGTATTTATTTTTAAACAGTGCCAAAAGTGTTTATAGATAGAAACAACAGGACAACCCATAATTAAATAACTGTTTCTGCTACATCTGCTATTTAGCAACTTGAAGGAAAATAATTTCCCAACAACAAATAGGAATGGTCAAGAAAGCTCTCAAGTTTGGGCCCATTATTACCATATAAAACAACATATTAGTTGCTTAGCTACCAATCATAAAAGAAGGCCAATTAAAAATGAAAGAATCTTAACTAGCTGCATGGAATATAAAAGTGAAAAGTTAAAAGCTGTCAGGTGGTTAGTGGAGAGAATACTGAGCAGTGATTGACAAACTGGGCTTGCTTTGCTTCAAATTTGGCTTTGATTCAATAAATGATTGACACACTGATGTCGTCTGAAATAGCAGATTGTGCTTTGGAGAGGCTATTTAGCAGCCCATTGATTGACAGGTTACTAAAATTGTCCCGTGGACAGAGGTAACCAAACAGAGCTATATTTTGACAGGTGGGCTTTTTTTTTTTTCACCTGTATTTGCTACACCATTTATATTAAAAGCAGGAGTAGAGAAAGGACCATGAAAGCGCCATTCAATCTCCACCAGAACGGCTGGATGGTTCCTTTTGTAATAGTGCTCCACAACCCTAAAATTCCATTCCCCCGTGAAACATCCTCTTCTTTTTCATGGAAAACCCTAAAAGCAACCCTGCACAGACCTCTCGCTCAGAAATCCTCTGCACACCGAGCTCCACAAAGCAGAAAAATGAAACAACCAAATGATTTTCCACCAGGTCAGTTCTCTGGGAAGGAGGCATCACCCTCAGCCTGGGGGGAATTTCACCTGAATTTGGGCTCTGCAGGACCCCTCGGAGGAGAGCACAGGGTGGTGGCAGGGGGGCTCCAGAACAGCCTCAGGGACACTCAGGGACAGAGGGAAGAATGTTCTGACCAGAGAGGGACATCCAAAACCTCCCAGAACTCTTCTTTAATCCAAGAAAAAGAACCACACAGCATTTCTTCTAAGTGATCACAAATACAGCTTTGTCACTCCACACTGCTAGCCTTCACACTCCAAAAAATAAAACTGTTCCCAGGTTTTTATCACTCTTATTTTTGACACTTTTAACACAAACATAATTATTATTGTTTAATAATTGTTGTCTTGTTGTCTCTGAACACCCTGCTTTTCATTCCTAAATTTCCAATTAGGAAATGACTTTTCCTAGCAGTTTTTACTCTTAGTGCTTTAGACTTACACACAATTTCACATTTCTGAGGTGTTCTTTTTGTAACTTTCAGTCACTTCTACACAAAACTCTTTGCTTTCCATTTCCAGCTTCTCAATTGTTTGTGATTCAGTGATAAAATTCCATTTTTTAAAACTAAAGACGCATTGGTCACAGAGAAAACATGAAATATGTTACCAGCTTAGGCATTAACACTGAAGTTTAGCACCTGAGTTTACAAATTCGAGCATCTTTTGGTTATGGAGACACAGAAAACATTTCCTTCAGAGAAATTCCTTTGCAGAACAAATTCAAACCAGACCACAGAGGAAGCACAAGAGAAAACACAACTGATAAAGATTTACCTGAGAGAAGGACAGGCAGAGCGAGGGGGGACGAGCAGTGGAAGGGCAGATCCTGTCCCTGGAGCATCCTGAGCCTCCCAAAAGGGGGCAGCCCCTGGTGGGTCACTTAAATAATGCCCTGCCCTGCCCTGGGAGCTGCAGCTTCTCCTTGGGTGGGGTTTGGGAACCCCAGTCCCACCCAGAAATGCAGGGCCAGGCTCTGGTCCAGGTGTAAACGTTCCCAACACTCAGAAAAACCCTTGGGAACTTCTGTGGGAAGAACCCCTGGCTCTCCTCTGGCTGCCACATTCTGATTTTTGAGCTTGAGCTTTCACAGAAACTTCAGCCCTTACATCAGTTTAATAAAATTACATTTCAGTTGGAACAGTTTGATGGGTTGAAATTGAGCTTTTTGTCCCTTTTAGTGGCTTTAAGGTTTCAGTTAAACTTTCTCAGCATTGTTTATTAAACAAATGTGTTTGGTATGTGTAAACTGTGTTTGTCCATTTATCTTTATTTGACGTGGAAAAAACCCCCAGGATTACTTGGGGGGCATGGGACAAGTGACAATTTGGAGAATTACAGGATTTTAAAGTGTTTAGTGCCTCACCTTTTCCCCCATTTATAAGAGACACAATCCTGGAGGCTTTACAAAGCACCACTACCATTTTAGGGCCATCAATTATTCCAATTTTCAGCATAAATTCATTCTGTAGCTATAAACAATAAAAATAATCATACTAATAAAAGACAAAAGAATTCACTGCTGGCATCATGGACAGCCAAATGCGGTCCCTGTGCTCTTCATTCCCCCGTTTCAAATTAGCTCTGCACAGTCATATTTTGGATTCACTGGGAAAAAACCCCCTGATATCATCTTCAAACTTCTCCTTTGCAGCAGCCACACAGGCATTGCATAAAACATCCCCCTTTATAATTTCAACACTCCAGGTTTATTTTTAAGAATCTATTAAAACAGATTTTTCAATGAAACCCGGTACTTAAAGGAAAAAGGAGCTGGAAGAACATTGCCTCCTTGATGATGCTTTCCCCCCTAAAAATGGCAGGTGTCAGATTTTCTTTTTTTAAATCATGTCTTTTTCCAAGGGCTTGTTGAAGACTACACTCCATTTCTGCCCAGCTCCAGCTAATTGTTATTATTTTCAAATATTCTAACTATTTTGCTGTTTTTTAAGAAAGCAGATAAATACACTAGTCCAAGTCCCTGCTGATCAGGGATTTAATATCCACTGAAGAGAACAGGAGGTTTGTGGATTGTGGCCTGAGCAACTTTTAGATCCAACTAATTTAACGAGCTGCTTTTGCTGGTTTATTGGGAAATGCCATCACAGCTATCACGTGCTGTACTTATTTCACACAAAAAGAGAGTGCTTATTTCTGTTTCTGTCAAACTGGAGGATTGTGGTGATTTAAGGAAGGGGGAACTCAGTTCTGAAAGTGAAAGCTCCCAGGCTGTTCGGTCTTTGCAAGGCTGAATTGTAAATTCTGGGGTGTCACGGCTGAGGAGTGCAGGGTGAGCTCTGGGTGAGACCTGTGAGACCTCAGCTGGTGGGAGAGGAACCCCAGACGTGGCTGGAGAAGGGGCTGCAGCCAGGGCTCTGCAAACCCCTGCACGGCTTGAAATTCTCCTTATTCAACCCCAAAGGACGAGGGTTTGCATGAGGTGGGAGCTCAAACTCCAGGGCCTGTTTTGCAGCCAAGGGTGAATCCTGTAGTGAAGACCAGAAGGCAAAGAGCTCTGGACTGAAAGCAGAAATTATTGGTGATAGCAGCATTTCATCCCAGAGGGGGAAATTTAACCTTCCTTACCACCCCACCAACTTTATCTGTGTGCAAAGGGGAAAAAGGATTCTGCCCCAGATCTGCTGTGCCACCCCTCTGTGGGGAAAGGGAGGATTCTACAGCACGGCAAGGAACATTCCTACAAAAGCAAAATCCTCAGTATGTATTCTATAAACTAATGAGTATTCTCTAAATGTCCAAAAAGTGCAGCAAAAACTTATCTGACTTCCTCACAGTGACCATGAACACACAAGGAAAGAATAAGAGAGAAAGTCACCACGTGAGATCCAACCCAAAGGAACAGAAGAAGGAGAAAGTGTTTGGTAAGTGCCTCCTCTGTGCAGGAAAAGATTACATCTGTCACTCAGCAAAGGGAGAAAGTTTCTGACTGCTCACCCTAAGAAAGCCTTTTTTACTTTGATCTTCTCTCCGGGAATCAGCTGTGATCAGATTGCAAAAATAATCTGGGCCAGCGTCACAGGAGGGTGAGGCTGCGGGAGGAGGAGAGCTTTGAGAGCACTTAGAAAGCACAGAGAAAAGGTCAGGACATGGAACAGGTCCGAGAAGAATCTCAGGACTCCCAGTGGCCATCCCTGAAATCTTGTGGAGGCCAAACAGATTCCAGAACAGAGCTCCAGGACCATCCAGTCCAGGCTGTGACTGATCGCCACCTTGTCACCAGCCCAGAGCACTGAGTGCCACATTCCAGAAACCTCCAGGGATGGGCACCCCAAACCTCCCTGGGCAGCTCCTTCCAAGGCCTGGCCACCCTCTCCATGGAGAAATTCCTGCTGATGTCCAGCCTGAGCCTGCCCTGGCACAGCTTGAGGCTGTTTCCCTTGTCCTGTCCCTGTCCCCTGGGTGACACGTGCTCCAGATAAGTTGCAGGGCCTTGGAAGAGGTAGGAAAATCACACTCCAGAATTATCCCCTCACGGCCCATTGTCAGGCTGGAATAATGTCTGGAGTGTGTCCTGGGCCTGGCAATATCCAGGACTTTCATTAATGTCTCAGGAGGTGGAACAGCAAATATTGAGCAGCAGATCTGCAGATGGTACCGAGCCAGGGGGGACGGCAGCAGCCTTTGGAGGCAGCATTGTAATCCAGAACGAGCCTGACAAATTGCAGGAACACTCGGAAAAAAATAGGATGCAATTCAAGATGAATCAGTGCAAAGTTGTCACTGATGCATAATCAACTGCTCAAATATAGGATGGGGACAAGTGATTACGAAGCAGTTCTGCAGGGAAGCAGCTGGGGCTGCAGTGAATCAGAGGCGCCCCGTGAGTCAACGGTGTCATGCTGCTGCAGAAAGGGCGGGTGGCAAAGCGGGACATGCAGACAGCACTGTCATGTGTTAGACATGTGGAGGAATCCCACTGGCTGCTGGCGAGGGGGAGAACTCAGACCAGCAGCCAGGTTTGGGTGCTGCAGCTCCGATCATCTGCTGTCCAGCCACGGAGCAGGGAATGAGGGCCAGGGTGTGTGATGTGCGAGGGGTGGCTGAAGAAGTGGGGGTGGTTTGGGGAGTGGGGGTCACACATCTGCAAAGATGTTAAAAACTGCCTCAAAAAGGAAGGGAAGAAAGTGTTCTCCATTTTATTTGAGGAGGCCCCAAAAAGAAACAGCTTTCCAATAATTTTTTCTATGGTAAAGCCACTGGAAGAAGTTGCCCAGAGGAGTTGTTATATCTGCATCGTGTTGGTCAAATGTGCCTCGATGGAATGAGCACAGTTAAAGCTGTTCCTAGGCAGGGACTGCCACAGACCTACAGGGTTCTCTGTTTTCTCTAGAGAATCCTCAGTCTGTCCTCAAGTTGATTCTTTCAAAATCTTTGTAACCCAAATCCTTTTTAAAATAATTTTCCTCCAATAATTCTAAAAAGAATAAAGTAAGCACTGAGGCTGAGAAGGCCATTAACTGGCAATACTGATTTTTTAATTTATTTACTAAATCAAATATTTCTAACCCATTCTTTGTCTGCTGGACTAGTCAGAATTTCCACTTTTTCGTTCTCTAAAGTGGTAAGAAAAGTGTGAACGGGATCACCAACACTGTGAATTTCATTCAACAGGAGTTGTGTACCTACATATATATAAAACTTCTAGAGGGGAAAAAAAGGAAGGAAAGAAAAAAATCCCCACGTTTAATTATCAGCAGAACAGTCACTGGAAGAAAGACAGACAGAAAAAATAAGTAAGATAAAAGGCTTGGAGTCACCCAACTGAGCTTGTTGTGACTACAGGATGGGAACTGTTATCAGAGCCAGGGACACAAAGAGCGTTTGGCCCTTTATTGTGCGCAGAAGTGGCTGTAAACTTTCCTGTAAGGCACAACAAATCACACACATTAGGCTGAAAAATCGGACCCAAACCAGCCCAAAACTACAGCGAGAGAGGATTTCCACAATCCCAGGTCGCACTGCTGCTCCATGTAATCTGCACTTAACCAAGAAATTGAAAATCCTCTAAGAACATACCTACTTGATTGTATATTGCTATATTTGGGGGAAAAAATTCCTTCTGGATCCCAGTGGGGAACTCAGCTCATGCCCTGAAGCATGAGATTTGATTACTCTTTTTTGAACATGCATAACTGCCATTGCTATTACTGGTCATAACATTTTGTCAGGAAAGAGAAATATTATTCTGCAATGTAATAAAAATAGATAAAATTCAATATAGCTTCAGAATCATTTGCTGCATTTCCAAAGTAAACATTAAGCACCCATCGAGATTATTCCGTTGGATAAGCCAAGGAAGCCTCCAGTGCTATCTGTTCACTTTATTATCTCTAATTTTCAAGAGTGCAAAAATGCTTTCAGTAAATATTATGGGTTCTTCCTGTGCTAAAAGAGATGCTAAATGACCTTCACCAACTTTGTTACAGATAACAGGAGCGGGGAGCACACGGACGCTGTGTAGTTCCAGCTCTATTCAAACCTAGCAGCCAATTCTGACCAGTGGATAAAAATGGACACCAAACTCTTCTTGCTTTTTTTTCCCTCTTCTTCACAACCCCGGCGCAGTCCCCTCTTGAAAGGCATTCTGTTCTGTCAGCCATAATGGCATCTGCTGGTGGAGACAGGAAGCCATAAATCTGTAGGGTTCCTCTCCTGCAAGCCGTGTTAATGCTCCCATTTATCACCGCGGATAGGGTGCAGTCTCACTGCTGCTCCTCTCACAAGTCCATCTTCCTGATGCCCCTTTCCCCACGCGGTAACCATTTCAAACAGGGACTTTCTCACCTCGTGTGGAGGCTGCAGATACAAACCCCATCCCCATAGGTCTGGGTTGGGGCCACGACTCCGGGGAACAATCGCTGCTCCTCTGATCCCAGAGCATTGAGCTGCTGCCCTGCCCCAGCCAGGGCTCCCGGCTCTGCAGCTGGCACAGGAGCAGCACACGGGGAGGTTAAAACAGAGTTAAAACAGGAGGGCACCCTGTGGTTTGCCACCCCTCGTGTCCCAAAACTCGCATTGTGCCCCATGGTTCGGGAGATCTGACTAAAACACCACAGCGTTAAACAGCATTTAATGCACAATCCTTCAAAATAAACGATCCATCGGAGGTGCAGCACCTCTCTGTGCAGCCAGGGAGGAGAGGGAACAGAGAACCAGCCAGAGGTGTCTGCACTGCCCTGACTTGGGAACCAGCGTGCAGAAGGTGAAGGTTCAAAATCTCAAATCAAGACACAGAAAGGTGAAAAGAAAATCCCAGTTTGCCACCCTGTGCTGAACTCCCTGATGCAGGTGCAGGCTGCGTTTATCGTGTGTCATTTCC
Source organism: Prinia subflava (assembly GCF_021018805.1). Lineage (NCBI taxonomy): Eukaryota > Metazoa > Chordata > Aves > Passeriformes > Cisticolidae > Prinia > Prinia subflava. Next base: position 23,719,556 of record NC_086254.1, read on the forward strand.
CCTCAGGGCAGGGATAATTGTCCCACTGCCGCGGCCCCTCCTGGCCCTGTGCTTACACCTGCCTGGGCTGAGACAAAGCAGAAATCCCCGTGTGCACCAGCAGGGTTTTACACGTGCTGCACACAGGTACCAGAGATCCCCGCAATTCCCACCGAGGCAAGCAGAGCCGTTCGCTCCCGGGTGAGTTATGCCAGGCAGAAGTGGAAAAATGAGTATTTTATAGCAGTGATATCCTATTTTATCTTTCAAACTAAGCATTTGCTTGCACCAATAAATACTTTGCTATTGCATATAAAAATTGCCGGAGCTCGTACAGGGGAGGCTATCAAATAATTTCAGTGAAATCAGTTTGGGGGGCATTTCATAAACTCACTCTGGTGTTGGGCTGCTAAATACAAAGGTCACCTGGGGGGCTGCAGGCCTGTGCCTTGCAGATGGCCCAGTGACACCGGTGACAACACAGGGCTCTTGCTGGTGCTTTGTAACAGAGATTCTATTTGAGAGGGATGCAAGTTATTCCTGTTAAACTCAACAGCTTCATTAGAAAGAGCCAAATGCCAAAAGAAGAAAAAAAAAGGAAAAAAAAAAAAAAAGGGCAGTTCTTCAGCAACCTCTTGGTTTAAGATACAGAGTATCAGAAAAGCCACTTTCAGGAGGTCTTGTACAAGTTATAGTTGAATACGGAGAAATTAGTCCATCCTTTCCACCCCAAATCACATTTAAACCCTCAAGGTGTTCATAGCAGCTAGGGGGAAAAAAAATCCCAAAACAAACAAACAAACAAACAAACAAACAAACAAACAAAAAAACAAACCAAAATAAAAAACACACACAAAAAATCCTAAAGCTGAAAGAATAACCGGGGCAGGGGAAGTTGTTTCTGTGTGTCTTAGGGACCAACATCGTGCAAAGCTCCAGTGCCACCTGCCCCTCCTCGGCCTGGGGCTTTGGTGGGGCTCTGGAACGGTGACAAACTCTGCTCTGTTGGGGGGACACAGATTTGGGCTCCCATGAGGGTGCAGCAGCACCTGATGGATGTACCTGACTCTCCCTAAATCCAGGTGCCAGGGGAAATTCGGGGAGCAGAGGGGTTTCACCCAAACTTCACCGAACTTTGATGTCCAGCTCTTTGATCCCTTCATGTTCCTACGGCTGGGACACCTCAGGGTTCAGAGTGACACCCTGGGCAGGGAAGGGACCTGGTCACAGCCCCGGGATACCCACAGGTGGGACAGAGCACCTGGGGGAGCATCCCCGGTCCCACGCCCCGGTCCCCAGCCCCAGGCACACCTGAGGGAGCATCCCCGGTCCCCAGCCCCGGGCACACCTGAGGGAGCATCCCCGGTCCCACGCCCCGGTCCCCAGCCCCGGGCACACCCGAGGAGCGCCCCGGTGACCCGGCAGCCGCGGGCAGCCCGCGGCAGGAGCGCACCCGCCCGTCCTGCGGGATCATCGCTGCAAATCCCTCCTTTCCCTTGGAGCCGCCCCGTGCCGGGCGGAACGCGCGGAGGGCGCTGCCGGCCCGGCCCCGGCTGCCCGCAGCGCCCTCCCTTGGGAAGCGCATCCTGCGGGGCCGGGGGCGATATCATCCTGCGGGACCGATCGCGTCCTGCGGGGCCGGGGCTGATCCCGCGTGGGATGGGAGAGTGGTCCCGAGTGGGGAGGGGACGGCCCCGCAGTGGGGGTGGTCCCGCGTGTGCAGGGGAAGGTTCCGCATGTGGAGGGGATGGTCCCGCACGGGGGTGTCCCCACTTGGGAAAGGGGTTTGGAGAGGGGGTGTCCCCGCGTGGGGAGCGGTGTGAGGAGGGGGTGTCCCCGCTCGGCGGTGGGGTGTGAGGAGGGGGTGTCCCCGGGTGGGGAAGGGGTTTGGAGAGGGGGTGTCCCCGCTTGGCGAGGCGGTGTGAGGAGGGGGTGTCCCCGCTTGGCGGTGGGATATGAGGAGGGGGTGTCCCCGAGTGGGGAGCGGTGTGAGGAGGGGGTGTCCCCGCGTGGGAAGGGGGTGTGAGGAGGGGGTGTCCCCGCTCGGCGGTGGGGTGTAAGGAGGGGGTGTCCCCGCTTGGCGGTGGGGTGTGAGGAGGGGATGTCCCCGCTTAGCGGTGGGATGTGAGGAGGGGGTGTCCCCGCTTGGCGGTGGGATGTGAGGAGGGGGTGTCCCCGCTTGGCGGTGGGGTGTGAGGAGGGGGTGTCCCCGCTTAGCGGTGGGATGTGAGGAGGGGGTGTCCCCGCTTGGCGGTGGGATGTGAGGAGGGGGTGTCCCCGCTTGGCGGTGGGATGTGAGGAGGGGGTGTCCCCGCTCGGCGGTGGGATGTGAGGAGGGGGTGTCCCCGCTCGGCGGTGGGGTGTGAGGAGGGGGTGTCCCCGCCAAGCGGGCAGCGCTGTCCCCGCGGTGCGGGCGCCCTGTCTCTTTAATGAGCGGCTGTGCCGCCCGGCTGGCGGAGTAAATCTCCCGCTGTCATCGGCTGCCGGAGGAGGAGTTTGTTAATGTTCAGTTTGCTCGGCGGATCGATGCTCGCTGGCATCGCCTCGCCCTGCCTGTGCGCGCGCGCGCGTGTGTGTGTGTGTGCGCGGTGTGCGCGCGTGTGTGTGTGCGTGTGCCCGCGCGCGTGCCCGCGCGTGTGCCCGCGCACGGGGGCCGCGTGTGCGCGCGTGTGAGCGCGGCTCCCACGTTTGCTCCCTCCCGAGCCGCGCTGTCCGCTCGCACATCACTCACTGCCGGGCATCTGACAGCGCGGAACCTGCGGCACACACACGCACACGCACACACGGGCACCGCTCCGCCATACGGCTCTGCCAGGAGGAGGAGGAGGACAGGACAGGGAAGGGAGGAAGCAGCCGGCCCCGCGGTCTCTCCAGAGCTGCCTTTTTAATATATACAGATCTATTTTGTTATTTATTTATTGCCGTTTTCCTCTGGCGCTGCGGGCGCCTTTCATTCGCTCCTGAGCTTGGATGTTTGAATCAAAGCAAAGCAAGTGTTGCAACAGTTAAAAAAAAAAAAAGGAAAAAAAAAAAAAAAAAGCCAACCAAAAAAAAAAAAAAAAAAAAAAAAGGGAGAGAGAGAGAGAGAGAGAGAAAGAAAGAAACCTAGATCTCTAAAATAAAATAAAAACCAAACAGGTTCCTATCAGTGAAGTGGAAAGGAGGGGGGCAGGGGAGGCTTGAGGGGGGTGCTGGGGAAGCAGCTGAGAGGCAGAGGAACACGGCTCAGGAGCGTCTCAGGGCTCTCGGATCTGGGGACAGAAGTGAGATTGGAGAAAGTAGAGCGATGCCAAGGAGGAAACAGCAAGCACCCAAACGGGCTGCAGGTAAGGAGAAGCCATCCACTTACACAGCCTCTGTCTCTCCACTCCTTCCACTCCTACCCCCCATCTTTATTATTATTTAGGGTCACCCTCGCTTTTCCGGGCTGGATCTTTATTTATTTATCCCCCTCCCCCTCCCTTTCCCTCCGTAGGTCCGTGGAGCCAGCTGCATTCCCTGCTGCCAAGGTTTCGCTCAGCCGCGGGCTGCGCGCTGCCCTCCGCCGCTCCCCGGCTCGCCGCCGCCGCTCCCCGCTGCCGCTGCCCTGCCCAAACTTTCCCCCCAACTTTCTTCCCTCTCCCTTCTCCCCCTGCCCCTTCCCCTGGCCGAACCGAAAGCAGTCAGGCTTCCCTTCGCTTCTCTCTTTACGATACATTTATTTTTATATATATATATTTATTTTCCTTTCTGGTTTCCCCCCCTCCCGGCGGCTTTCGCTTTGGATCCGTGTGTTTTGCGAAGTGGGTCGGGGTGTTTAATCTTTTATTTCGCCGTATTTCTGGTGCCAGCTCTGGCCGGGTGTGTGTGCGAGCGCTGTGTGTGCCTGAAATAGTACAGGGACTCTCTCTGCTGATGAACCCGGTGGGGAAGTTCAGCCTTTGATCATCAGTGGTGAAAATTGCAACAGGAAATAAAATGAAACGTTCTGACTGTTAGAAGACAATCCACGTTTTCAAATCAAATCCTTCTTTTGTTTCGTAGCCGAGTTTATGTATTTGCACATGCCAAGTGGTTTTGCAATTTATTATTTTATTTTTTCTTTAACAGAAGAAAATAGTTTGCAACTTTGGAAGTGTTTTGTTTGTCGTTGTAGGGTGTTCTTTTTCTTTTGGGGGCCAAAAAAAAGAAACAGACGAGTGGGTCTGTATAGTAAATCTTTTCAAAGAGTTTTCTTTCAGGCTCCTTAATTGCTTTTTATTTTTTTTTAATAGTGTGGTGGGGTTTTGTTTCTGGGAAGCGCAATATGGAAGTTCATTTTTCTTCTGCCAGACCCACCCACTGAAAAATCAGCTTTCCAGTTGATTGCCAGCTTTGATTTGACATTTGATTGATCACCTGTCATCTTGCTGCCTTTGATCTATTCATTCTTGATATATATCAATAAATCACTCACCATGGTAACCCAAGTGCCAATGACGTAAGGCTTGCCCTCTAGATTCTCTTAGCCAGACATGCACAATTATTATCTTGTTTGGCTTTTAATGCAGGCGGGTTTTTTCCCTTCTTTTTTCCCTTTGTGTCCTTCCTCAGATCAGTTCTTTAAAGAAAACTCATATCTGATGTCTTCACTTTCAATTTTTCCCCTCGCCCTTGTGAATTTCTCCTGGCTGTAGCACAGCAGATGTGGGACAAAATGCACGGGCAAGTTTAGAGGCACACTTGAATAAACTTTGTGAAGTAGTGCTGGGGACCCACGCAGGGGGAGATGTCACCCCACAGGAACTGGGACACGCAGAACTTTTATCAACTCCCGGATTTGGCTGCGTTTCTGTGGGTGTGGGACAATGGGCTGCAGGCAGGAGCTTTTGGGACGTGCCCAGTGAATGCACCTATGCAGGCTTGGCATTCCTGGCAGGAAAAGGTCCCAAATTTATGGTGATCGCCATAAATACCAGTTCCGCTAGAAATACTCATATTTATATATATATATATATATATATATATGTATTCAGGAGAACTCTGCTATGAGAGTCGCTATTATTATTTTCTTCACCAAGAGGTTTGATCTGAATAAGGCATTCCCATTTCCAACTTGCAGGATAAATAAATAGCTGTTTTTTCAGGGATGCTGATCGGCACGGTGACAGGGCTAGAACTGCTTCTTTTTTCTCTCTGTCAGGAGTATGAGGCTTCATTTTATTTGGGTTTCAAAGTAGAATTTTCACTCGGAATGTGTGTAGTACCTTTTCGTGGCAGGGGCACGGTGTTCTTTTTTAGAAACATAGGATACAGTAAGTAAATTTCTGCGAGCAAAGCCCGTGCTGTTGTTTCCTGGGGTTTCCCTGCTGAGATACAGTAAGAGATGTTTTTATCCAGGATCCTACAGCTTTTTTAAGATCCTAAAGACAAGGGAGAAACTCGTATGACCACAATTAGATCTCTCCTTTCTCATTCTCATTATAAAATGTGCATTGCTCTTCAGCGGTGCATTTCTTTGATTAGATTTCTCCTCAGATCAATGTTGTTTCAGGTGAGCAAAATCCTGCAAATGCAGTCCAGTTTCAGCCAGCAGAACTATTTGAAGTAGGTTTATACATTTGCAATAGTTCTCCTGCTTTGAAGTTGTATTTGTGTGTTTGTGGGGGGTAGGGGGGAGTTTCAAAGAGCAGACGTGCCTGTTGTATATAGTTCTTAAAACTGACTTTCATTTTCAGGGATAATACTGAGGTTCTGTTTTGTATGGTAAAAAATACCTCAAAGTGACAGGAGGCAGACTGTGCAATAAGAAATGAATCTCTCATCAAGGCTGATAGCAAAGCTCCTTAGTCCTTTTATTTAAAGGAGTTAATACATTATATATTACTTAATTTTCACTTTTATTTATTTTTAGTTGAACACGTTCAAAGGTATCAGTTGCACTGCATTTTGTCTTGATGGCAGCAGAGATATTGAAGAGAAGTTTGCAACTTTTAGTTTCTTCAGATAGTTCACCTCCAAGGGAAGAAAAATGATAAGCCTTATGATTCTGGACATGCCTGCTTTTGTCATTGCTTAAAATTAAATACTATGCACAACTGTAAATAATTACTGCCATGCACTGACTTTGAAAGCAGGTTTCGAGTTTGATTAATGAATAATGTAAAGGTTAGAGGGAACCAGCGAGTGAATCAGAAGTGAAGTCCTGCTGTTAGATGAAAATCTATCTAGAGAAATATACGTGGCAATTTTGTCCTTTTCTATTATTAATTTTAAGCCTTGTATTCCTAAGAAATATATTGCAGACCATTGTAATGAAACAAGGGAGTGTAATTGGATAAATGGGGCACTATTTATGTGTGATGATGGGGATTTCTGCTCTCCGGTTACACTTTTAGAGCCGCTTTATTTCACATCAACACCGAAACGATGTCAAAGGCATTTTGATCTTTGCAGGGCCGAGTCTTTTCTGAATCATCCCTGCTTTTTGAGAGCGTGGTTTCCAAGTCGATAGTTCTTGAGGCAGAGAGTCGCAGCTCTTCCCATCGGTGCCTGCTTTAGGATGGGACCTGCGTTTGCAATAATCAGTTTAAACCCGTTTGTGGTGGGGCTCTCACCAAGCGCATCACAAAGGGCTCTAAAGCGGGGCCGGTCCTTGCTCAGGTGCGAGTCAAACCCCGCTCCCCTGGGAGCATCCCTGAGTTCTGGCTGCTCCCGGGAGCAGGGACAGGCTCAGGCCCACAAACTCCTCCATCCTTCAGCCAAACGCAGCCACGTCTGGGGCAAAAGTCTCCCAACGATTCCGTAACAAATGGTAATACATTAACAGAAGGGGGGAAGCAAAGCAGAATTGCCATTCAGATTTTATTCCTAGGGGTATGAAACAGCTTTCAAACACAATTTCTCTGGATTAAACTCTCCTTTCCCCTGCAGCTTGTTTAAATGTGCATATTTTATTTTGTGATCATGCATTGGTAGTTTGCTTTTTTAAAGCCTGCAAAGAGGAGTCTGGACTTATCGCCCTTTGCGGGTGAAATTTCATATTTCTTCTTTTCTTTCTCTCTCAGCCCCAGCAGACTAGCTAAGAACCAAAGCTGGGGAGAAGTACAGCAGAAACAGGTCTCAGGCACATTTATTCTGTTTATTGGAGCTGTAGAATAACACAGGTTTGTTTTGGAGGAGTCCTCGTAGGGCAGCAAGCAGAAGATGGTGAGCAGGGAGTTCTTTAAAGCTGCAGCTTGCACCTTAGTGGGAAAGGTTATTTAAACCAGGATCATATTTAGAAATTCTGCTTGTGCAGAGAGCAGAGCAAATGACCAGCAAGGCTTGCTCTGTGTATTTCTGTGGCGAAAGGCAGCGAGATATCTCCATAAATGTAACCAGGGGCACGGTGGCTGCTCAGGATTATTTGTATCCTTTATAACTGGGGCAATGGAAGCAGATTCCAAGGAGGCAGTGCTGAATGAAACTGTGGAAATGGCAGCAGTGTTTTGTTTCAACATCCTCCAGAAAAGCAACTGCACATCAAAACCACCTAAACAGTTCATGCCTCAGAACCCTTCACTTACAGTGCACATCACCACGCTGACAGATGACAAAAAAGCCAAGGTGTTCACAAACAAGAGGAGCCTTTAAATCCCAGTTAATTAAATATATTCCAAAATAGGTACTTTTGCAACTAAAGAGGCACCAAAATTAGTCGCCATCTGCGTTAAATTCTGCAGTCGGCTCCAAAGCCCAAAGCTGCTCGGAATTTTTTTTTTTCCCATGTCAGAACTCAGGCCTGATCAGGACAATTTGAAATCACGTTCATTTTAGTGGCTGTTTCCCTTTTTTAATTTCCCCCTCATTTATCCAAGCCCGGTCTATCCCCACTACCTGAAGAGTGGGGCGCACCCAGAGTTCAGCCCCTGTGACTGGGAAACAAAAGACATTTCCATCAGCAAATCACCCAATTTTCCAGCCCTTTTGAAAGCATGTCAGAAATTCCAGTGCATGAATGCTCTCCCTCCTCCGTGCTCCCTGGGAAGCCCGTTTTCTCCAAACCGGCAGGATTCTGGAGATTTCCTCCCAGAGCTTTCTCCTCCTGGTTTTTGCTCTCGCTATCAGCACCCACCTCAAGGAGCTGTTTCCCCTAGCAGAGGTCCCTGGGGTCCCTCGGTAGCTCAGGGCCAGGGTGAGCTTTTCTGCAGTCATTTCCTTCCCATCCCGATGAGGACATCACTCCCAGAGAGCAACTCCAGACTCGCGGAGAGAAAAAAGCTGTCAGTTGCTGTGGCTGCAATTCCCAACTTAGCAGCAGCACAGGGAATGGAACTGTACTCTATCAATTACAGTTGGAACCAGAGGCTAAACACTTATTGTGTTAAGCTATTGTGCAGATCTTAAGAGCTCAAATGTAAAAAAAATATCATGTCAGCTGGTGGAGGGGAGAATAAGGCCTGGTTCTTCCTCTGGATGACGTATTATTAGCAAAGGAAAAGTAAAATTATTCAAATTCTTTTTAATGCCTCTCGGGTTGGGATGTATTTAAGGCCACAATCTGCCTTAAAAAGGGGGGATCCTACAGATTTTGCTGCTAGAATAAGCTTTTGTTTTTCCCTCTTCTCTGCAAAATGAAAATATTTGTGAAGTCTTACCTCCAAAGCGTGCACACGCAAGCACAGAGACATTTTTATTTGTCTCCCAGTCTGATACAGGAGCCAAGTGGAACCACATTAGAGTCCAAGCTGAAATCTTCCATTTCATTCATGCAAGAGCAGGGATTTTTCATTACCTGTTTAATTACAATCATTTACATGAGAGCGGGCCCAGTTCAGCAGCTCTTACTCAGCACTTTGCTCCAGTGGGTGACTGGCCTGTGGAAGGACTGTCTGTGTAAGGCTGGGCTGTTCAGCTACAAAATTCAGTGTACATGTTCCTGGAGAAGCAGAAAGAGGGAGCAGAGTCTTCCATTAAGCCTTAAATCCAGGGACAGTTCTGCTTGGAACTTCTGTTCCTAACGCTTGCAGGCTATTCTTTCCTGAAGGCTGCATGACTGAGATATTCTGCTTGCTTCCAACTTCCCTCCCCAGGCTCATTTCCATGCTCTGTGTTAATTACTGAGCACTGGTTCTGGGTTCCAGGAGAGGAGCTGGGCTTTTAATAAAACCTTTTTTAAGGCACGGTGTTCATGTTGTGCACAGGGGCAGCAGCTCTCCAGAAAACGCCTGAAAATGGGGTTGCAAATCCAAAGCCTGAAAGTTCCATGTGCTTTCAGGGGCTAAAAGCAGTTATTTCTCATTAAGGTGGCTTCTCACTTGAGGCTGTTGGCACAGAGTAATTTTTACCGGGTTATAATAACGGCTTCTGCAACTCAGAAGTACCTTGACAGCAAACCGTGTATTTTTTAAGGTTTCAAGGAGAAAAGCATCACAGAAGCACAGTGTTTCCCATTAGATTTACACATCCCTCTTTAACTGTTGCTGGCTTTTCATCCATTACCTTGTGAGCTTTCTCAGGCAAAAAAGAAAGAAGTGGAAAAACTGGTCTTCTGATCTAAGTGTTGCATTAAGTGTTTCATTTAGAAAAATGAAGAGAATCTTTGTTTCCCTAAAAGAAATGTTTCCCCCCATTTGCCCTAGGAAAAAGAAAGGCACAATAGCTTCAAAATGACAGGATCTGATTGTGAAAAATACAGAGTTTCTAACGTGCAGTGCCTGCTGGTCCCAAGTATTGGTAAAATTCCACAGTTAAATAGAACAAACAGTCCTGAATGTCTGAGAAATGGATCCTTTTCAGGCGTGCACACATCCATACCTGCAAGGAGGGGAGAAAAGTGCCTGTCTGGGAGAGGGATGCACCTGGAGAGCTTTGAGTGTTAGAGCAGTTTTTGATTACTGCACCAGTCTTTGCCCAAATGTCAGAGCTGTGCTGTTAGGAGTGCTGTCCCCTGAAGATGCTTTGTTCGGGTTTATTTTCTTTAAACCTCCAGATCCTGGAGTCTGATCATGATTATGCAAGTGTCCAATATGCATTTTAAAAAGAAATTTATTTCAAACTGCTTGCTCTGGAGAGGAACATGAAAACAAGCAGGCTGGAAGTTCTTATGCAGGAGAAAAACGCCTTGATTCTCAAAGTGACTCTTTTTAACTTCCCATCGTTTTCAGCCAGTCTCATGATTTTTGAGGTTGGGCTTTGTGCTTTTTGTATAAACAAGGTTGGCAGCGTTGCTTTTGCCTGATTCTGGTGATGAACTGGTGTGTGTGTCTGGGTGTATAATTATAGATGTACACACACATAATATCAGTAAACAAAATACTGAAGGTAATGATGGAGTGGAGCTGTGTGCATTGGAGCTCTGGCTTTGTGTTGCCATAAACAAAGCAGTTCTGAGAGCCCAGACCATCGGTTCTTGAGGAGTGACTTCCAATTGAAGTTTCCTGGAGGTTGTTTTTAGTGGCAATTAAATCTGGAAAGTTAATAGGCAGTAACTGCTCTTTATAGGATAAATACTACGAGGAATGCACAGCCTACCTTTTTCCCAGATATAATCAGGCTGAACTTTATTGAAAAAAAATTTACAACTAGCAACATTAATGCTGTATTTTTATTGTATTAATGCAAATGAGATGCTGACTTGGTTCTTTCATCTCCATGGCTTGTATCTATTAGAGCTGTATCTTATTCCTTTCTGTGTCTTTTCTCCCTGTGTTCTGTAAACTGCTTTCCTCTAATGATACTGAGGCTCATTAAAGTTACTCCCAATGCTAAAGAGACTCTGGGAAACATCCTGAGCTCTGGATGGCTGTGGAAAAGCACGATATAGGGAAAACTAATCCAGATCAAGCCTTGCATTCCCATTTCGGGAAACCTTTCAAATTGATGGGTGAAACAGGAAGAAAAAGCTAACAGGAAGCACTGTGTGCTGCAAAGAACAGGTCATTTTTAACTCACAGCCCCACCTGACAGAGATAAAAAACAATAAAGTTTTAAGGAGCTCGCTGGCTCTTCCTGCATCTCTCTCAAAAGACTCATTTAATTGAAAAGCCTGTTGTGCTTGTTTTTATGCATGTAAAACAGAAAAGGGGCAATTTTGCACAGGGCCTAATATTCCAGCACAATATAATTGGAACTCTTCCTGCCTGCTTTTTAAGTCTCTCTGTTCATATAAAATTAAGACCCACTTATCTTAAATTGTAGTAAATCTCATTCAATATTGCTTTCATAACTTAAAAAAGGCTGTTACATATTCCCAAAGCAACTCCGCTGAAGTGATATTGGGTCTGTTTATGTGGAATTGGAGCAGAATTTCTATTGAAAAAAGGAGCAGCTTACAGTTCTTGTTTTTAATGAAAATAATTAAATTCTCCAGAATACCTTGATAGCTCAGATATTTTTTTCCCTAGTGAAACTCTGCTTAGAGGAGATCGGAATGAAAATCTGCACATTGGTGAGGTTTGGCGTGTGCAGACAACAACCTTATTTCTATCACCCACCCCGCACTCAGACAGAAGTAATTTCTATTTTTCATAGAAAGATTTTACTTGGAATTTTCCACATATAAATAATTTTCTGTGTGAACTGGACAGCGAATCGCCAGCACGATTTATAAGGTCTGCAATTTTCTTTGTACATATAGGAAGAGCTCGTTTGCTTCCCGCAGGGTAAGTGGGCTTCACAGGAAAGCGCTGGGTCTTTCATGATTTTATGTTTTGTATCGAAGAAACACAACCTTGTGCCAGCTGCTGTACTGGTCTACCAAAATTATTTTCTTATGTGTTTTTCAGCCGTGTCGAAACATACATAAGCACAGTACAAGTGGCATTAAATTAACACGGGAAAGGAGAAAGAAGCTAAGTAGTTATATTGATCATCTGTAGCATTAAATGCTAAAAAAATTAAAAGCTTTGCAGTGCTTTTGATTAGCTGTGTGGATCCTGCTGGTGTTTGTGTCCTTTGTTAGGCAGTGCAGCAATATTTCTTCACACTTAGCACCTTTCTTCCATGGAGTTCTCCTCAGAATAACCCCAGTGATGTGGAATATTTCCTGGAGAATTGAACCCGGGAGGTTTTACCTGATTTGCTCAAGGTCAAACAGCATTTGCTCCCAACTCCCTGCTCGTGGTACTAGGTCACATTTCTGTCATCAGAGCATTTCCAGGAGGGAAATCTGGGCTGGAAGCTCGAGGCATCCCCTGGTCTGTGCTGAGGGAGAGGAGGGAACAGCCCAGCTGGGACCCTGGGGAAGGTGGAAATGCAGTTTTGTCCCTCCTGTGCAATTCCCTGTGGTGGTGGAAGAGGCACTTTGCTCATGGCCAGGAGCTCCCAGAAACAGGAGGGCTCATGGTTTGAGGAAGCAGAGCTCTGTTAATTCTAAAAGCCAAGGAAGCTTCACTAGGCAAGAGTTTTAGACAGAGTAATCAAGTTTTTTACATTCCAGTTTTTGGTCAGTGCTAAGTTTCAGGACCAGAGAATTTGGTTCCTGTTACTTTTCTTCCCATAAACTGTTCTGCATTTCTTTGGCAGAGCTGGATGTGACTGTCTATAAAGCATTGCCCTGAGAAATATGTGAAACCTGGTGGAATTGCAGCTCAACAGGCCATGCACATTTTGCTCCACCCAGACTGCCAGCGGTGGCTGGAATTCTCTGGTGATAGGGCTTGAGGCTCAGCTCCCAGTCCTGGGGTCTAAATCCTTACATGGGCAGCTAAAGAGAGACCTGAATTTTCAAAAGCCTTTAGCACCAGATCCCCTTGGACCTGCCTCAGTTCCCTCTCTTGTGTTAACTGGAACTGGGCCTCGATCAAGGGCACTTCTGTGTGGTTTCCCTAGATTGGAGACGTATGTATTGCCTATAGAGGAAATATGGTGCAGGTAATAGCCTCTGGATTCATTAAGGATTGTTTATGTTTATTTTCACACCATATTACCTTTCAGCAATGGTTGTTTCAGCCATTATATTGACAGGAACTCTGAATAAATCTTAGGTAATGTGGGGCTGATCTGCCTTACCTGGGAGACCACCTGCTACCCTCTCTTGCAGAGGTGCTGAATCACCAGGTAGGGCTTTCTTCTCCAGAGCTGGGGACTTGGGAAGCTCTCCCATGGCTCCTTTTCATGTGGAAATTAATGCTTGCCTCTATTTCTGAATAGTAGGTTATTAGAGTTCGTGTGCAAATGCCCAGGATGGGAATTTGTCTCTCGTTGATAATTGATATAATAATATATATTTTCAGTGGTCCCAAGTCCTTGAGCTTGAGCCTTGTATACGTAATTTATGTTTATTTCTTACTGTTATTAACCGTAATTTAGTTGTTGGCGCCTTTCATTGCCTTAGATTGAAGGGAGTGTCTCTCCCCATTGCCCCTCCATAAACAATGCCCTCTCAGGGTTCCTTCCCCTGTATCCTTGCCCAGACATTTCCTAGCCTGTCAAATACTGTCATTTTATTCCTTACAGATCATTCCCAGTACGTCTCCTGTTGCACACACAAATAAGGAACAAATGCAATCAGGATGCATCATCGTTTAGCATAACAAATAAAAGCCGATCTGTGCAGATTTGCCTTAAAGTGTCTCTTAATACGTATTGTCAAAATGTCTGAAGATGTCTCTTACTCATAAGCGTTTAATTATTTGTGACAATTAAACTAATATTCAGAGCAGGAAAAAAAAATTAGGGGATTAAATATTTTCTCTTGTCAAAAGCTAACAAAACGTCACCTGGCAGAGCAAACTCTTTAAATTTTGTGTTTCAAGCAGGCCTTAGAAAGGAAAAAGCAGCAGAACAAAATTACAGGGCCTGGATTTGGTATGGAATTTGAGGAAACTGTATTTTTAAAACCAGACCAGAATTTAAGGGCACATCATTAAAGCATATATCAGTAATGAGCAGCTGAATACTTGATGATTAAAAAAGAGTTTCTATCAATTTTTAAGTCAGTGCTGAAATTTATGGCCAAGGGCTGCTCTGACTGAATCAGGGACTCAGACCTGGGATTTTTAGCCTTGCCTGGTTATTGTTTTACTTCTGCATGTGAAAAAAACAGCTCAAATATGACAGCACAAGTCATCAGCCTTTCCTGTGGTTGGAATGACAGATTTTTTTGTTTTGTTTTTTGGCCGATGAGCTCTTTCTCCATCTGGGTTGTTCACACTGGACAGGCAAGGTGCAGTGGATGGGGCAGGATAAGTAGCCAAGACTGGTGCCCAGGGCTCAGCATCTTCACCTTCCTGGCTTTGAATGTGGTAAAAGTTCAGATGTGTGATAGTAAAAAGGGGGGGAAAATAGGAAAAATCTTGGAAAGAACAGGAAACCAGCATGGTCTTTGAGAGCAGTGTTGTGTGGATGTGGGAGCACAGGATAGCCCAGGACCCGGCTGCAATAACTTCTGTATTACGGGCTCAGCAGTTCTTATAGTCCAGATTGTTTGGGGTTTCCTGCTGAGAAGTTTGATTTCTACTGGTTCTAATGTTTCCAGTTCTGAGCTGCTCGAAGCAACCATTTCCATTATTAAAATCAGTGTTTTCTTTCTTAAAACGTTCTTCCTGTAATTTAGGGTAGGATGTTATTTGGCAAAAAATTAGAAGACATTCATCAGGGTTTATTTCAAAGCTGTGGGACCACTGAGCTTTCTGGCAGTGACGTGAACATTTTTCAGAGACATCTTCTGCTTTCCCTGAGAAAATCCACCCAAATTTGTCTGACTTATAAAGCCTAAAAGTTGCTGTTGCCAAAGAATTTTTAGAAGGTGACACAGCATTCTCCAGCGTGCCATCCCCACCACACATGCTCTGTTCTGGGTTTCTCTTTTTCAATTACATTCCCTTAAAAAACATTTGAGCTGGGGATAAGTGGGACAGTGGCTGCAGGGCCAGAGGTGGGTCCGGGCAGTCGAAGGGGAATGAAGAAAAGGTTTTGTTTGTGTTCAGCTGGAACCCAGGCCCTTGATGGAGGAAGCACCGAAATTTAGGGAGCAGAATGTGGACAAGTAGGGGAAGAGAGCATAAAATGATCAGATATCCGCAGAAAACAGGAGTAAACTCGTGTGCAGGACTTTATTGCCTGGTCAGTGTAGAGCACCATAGCGACCGGGAGCTCGTGCCGGGAGCACGTCCGGCAGCTCCTGCCCGATCAGTCCTGGATGGATCCAGGATGGCTCCACACGTGTGGCTCCCAAAGCTCTCCCAAAGCCTGAACTCATCCACAGCTCACAGAGAGGAGGGATGTGTGCGGGAAATCCATCCAGCCCGGCTGGGAACAAATCCTGCCGGGCGTGCTGGGCTGGCAGCGCCGGCCTGAGGGGCTGCCATGGCTCCTGAGGGGCAGGCCCGGCGCGCCTGAGGCGGGACCTCCTTCTGAGGGGAAAAAGTCAAAAAATCCCCTTAAAACTGGCCAGAGCTGTGCCCCCCATGTCAGCTGAATGGCAGAGAGGAGATCCCATCCACAGACACGGCACAGGCAGCTCAGGAAAGGCACAAAACCCGAGGGAAAGGAGGAAAATTCCGATTGCTGGTGCGGGAACCAAGAGAAGATGATGCCAGGCAGGCTCAGGGCTGCCCTTGGATGGCAGAGCCAACAGCAGCGTGGAGGAGCTCAGGCAGCACATGGAGAGGTTGGTGACCCCGTACAGAACGTGTGGCAATGATGTGTTTGCTGTGTTGGATATATTTGCTGTATTTGGGAGGTGTCGGTGTGTGGGCAGGGGGTGGGCAGTGCCGGCGCCAGGCCTGGCATGGCCGGGGTGGCTCAGGCTGAGCGGGGCGTGGGCACTCCGGGCAGGGGCTGTGGTACAAAAGCACTCGGAGACAGCACAGAGGATCCTGCCAGGAGTTTCAACCACAGATATCTGTTCAGATCAAAGCTTGTTAGTCTGAGAGCTGCTCTCTTGCCTCAGCATGCCCATGGTGGAGGGCTGGTCCCTGGGTCGCTGTGTGGGTACCTGCCCTGGGCCCCTGGGGCTCTCACTTCAGCTTTACTCAGAGCAAGGGGTTTATTTTATTTTATTTCGTTTGCTGCCCTGTGGGAGTTTTTTCCTATAAATCTGATCTTTGTATCTGAAAGTCAGTGACAAAACTCAAATCGGGCTCAGCAGAGCAGGTTGCCTCCAGGTTATTGCACTGGTTTGTGTCACTTCCAGCATTTATATATTAAACAACTAAAATCCTGAGAATGTTAATCTAGAAAACAGTCATGCCTGCATTATTCTTTTGCTGTTTCAGTGAACTTATTAAAGGTTTTACAAACTTGTGATTTGGGTTAAACAAATGTAAATCATGTGGAGAAAGAGTTGCAGGAAGGCAGAGGAATGTTATGATGCCATCAACATCTGGGTTTCCATTTGTTTGGATTCGGGACATTTTACCTTAATCATTCCCAAACATGTCTGCTAAAGTCTCTTCTTTCATTTTTTATCACCTATGAGGTACAGCCAGGCAGAGTTTCAATTTGTGTGTGTGTGTTAGTGTAAAAGTGCTGAAATCTGTTGTTGCAGTGAGTATACGAACAGTCCCATTTTTATATTAGTCCTCCCTCTTTGTAGTTGTTTGGAAACATTTTGATTCAGTTAAAATGCACTATTTCCAATATACAAAGTATGAGCAGGGAACAAGGGAGCGATTATGAGTTTCTCCAAGGAAATAAGCATCTCTTAAGCCATCATCCTGCAACTGGGAAAGTTCTAATACATGACATCTCTGTAATGTAACCTAATAATATTTTTTTTTAACGGTGATGTAATGGGGAGAGTGACCTGGACTTTGTAAAAGTTCCCCTACTTACTTCAGATTCCCAAGGGCAATGTAACATTCTAGACAGTGTTTTATATGCCCTGATTAAAATGTAACATATTTTTGCATTTCCTGTGCAGTGACCTGTTAGTGCTCATAGACAGAACACTTAAAGAACAGTTACAAGGAGACATTTCCAAATGTGCCTAATATGGGCGAGTTTTTATAACATTCTTATTTCATTTGAAATTGCAGCTACAGCAGGAGCCATTCAGACGGTGCATTGATTTAACTTTTTAATCCACTGTTTTGCTACGTCAAGTAAAATAAATGTTTGTTTTTAGCTCCCTTTTTTTTTTTTTGCACTGCTAAAACTCCTAACTACTTGCTTTAAGATTGGGATTCTAAAGGGAGCTACATTATCTGAGATTTAAGGCTTGCTTTTTGTAGCTGCTTTCTCACAACTCCCCCAAGGAAAAAAAAATACAAAAGTACAACTTTAGCAAAAAGGGCTTTTATATCTCTATCAATTATAGAAACACCAGCTGCAGTAGATTACAAATGTGTTTGGCTGATTGTGATGTTGTGTGGGGAAAACTGTCACCAGGAGCTGGATGCTGCTGTCCCCGGCAGCTCCGGGATGGCGCTCAGCTCCCGGGCTCAGGTCCCCGGGCTCGGCTGTCAGAGCTGCGGCGGGCAGGGGCAGGAGCCTGCCAGGCTGCCACAGCCGGCTCGGGATGGGGACACAGCCGGCTCGGGATGGGGACACAGCCGGCTCGGGATGGGGACACAGCCAGATCTGCATGGAGCACACAGCCGGCCCTGCATGGAGCACACAGCCAGCTCGGGATGGGGACACAGCCGGCTCGGGATGGGGCACACAGCCGGCCCTGCATGGAGCACACAGCCGGCTCGGGATGGGGCACACAGCCGGCCCTGCATGGAGCACACATCCGGCCCTGCATGGAGCACACAGCCGGCCCTGCATGGAGCACACATCCCGCCCTGCATGGAGCACACAGCCGGCCCTGCATGGAGCACACATCCCGCCCTGCATGGAGCACACAGCCGGCCCTGCATGGAGCACACAGCCGGCTCGGGATGGGGACACAGCCAGATCTGCATGGAGCACACAGCCGGCCCTGCATGGAGCACACAGCCGGCCCTGCATGGAGCACACAGCCCGCCCTGCATGGAGCACACAGCCGGCTCTGCATGGAGCACACAGCCGGCCCTGCATGGAGCACACAGCCGGCTCGGGATGGAGCACACAGCCGGCTCTGCATGGAGCACACAGCCGGCTCTGCATGGAGCACACGGCCGGCCCTGCATGGAGCACACGGCCGGCCCTGCATGGAGCACACGGCCGGCCCTGCATGGAGCACACAGCCGGCCCTGCATGGAGCACACAGCCGGCTCGGGATGGAGCACACAGCCGGCTCTGCATGGAGCACACAGCCGGCCCTGCATGGAACACACAGCCGGCCCTGCATGGAGCACACGGCCGGCCCTGCATGGAGCACACGGCCGGCCCTGCATGGAGCACACATCCCGCCCTGCATGGAGCACACATCCCGCCCTGCATGGAGCACAGAGCCGGCCCTGCATGGAGCACACAGCCGGCTCTGCATGGAGCACACAGCCGGCTCGGGATGGAGCACACATCCCGCCCTGCATGGAGCACACAGCCAGATCTGCATGGAGCACACAGCCGGCTCTGCATGGAGCACACAGCCGGCCCTGCATGGAGCACACAGCCGGCCCTGCATGGAGCACACAGTCAGCTCGGGATGGGGCACACAGCCGGCTCGGGATGGAGCACATAGCCGGCTCGGGATGGGGACACAGCCAGATCTGCATGGAGCACACAGCCGGCCCTGCATGGAACACACATCCTGCCCTGCATGGAGCACACAGCCGGCTCAGGATGGAGCACACAGCCAGCTCTGCATGGAGCACACAGCCGGCCCTGCATGGAACACACATCCTGCCCTGCATGGAGCACACAGCCAGCTCGGGATGGGGCACACAGCCGGCTCTGCATGGAGCACACAGCCAGCTCGGGATGGGGCACACAGCCGGCTCTGCGTGGAGCACACAGCCAGCTCGGGATGGGGCACACAGCCGGCTCTGCATGGAGCACACAGGGGACCCTGCATGGAGCACACAGCCGGCTCTGCATGGAGCACACAGCCGGCTCGGGATGGAGCACACAGCCCGCCCTGCATGGAGCACACAGCCGGCCCTGCATGGAGCACACAGCCGGCCCTGCATGGAGCACACAGCCGGCCCTGCATGGAGCACACATCCCGGCTCGGGATGGGACACACAGCCGGCTCGGGATGGGACACACAGCCGGCTCTGCATGGAGCACACATCCCGGCGCTGGGAGAAAGGAGGGAATGTGGGCACAAGTGTGAACCGTGTGTCACTGTGTGCTTGTGATGCTCTGAGAGCTGGGGCAAAACCACGCAGACACAGAGCTGGGCCAGCAGCCTCTGCGGACAGTCACTCCACTCAGTGTTCTTTACTTTTTACATCTGAGATATTTACTCTTGCTTTCTTGAAGAAAGTGGGGGAAAAAGCACCACAGAATAAAAAAAAAAGTGGCTGGAAGCCATGGATAAAAAAATTACAATATCAAGACAGCAATGCAAGATGGGCAGTTTAGGATATTTGGTGCTGTTGAGCTCAGGAGAAAATTAATGTCCCAACATGTGTGCAGGTCATTATCACTCCACTAAAACCTGGCTACAAGGGTAGCAGCCCAAGGGCTCTCAGTTGGTTGTGCCTTGGTTACTGTGTCATTTATCTTAGTGTGCTTTGGGTCACTCTGGGAGGACATGATTGGGCCCTGGTTTATTTTAACAAAGAGAATCTGACATAGGAAAGTTCTGTGTATACTTTACAGTGAAAATACAATTTTCTATTTTCATTTAATCCCAGGAATGTTGGCATTTTCCAGGCTGTCAAACAAATGAGTGCACTGGAGGACAGTTAGATGTGTCTGTCTAGTTCATCTATCTAATCTACCTCATTTCTAATGTGCCCATCACCATGGTGTCTAGGCAGAAAGTATCTGCCTTGCTTATGCCTTTTGTCTTTATTGGCTGTGGTAACCTAATTGAGTCCTAAGAGCTTTCGGATTCATCTGCAAAAATAATAACAAAAACATTATCAGAATAATGATTCATATTTGTACTCTTACTCAGAATTTCCCTTTCTCTTCTGAGTGTATTTGGTTAGTGGATTACTGTTGTTTTATCTAGAAGAGGTTATGCTTTAGAGGTGTATTAAATTGGAATTTTACTTGAGTCAGCAGTGAGTCAAAACCTCATTTGGCTACTAAAGTGAATTCACTCATGTCTTCTAACTTCCTTCTGCTTTTTTCTGTAGAAGTTGACTTCATTTACTCAGCCACCCGGTTTAGCATCTGCATCTGTTCTCTGACCCCTTGTCAAATAAACCATAGGTAAAGGTAATAAAAAGCAACAGAAATCATGCCTTCAAAAATGTTATCTTCCTTTGGAAGCCCTGGTTTCTGTTACATTTAACTACTTCTCTCTGTGCCAATTAGCTAGAAAGGCACGGTGAGGCTGCAGCAAGTGGTTTTGCAGGAGCAGAGGCCTTGCTGAGGGGATAAAGCGCTGCTGCTGCTTTGCTGGGTCACTGCACGTGGGGACCACGAGCCCGGGGTGTGCCAGCCCTGCAGCCACCGTGTGTCACTCACCGGCCACACCTCCTTTGGAAACGTGGCTGCAGTGGCATCAGCACGGCTGTGTGCCACCCTCTGCTTTTAAAAACGGGTGCCAAGGAGTGACCAGGCCACAGCAGTCAGTAAACTGGCGTTGGAGAGGCTGAACAACCAACGTGGTGCTCACTGAGGGAAAGAGTTCACTGAAAATGCTGCAAACTCTCAGCTCTAATTGAATTTGATCTCAGCTGTACAGTTACATACAGCCCCTTTTCTACTCCTCTCCTATTTCTGTGGAAAGTGTCTTTATAAAGCTGCCCCTCACAGATAATTTCATTGAGAGCCAGACGTTTCATACGTGACAGTGATTTCTAATCCCATCTGGACTGGCAGATCGCAGAGTC